>NW_006766885.1:575044-577005 GCF_000275845.1 Dichomitus squalens LYAD-421 SS1
AAGAAGTGTGTCTGAATAGTAGCTCTAATATAGATGTTATCTCTGCTAACACTTGCTAATATAGATGAGATTATCTGAATAGTGATAATTAGCGTCAATTTGCAAAGGCTGTTTTTTCAGATGCAGAAGGTGGCATTGCTGAGCGGCGACGACAGAGGGCCCGAGCGCAGATACGCAAGGTGTCCTTTCAGTGCCAGCGAGCAGAGCTTGCTCCCTGACGCCCAGCTAGTTCGCCCGCCCACCCGCCCTTGCACAAGATCGGCCTTGCCCCAAAAGGACACCTCATGACTAAAAATGAAGGGCCAGCCCGATCCTTCCCCGGATGAGAACACTGATAATGCCTGTGCATGCACATGACATAGACCTGGCAGAGCAAATGTCCACGTATAAAGAGGCGAGTAGAGCGGTGAGCAGCTCATCCATTATGGTCTTGTCTCCTCCTCCTCCGCTGCTTGCTCTGATCTCACAGGTCACGAACACGCTGGCTGAGTCGACAGGCAAATACCTGCGCTCTACCTTGAAGGAAGGCCCTTGTAAGAAAGGACCAGGTGCTCAAACAGAAAATTTGAACTCGCACTCCCGAAGGCAGCTTAAGTGTCGGTGCTCAAATTAGCTACATGTTCTTAGAGCGGAGAGTGAATGTCAGCCACAGATGTGTCTGTCAACGCGTCTGACGAATGATGTCATGCGTGAAGGTTGTGAAGTGTCATGCGTGAAGATTGTGAAGAAACATACTGCCAGGGTCCATGAAAATCATATTGAACGCTTTGTGATCCTGAGCTCTGTTCCCTACCATCAGTATGGCCGACCCTAGCTGATAAACTTGGGGCTGTGAAGACAAAAATTGGATCCGACTAGAGTTGAAGCAAGATCTTCAGTCAGTAAGGAAAGACTATATTGCAGTAACCAACTGTACCTAGAGTCGAAGCAAGACTACAAAGGTTAAGTAACTACAAGTTAGAGATAGATGTAACAAAGTACTCACTCTTCAGTCAGTAAGGAAAGACTGAAGAGGAAGGACACAATCTGAAGTCCTTATATACTATAGTGAAGTGTCCATGACTAATCGAAGAGTGGTTAGTCACATGTACCATAGTGCGATGAATAATATAATGGTGAAATAATTGTGACATATCGCACCATAGAATCAGTAAGAGATGAGTAAGGCATAGACCTATCTAGACTGTTCTGGAGTAGTACGGATTGTCCTAGACAGTACCAGAAGTGTCCGGAAGCATAGCTATAGTACACGAGCAGAGAGTCCCAAATATGGTAATATACTGCATAAGCAACTACAGCTAAGCGCTAGGAGACGCATAGCCTCATATAGTCCGGACCGGATAAGCCCAAGTTCAACACTAGCAATCTGGCAACAGACTTACAACAAAAACTCTCACAAGCGCCCATGCTTCGACAATCAAACCTTAAGACAATCCTGTCACAGCCAACGAGCTGTGCTACCAGATAAACAAAGACAAAGCTTACTGGTGATGGGGTTGGTGCTGAGGGGCGAAGCAACTCCAGGTGACACAGCAAGAGATGGTGTAAAGAAGTAGATTCCCTAGACTAGAAGGGGCAGTGAGAGGTAGGGCTGCTAGCTACTTACAGAGGAGATGGGTGATCGACGAGAAGATCAAGTCTGAGGTTCTCTGCCTCAGACTCCCTACTATTTATACAAATACAATGGTGCACAGACCAGATACCTATTTGTCCCTGCTTGGTCAGAGTCCGCTGACTCATGTCCTGCCTACTGACCTGTCACATGGTGTCTGTCACAGTTTTCTCGTGCCACGTGACCTGAGGGTCATGTGCACTGGGACAGACGCTCACCTTGACCGCGGACAACTCGTATCGGAAAGTGGAGGGGCCAGGATCGAACCCCAGACCTCGTGACGGCCAGGAGCGCCCATCCTCACTCACAGGCAGGTGACTGATGTGACAGCAGGAGCGCTTACTCATTG
>NW_006766885.1:583064-585842 GCF_000275845.1 Dichomitus squalens LYAD-421 SS1
AGGATCGAACCCCAGACCTCGTGACGGCCAGGAGCGCCCATCCTCACTCACAGGCAGGTGACTGATGTGACAGCAGGAGCGCTTACTCATTGGGAGGGGTCCGGACTCGGCACGACTCAGGTATTAGTCGTAAGGTCACCATGAGGCAGGTCAGAGGGTAGGACATGAGGCAGAGAACTCTGACCAAACGATGGTCAATAGGTACCTGGTCTGTGCACTGTTGTATTAGTATATATAGTAGGGAGTCTGAGGCAGGGAACCTCAGACTTGATCTTCTCGTCGATCCCCCATCTCCTCTGTAGGTAGCTAGCAGCCCTACCTTCTACTGCCCCTTCTAGTCTAGGGAATACACCTCTTCACATCTCTTGTTGTGTCACCTCGGGTTGCTTCGCTTCTCAGCACCAACCTCTGCACCAGTAAGCTTTGCCCTTGTTTGTTTTGGTGGCACAGCTCGTTGGCTGTGACAGTGTCCTCATGACTAACACCTGAGTCATGCTAAGTCCGGGCTTCCTCCGATGAGTAAGCATCCCTGCTGACACATGAGTCACCTGCCAGTGAGTGAGGATGGGCGCTCCCGGACCCTACAAGGTCCTGGGTTCGATCCTGGCCCCTCCACTTTCCAATACGAGTTGTCCGTGGTCAAGGTGAGCGTCTGTCCTGGTTCACATGACCCCCAGGTCACGTGGCACGGGAAAACTGTGACACTACCCCCTCTTCAAGATCTGAGCTCCTGCGAAGCGTTCAAACTAGATATTGTGTTGAAACTCCCAGGCAACTGGTCGTGGATTGTTGAGAGCAATTGGCTGCGGTGCGTTTGGATAAAGGGCATGGAATTCATTGAGTAGTTCCTTCACATATTTAACATTGCGCACAGATTCCCAAGTCGCTTCAGAAATGTTGTAGCCGGCCCATTTGACAAAGTATTGCACATATCCACAGTTGACACGAGAGTCTAGGATCTTTTCGACCTCAAACTCGTTGTGGCCTTCAACTTCGATGGGGTCAGGCTTCTCCGGATTGCGGTTGCCGATCTCGTCTTTATGGTAGGGGATAAGCTTTGAAGCATGGAAGACAGGATGCACCTTGTTCTGCGGCGGAAGTTTGACTCTGAAGTCGACGGGTCCAATCTTCTCCATTATCTCGTACGGCCCATAGTTCTTGGCCGAGAGCTTGGCCGACGAGTTGCGGATTTTGAGGTCACATCCCTCGAGCAAAACCTTGTCGCCAACCTTAAAAGGAGGGTCCACACGGCCTTGGTCGTAATACCACTTCATCCGTTTGGCAGCCATAGTGACGCTTGCGCTTGTTCCCTTGCTTCTGCACGATTGTGGAATACATCTTCGAGGGAAGGGAAGGCAAGTTCTTCACGAATGTCGGGGGCCATCTTTGGGTTGTATCCGTACTCGATGAAGAAGGGCGACAGGCCGGTTGACTCGTGTGGGGCATTGTTGTACGCAAATTCCGCGGTGGACAGAAGGGATGCCCAATTGTCTGGTCGGTGTTCTGTGAAGATCCGAAGTTACTGCTCAAGCGACTGGTTGACTCGCTCAGTCTGTCTGTCTGTTTGTGGGTGATAAGCTGTGGACATTGACGATCGAATTCCTAGCAACTTGCAAAACTCCTTAAACGCTGCGCTCGCAAACTGTGTGCCTCGGTCAGAGATGATCTGCCGCGGTAGGCCATGGTGTTTCAGGATGTGTTTGTAGATGAGTTCAGCTGCTTCTGTTGCTGAGAAGTGGTCGTCAGCTGCGAAGAAGTGAGACCGTTTGGAGAGTCGGTCCACTACTACTACTATCGCGGTGAAGGTGTTGCCATGTCTATCAACCGACGGCGGAAGCTGGGAGATGATATCGATTGACCAGATTTCCCATGGTCCAGCGGGGATCTCGTTTGGCTGCAGTAATCCATACGGTGGTTTCCTGACTGACTTGTTTCATTGGCAAGTGTCGCACCCTTGTACGTACTTCTTGACGTCAATTGACATGCCGGGCCACCAATAGTTCCGTGCAATGATTTCTAAGGTCTTCCACCTTCCTGGGTGTCCTGCAAGTAATGTGTCGTGATGTAGTTTGAGCAGGTCGAGGCGGATGCTTTGATCCTTGGGTACGTAGACTTTGCCTCGTTGTAGCAGTAAACCGTTCTCCATGTTCCAGTCTTGCAGATATTTTCCAAACTCCGGGGTCCACTAGCTAGCAATTCCTTGTAGTGCTTCGTCATTTTGTCATCTTCAAGGGCCTTCTTGATGCGTTCGAGCAGTTCCTTGTCGTCGACGATGGAGGTGTGACCAGGTTGCATGGCTTTGATTGCGAAAAACTCGGGTTTCAGCGGTGTCTCTCCGAAGTTATCACTGCTTACCCCCTCTTCATGATCTGGCCTCCTGGACAGAGGGTCAGCTCGTAGCATTGTCTTCCCAGGGCGATGCTTCAGAACGAAGTTGAAGCGAGACATGAATAAACTCCATCGGGCTTGTCGGCATGTGAGCTTCTATGCTTGTCGGAAGTAGGTGAGGTTGAGATGATCTGACCAGATCTCAATCGGTTCAGGATGTCCCTCCAAGTAGTGTCGATATTCCTCCAAGGCTCGGATGATGGCTAGAAGCTCTTTGTTGTAGATCTCATAGTTGCGTTCGTGAATATTGAGGGACTTGGAGTAGAATGCGACCGGGTGCCATAGCTTGTCCTCTCCAAGTTGTTCCAAGACTGCCCCTGTTGCAAAGTCGGACGAGTCTGTCTCTGGCCGGTAGGGAGCTGTGTCGTTCGGGATCTGAAGGATTGGAGC
>NW_006766885.1:585862-592037 GCF_000275845.1 Dichomitus squalens LYAD-421 SS1
GGCTAGAAGCTCTTTGTTGTAGATCTCATAGTTGCGTTCGTGAATATTGAGGGACTTGGAGTAGAATGCGACCGGGTGCCATAGCTTGTCCTCTCCAAGTTGTTCCAAGACTGCCCCTGTTGCAAAGTCGGACGAGTCTGTCTCTGGCCGGTAGGGAGCTGTGTCGTTCGGGATCTGAAGGATTGGAGCGGTCGTAAATGCGGTTTTCAGTCCTTCAAAGGCCTGCTCCTGTTCCTCTCCCCATTGCCACTGGATGTCCTTGCACATGAGCTTAGTGAGTGGTCGTGCAATTTTGGCAAAGTCCTTGATGAAACGCCGATAGAAGTTGGCTAATCTGAGGAAAGCTTGAACGTGTTTGACTTTGGTCGGAGTAGGCCATTCCTTGACACCTTGCACCTTAGACTCGTCCATGGAGATTGAATCCTTTGATACGACAAGTCCGAGGAAGTGAACCGAGGGCTGCTCAAACTTGCACTTTTCAGGTTTGACGAAGAGGTCGTTGTCGCGCAGCTTCTTTAGGACCCGTTCTACTAGTTGGCGATGTAGAGTGAGGTCATCTGTGAAGATGAGGATGTCGTCGATGTAGACCACGACATGTCCGGTCGCAATTTCTTCCTTTAGGACCTCATTCATCATTGCTTGGAACGAGCTGAGTGCATTGCATAGGCCGAAGGTTATAACTGTTGGTTCATACAGTCCCTTGTGAGTGATTAACGCGGCTTTCTCTTCGTCTCCTTCGCGAATGCGAACATTGTTGTAGCCCCACCTTAGGTCGAGTGAGGTGAAGATTGATGCGTGCGAAAGCCTATCCACAAGGTCTGAGATCCGGGGGATTGGGAACTTGTCCTTCTTCGTGACCGCGTTCAGTGCGCGATAGTCCTGGACCAAACGTAAACTTCCATCTTTCTTACAGACAAAGAAGACTGGGGCAGCGGTAGGACTCTTGGATGTGCGGATGTAGCCTTTGTCTTCTTGCTCCGTGATCCAAGCTTCAAGCGAGTTCCGTTCACCGAGGTTGAGCGGGTACAACTTGGCCGGTTTGGGGAGTGAGGCTCCAGGAACTAGTTCAATTGTATGATTGTATGGCTTCCGTGTTGGCATTCTTTCCGAGGCTTTCTTGGAAAAGACGTCACCATACTGCCGGTATTGTTCTGGTACATGGTTTGACCAGTATTCGCGATCCTGCTCGCCTTTTGTTGCAGGGTTGGCGTCCTTTTTCTCTTCTAACCTGGCTCGCATCTGATGCGCACTCGGGTCATCTGAGAAGTTCACCCAATGAATAAACTGATCGGTGCTTTCCCAGGATTCAGGGCCGAGGTCACCGTACTGATCTTGTGCAAGGTCTTCCACTCGGGGAAGTTGCAAACTCCGTGATTCTTCGTCCTGCACTGTGTGCCGGGTGCATGTTGAGGGGCAGTATGTAAACTCAATGTTCCCTGCATTTCAATCGAGTTCAGGGTTATGTTCATGTAGAAACGCCATGCCAATGATGATGTCTTGCCGCCCGATGTCTGTGACAAGGAACGACTGCCAAGCAAGGTGATCTCCGATACGGAGGAAACAATAGGTATAGTGTGTGATCAACCCCTTCTTATTTTCTGTGGCATCTGCATTGAAG
This sequence comes from Dichomitus squalens LYAD-421 SS1, assembly GCF_000275845.1. NCBI lineage: Eukaryota > Fungi > Basidiomycota > Agaricomycetes > Polyporales > Polyporaceae > Dichomitus > Dichomitus squalens. The sequence goes on from NW_006766885.1 coordinate 587,481, forward strand.
ACTTGCACTTCACGAGAGAGGCATCATGGGGTGAGTCCGTGCTCTTGAACAAACCGGTGGTGGATGAAGCCAGAGTAGGCTCCTAAATCGAGGAGGGCTTCTGACTGAACTTCATGCGTACCTTGAGTGAGGGAAACTTTGAGATCGAACAAATTTCGCGGGCGACGTGCTGACATGAGATAAATAACATTCGAACGCGGAACAAAAGAGGCCTCTAGGTCTACGCTATGATTACAGAGTCAGATACTTTGGTCAGTCTTCAAAGTACCCATTCCAGAAAATCCTCCTCAGATTCCTTGACCTCGACGATGCGTGCAGCGGTCTCGGTTTCCAGTGCCTTGCCTTTGCCTTTTCCCTTGGCGGTCTCAAACTTCTCGAGGGCCCTGCGGATGTACTCCCATTTGTCTTCATCGGCCGTGTCCATTGTGCGTACCTTGGACGTTGCTTCTTCATGTCAGGGAGCTCGTAGTAGCCCATGTACTGAGGGTTCCGACATTTCTGGCCAGTCGTAAACTTGTGCCTGCCACAGCGGAAACAGAGCTTCTTGTCGAGCCATTCAAGTTGTTCTTTGGAGAGCTTCTCCGGCTTGCGCATTGCGTCAACATCCATGGCATTGGGGTCCCGTGGGGGGCGACTGGTCATGTGTTGCTGCGAAGACGACTTGGCCTGATTTCTCCGAGTTTCCATTTCCAGCTTCAGTACCCAGTCCAGGTAGTGCTCCTATTTTGTTAGAATCAGCATCGGGTTGACTTGCCGCATTGCCGTCATAACCGTAAGAATCTGCGAGTTCTTGCCGACCTGGTTGTCGATGCGTCGGATGAGTTCTATGGTGCAGTTCAACTAGACACCACCAATTTTGTACATGATAAGCGCCAGTCTCCACATCGTCCTACTGCTCCCTCACAGTACAGTCGAAATCTCTGATAATCTGCCATTTGCAAGTATTACCTATACGGAACATATCCTCTATAAGAGTTTGTCAATTGGGTCAATGTTGGCCCAGATGACCCCTCCCAAGTCGGGTAGAGCATGTGACATGGGCGCTTAATCCCCAACAAGTAGTATTCTGTATTACATAATATTCCACAATATCCATTGCTTGTGCCAGCTGTTCTGGTACACGACGGTGAGATCTATACCTACAGGAACTGAACTCCTTAATCTTCTTCTGTGCCTCGCAAGCTCCCAGACCCTCAGTGTATGCATCAATAAATCTCCACGCACAATGTTCCCATTTCCAGATCAGCTCCACTGAAACAGACCGCAAGGCTTTCGGCATGTTCTCCCAGGGTCCAGGGAGTGTCAAAGGTGAAATCACAGTATTCCTGGAGGTGATTTTCCACCACACTGCTAAGTAGGCCTTCTTTTGTTCCTATCCATGGACTAATACTATGTACATCGATATATAAAAGGTATGTCACCCTATGCAGCTCTCAACAACCAGAGATACTCCATTGAGCCCTGAACTTGGGTTCATCACGTAACCAATAGGCGCGCGCTTAGCTCTGTCCAAAATTGGTGGTGTCTAGTTGAACCGCACCATACATCAGCGTAACCAGACTTCAATGCGTAGCGGCGGAAGTTTTCGGCAAACTGAATGACCGTGGAGTGAGGTTTTGAGCACCACTCCTCAAGGGATGTTTGCGCGGTCTTCTCGGGAGCCAGTTGATGGTAGCTGTCACAGTTTTCTCGTGCCACGTGACCTGGGGGTCATGTGTACTGGGACAGACGCTCACCTTGACCACGGGCAACTTGTATCGGAAAGTGGAGGGGCCAGGATCGAACCCCAGACCTCGTGACGGGCAGGAGCGCCCATCCTCACTCACTGGCAGGTGACTGATGTGACAGCAGGAGCGCTTACTCATTGGGAGGGGTCCGGACTTGGCACGACTCAGGTATTAGTCGTAAGGTCACCATGAGGCAGGTCAGAGGGTAGGACATGAGGCAGAGAACTCTGACCAAAAGATGGTCAATAGGTACCTGGTCTGTGCACCATTGTATTAGTATATATAGTAGGGAGTCTGAGGCAGGGAACCTCAGACTTGATCTTCTCGTTGATCCCCCATCTCCTCTGTAGGTAGCTAGCAGCCCTACCTTCTACTGCCCCTTCTAGTCTAGGGAATTCACATCTTTGCATCATATCTTGCTGTGTCACTTGTGGTTGCTTCGCTCTCAGCACCAACCCCTTCACCAGTAAGCTTTGTCTTTATTTATCTGGTGGCACAGCTCGTTGGCTGTGACAGTAGCCTGCCTTGAGTCAGTTGACGAAGTTGGTCCAGGATCCAAGGGTTCCGCCGTTTGATGCTGTCTCAACGTAGTCCTCGACGTAGTCGTGCGCACCACCTTCCAAGTACATGAGGGCCAGGGTAATCTTGTCATCATCTGTGGTGATGTTCTGGACACGGAACCAAAGGCCCATCTTCTGTAACCATTGTTCGAGAGTGATGTCTGAGCCTTTTTTGCCCTTGTACTTGGGTGGTTCTGATGCCTTGATACGCGAGGCCTGTGATACGACAGGGACTGGGGCGGTACTGATACCAGGCGTGGTGCGAGTCGACAGGCCTTGCTCCAACTGTGTAAACTTGGCTGCGAGTTCCTTGTACCGTTTGACGAGCTCCGTGTTATTCCGGTTGAGAACCTCTAGATCCGCATTGACAGTGACCAGTTCCGCCCTCAGCTGTTTGTTCTCTTCGACGACTTTGAGAGCGAGGTTCCCAGCAGTGTCAGCCTTGGTGTGAAGGCCTGTCATAGACGTGTCCAACTCCTTGAAGGTAGCGTGGGTGGTGTCGCTCTCGTTGAGGAAGTCGTTCCGATGTTCATATATTTTGCTGCCGAGGACGTTGTAAACGTTAACTATTTCCCGCCAGGTGATGTCCCTTGTCACAGAGATGGTCCAGTCGACGTAAGCCGGGTTGGTGATCCCTAAACTATTTGCCAAGGCACGGATAGCGTTTTCCAAGGAGTCATATTCAACACCAGCGTAGATCCATTGAATTTCTGGGTACACTTGAAGCGTGGCAGTGGGTGAAGCCGGGCGGGTGTGTGCCAGTGATGGAGCTGGGTGGGTGTGTGGCCCCGGATCTTCCGACTCAAAGTCATCCTCTGCCAGAGGGGCGTAACAAGAGCCTGAAGCTATTGCGAGAGTATTCGATGTACAAAAACTAAACCACGATCCAATCTAGCGAAACATTCCAACTCTACTAGTGCCTTGACCACGTGTTCAAAGTTCTGTCCTAGTCCGCTAAACTTGACCTTTCCAAACTCCTTACAGAACCAATCAATGTTCTGTTGCTGACTACGAGTCCACGAGGTGCCGTTCTCCTTGATGTTGTCGAGTATCCACTCGAGCCTGTCGCCAATGTGCTGAAGGGCGAGCCGATGATCGTGGGGGATGTCGAGCAACTGATTCCTGCAGTCGAAGATAGCCTGCAGTCTTTTGATGACAGCGTTGACCTTGGAGCCAACGATAGCGAGGAGATCAATGGGATCACGACGTGCAAAGGAGGGGAGAAGTGGTGCAGCTATATGGTACTAAAGAGGGACCGTAGGGTTTGAGGGAACAAAGACTGGTGGGGGTGTGGTGAGACGTGCCGCGAGCGGTCTGTTGAGGGGTTGGGAAGAGGGTACAGATGGGAGGAGGGCCTTGCGATGAGGGACGATAGGGGTATGCCTATACTGACAGCGGTGTTGAAGGCGATCTGAGGTGTCATCTGCAAGGGCGTGGTTAATCTGTGACTGGACGTCGAGGTGACCGTGTCTCTTGAAGTGACGACGGGTAAACTCTGGTAGGTCCGAGTCAGATGGGAGGATAGTGGGGAGGGATGATAAATGTTTCAACAAACTCCTGGGAGAAGAGATCTGGTCCACAAGTGTTTGAGACACTCCACGGAGGGGTAGGTAAGAGACTTGATCTAATGTCATAGCCAACAAGCTGTGCCACCAGATAAACAAAGACAAAGCTTACTGGTGAAGGGGTTGGTGCTGAGAGCGAAGCAACCACAAGTGACACAGCAAGAGATGGTATAAAGAAGTAGATTCCCTAGACTAGAAGGGGCAGCGAGAGGTAGGGCTGCTAGCTACTTACAGAGGAGATGGGTGATCGACGAGAAGATCAAGTCTGAGGTTCTCTGCCTCAGACTCCCTACTATTTATACAAATACAATGGTGCACAGACCAGATACCTATTTGTCCCTGCTTGGTCAGAGTCCGCTGACTCATGTCCTGCCTACTGACCTATCACATGGTGTCCTCATGACTAACACCTGAGTCATGCTAAGTCCGGGCTTCCTCCGATGAGTAAGCATCCCTGCTGACGCATGAGTCACCTGCCAGTGAGTGAGGACGGGCGCTCCCGGACCCTACAAGGTCCTGGGTTCGATCCTGGCCCCTCCACTTTCTGATACGAGTTGTCCGTGGTCAAGGTGAGTGTCTGTCCTGGTTCACATGACCCCTAGGTCACGTGGCACGAGAAAAATGTGACAAATCCCTACTCAACTCCTTCTCTCAGAAGAGCGCCGTACGGCCCTGCAGGAATCTGTGATGCTGGTCAGCTTGTTT
>NW_006766885.1:592356-595269 GCF_000275845.1 Dichomitus squalens LYAD-421 SS1
AACTTGGAACTGACGCAGGTCGAGAGGGACTCGATTCTCCACGCTGTTCCACTAAGTTCCTCCACGATGTTTGTTTTCTATCTCCTTAAAATGTCTGTAGGGTGCCGTGATTCACCATAGACATTGCCCTCGCGAGTTGGTACTTTCCGCTCTCTCCCAGATCGGCGCGGTGAAGGTGCACGAGATCTGACCGGTGGAGGTGGCGGCGACCCTGGGCGTTGCACAGGCACAGGCTGTTGTCCGCGCAATGGCTGCGGTACAGGAGGATTTGCCGGCGGTGCATGTCACAGCCAACGAGCTGTGCCACCAGATAAACAAAGACAAAGCTTACTGGTGATGGGGTTGGTGCTGAGGGGCGAAGCAACTCCATGTGACACAGCAAGAGATGGTGTAAAGAAGTAGATTCCCTAGACTAGAAGGGGCAGTGAGAGGTAGGGCTGCTAGCTACCTACAGAGGAGATAGGTGATCGAAGAGAAGATCAAGTCTGAGGTTCTCTGCCTCAGACTCCCTACTATTTATACAAATACAATGGTGCACAGACCAGATACCTATTTGTCCCTGCTTGGTCAGAGTCCGCTGACTCATGTCCTGCCTACTGACCTATCACATGGTGTCCTCATGACTAACACCTGAGTCATGCTAAGTCCGGGCTTCCTCCGATGAGTAAGCATCCCTGCTGACGCATGAGTCACCTGCCAGTGAGTGAGGACGGGCGCTCCCGGACCCTACAAGGTCCTGGGTTCGATCCTGGCCCCTCCACTTTCTGATACGAGTTGTCCGTGGTCAAGGTGAGTGTCTGTCCTGGTTCACATGACCCCTAGGTCACGTGGCACGAGAAAAATGTGACAAATCCCTACTCAACTCCTTCTCTCAGAAGAGCGCCGTACGGCCCTGCAGGAATCTGTGATGCTGGTCAGCTTGTTTCCCACAGACGTCGGAATGATGCAGATGATCAAGGCATGTATTACTTTATTCTTTTATGTAATATATGCATCATAAGTCACTAGGCTGTGCCCTTGATTTCTTTGACAACCTTGGTCTCCACTTACCAAGCATATACAATCGGGATGTGTCATCAAAGTGGTCCATCCACTTCTCAAAAGCCGTGCCCTTGACTACTTCCAGATATATACACACAACATACATTTTTCAGTGTATATGCAGCTCTGACCATGCTGCCGGTGCCAGGGTCGCCAAGAAGCGCCAGATGCCGTGGGACAATCTCAGCTGCAATGCCTTTGTCCATGTTGTTGCAACTTTTGACACCCAAACTCGTGCGTGGCAATTCTGTAAGAACGATATTTGATCTCACTTAACACTAGCCCACACACTTATCGCCTTTAACAAGTTTTGGGGCCTCTTCAAACACTCACAAGATTGTGAGGCAGCCATAACAGCGGTTCACAATGTCCGGTTTCCCCTCTATCCAGATATCTGGCAATATGCGGGCTCCTTGCTCCAAAAAGGGGTGTCCGGACTATCGGTTGATACCCAGGCCAATGCTTGGGCACAGATTCGTCATCCTCCAATCACCAATCAAAGCAGCATGGGACCCATAGTATGGGACCCGTACTACTGGTACATCTACCTTCCTCATGACACCTCCTCTATCTATTGCAGCCTCAAGCTCGAAATGGGAATCAGACAATGTTCTAGACCACATGAGAACATTGATGCCTGGTTCCGACAGACCAACCCTAACCCTCCTTCATCAGAAATTGCTAATGCCTGCCTGTTTTATCAACCTTTTGTCCAGGGTCAATCTGATCGATTCATCTTGATCTTATCAACTCCGGATCAATAGGCCTGTGCCTGGTGCTATGGGCATGGGAAGATCATTCTCGTCGATCTAACATTTGGCTTCTCTTTGGCATGTGCTAATGTCTGGATTGTTATGGTCATTGACGAGGCCTATAAAGGCATTCCAGTCGCCTATATTCTCTTCTCAGCCAAAGAGGAGACGTCAGAGCGCGGTGTCCATGCAGACTACAACAAACATCTTCTCATCCAGCTTCTATTACACTGGAGCACAGCTATGGGGACCAATCTGGAGGGGATCCAGTTCCAGCCCCAAGTCGCTGTCAGCAACAATGACATCAAGAAGCGCCATGCAATGACATCGGTCTGGCCAGACATCAAGCTTCTTCTTTGTCTCTTCCATACTTGGCAGGCCTGGTGGAACGCCCTAAACCGCTCCCTCGGTTCCCTTCCAAAAAGGGATGAAAGGATGGAAGTCCGCACCCGGCTTGCAGGGTTTTGCATGTGACTGTAAGTCCTGCTTTAGGAATTAAGCAATTGTTTTAACTGATATAACACCCTGTCACGAACCGCCCTCACGGTGCTACGTTTCCTTTTCGATTCGGACCACTGCCTCGTACGTTTCCTTATTGTTCACTACTCGCTACGGTTTCCCTTTGTCCACACACGGACAATAGCTCCCTTTGTTCCCACATCCGCTATTGTCCTACACCCCTTGTACTCCGTACCCATGGCGACGCTATTGTTCTCTAGCGCCCATTGTTCGTTCCCTGTATATAGCTAGATCCCTTGCTACCTGGAGACTCTAGTTCCGACCTCTTGTCTCCAGGTAAGCCATCGTGTATTTCGCTCTGTAGATACTTAGCTCAATACACTACTTGTCTCCAGTCCTGCCTGTTGAGCTCTGCTCCAGTCTCACTGCGACCAGAGCTCGTCGGTGCTCCTGCCTGCCTTGCTCGTCTCCACTTACTCGCTCGACAGTCAGTCGTAACATTAGGTCGAAACTACCTCACAGGCACCAGCGCCCTCCCACGTTTAACACTCCGTTTATCACTGCCTCCCCCACCTTTCCATCCTGGATTGTAGCTCATTTTTCCACGGCTTTCATCCTGTCGCCGTAGAAGACCAACACTACAACCTCAACTATCAGCGGT
>NW_006766885.1:599973-601692 GCF_000275845.1 Dichomitus squalens LYAD-421 SS1
TGAGGGCTACCTCTACTGGATGGTCTTTGTCTGCGATGCATCGCGCTTCTGGGCTGTGGCCTATCTCAAGCGCAAGAGCGACGCGTTTGCAGCCCTCAAGTCATACAAGGCCTATGCTGAGAACGCCCTGGGCCTGCGCATCAAGGCCACTCGAGACGACAAGGGAGGCGAGTACATGGGCCAGGAATTCATCGATTTCTGCGCAGAACACGGCATCCATCGTCAGCACACAGAGACAGACGAGCCGCACCAGAATGGGGTGGCAGAGCGAGCCAACAGGACGATTTCTGAGGGTGCTACCGCCCTCCTAGCGCAATCCAAGCTCCCTCCTTCGTTCTGGGTGCACGCCGTCTCTACCTTTGTCCACACGCGAAATCGCATGCCCACATCTGCTCTAGACGGCGGCATACCCTACACAGCATGGAAGGGCAATGGGAGGAAGCCAGATGTGTCCCACTTTCGAGTCTTTGGCTCCCTGGCCTATGTTCTGGTGCGCAAGAAGGATCGCAAAGTGCTGCAGTCTCACACTCGCAAGTGCATCTTCATTGGCTACCCAGATGGCACCAAGGCCTGGCGATTTTGGGACCCTGCAGCGAGGAAGGTGCTCATCTCGTCGCATGCAGTGTTTGATGAGAGCTGCTTCCCTGGAAACTCGCCCTTCATCAATGTATTTGGCCTGCCCCTGGACGATGTGGATGTCCCTGGTGCACCAGACGACGAGGATGCGGACTCTGCGCCCCAGGACAATGTCCCAGATGTGCCAGAGCTGCAGGATCAGGGGGGAGACGACGACTATGATGCTCCTGCACCTCCTGCACCACCAGCTCCACCTGCGCCTCCTGTGCCTCAAACTCCGCCTCCTGCACCTCAAATTCCGCCTCCTGCGCCCCAACTTCCGCCTCCTGCACCTCAAATTGCGCCTCCTGACATCGCTCCATCGCGCTCTCCATCTCCTGACGTTTCAGAGCCCCAGTCGCGCTCTCAGAGTCCACCAGCACCTCCACAACTCCCTCCTGCACCAGCCGCTCCACAGGCTCCTCAGCCACCGCCCCCTGCGCCCATAGCTCGTCCCCCTGCACCGTCTATCCATCAGCCAGCCCAGGGTCAAGGCGGCTTCAGACCTTACCCAGCACTCGCTCGAAAGCAGCTCCCAGCTCGCTCTACTCGCTACCAGGGTTCCCTCAATGACAGGGACCTTGAACGCCAGAACCTTGTTGCTCCTCGCCATCGCATTCGCTCTGTGTCCCCTGCTCCAGCTCCAGCTCCAGAACCTCGAAAGAATTCGCCTTCTCCAGATCCTCTAATCGACGCACCAGTCGACCCAGCTCCTGCTCGCAGACTCGCCCCTCGCTCTACCACCCCTCCTCCAAGTCCCACATCCTCAGACAATGAATTGGACTGCATAGGAAGCGACGATGCGGACGCTCTGCAGGCCATGCTGGCAGGCATTGAGTACGTCTACTCTGCCCAAGTCGACGATTTCCTGCCCTACGACGATGCCCTGGAGTTCGCATTCGAGTCAGTGGTCCAGCACGCGTTCAAGGCGGACCAGGAGCACTTTGGAGAGCCCAAGTCGATTGCTGAGGTCATGCAGCTCGCTCCAGATGAGTGCAGCAAGTGGCTCAAGGCTGCTCAGGACGAAATCCAGTCACTGGTCGAGAATGGCACCTTTGAACTCGTCCAGCTGCCCCCAGGACGCAGGGCCATTGGCTGCAGATG
>NW_006766885.1:603529-605032 GCF_000275845.1 Dichomitus squalens LYAD-421 SS1
TGCCCAAGCCCAAGGTGCTTGAGATGGTGAAGATGCTTGGATTGGGGACTTGATGGATTAGGGGGGAGTGTTGGAGTCGGTGCTGTAGCGCCGTCGATTTTAATCGCACCAAGCCCCACTTCATGCCATACATGGTTTGCGCTGTCCGCTACCTACAGTAAGTTTCGTATAGTCACAACTCCCGTTTACATAGAGATACCGCATTTCTTTCACCAGTAGTCTCCATTTCTGTAGATCTGACTGCACTCTAGAGTAGTGTCTACCTTACCCACTTCTGGTCCGTTTGGCGCCATTCCAGCGCCACTTAGTGTATGGTCGTGTTAGCTAGTTCCCACGCGCTCTGTGCGCTGTCATCTGCGCCTGAGTCGACTCTGTGGTCCTTAAGACTTACAGAGCTCGACTTAGGTGTGTAGCACAGTTTCCTTGCAATGAAAAGACTTACAGAGCTCGACTTAGGCCATTGTGACCCCTTTGAGGCCCACTGCAGCTAACACTACCTGGCTCGGCGCACCCAGTAGAGGCAGCTGATATCCACCAATGTTGGACGTCGCTCCTACGTACGGGGTGGCCGAAGCGGCTGGATGCACCTGTGGTGCACTAGGCCGGTTGCGATGCCCACTTATCGAGCCCATGTTCGAATGAACGTGAGTGGGCGGTGCTGACACACCGAGTGCGACGTAGGGAGGGTAGGCCGCTAACGGCGACGATCTCGTCGGCGCGCGGTGGGCGTTATCCTGTCCAAAGTGGACGCTCCGGCGACGTTCTGGCTGGGCCGCCACGTTGGTGACCCTAACCGTCGCGGCCGACTGTTGGTTCAGCGGATTCGGCGCGGGCGATCGGATAGTTCGCGGTCCATATCCTGGGGGATACGACGGTGGTGTCCTCGAGGCGAGGGTCGTAGGTGACTCCCGGCTTCCAGGACGAGACGCAACGCGGTTCGATTGATCCGCAATGCCCGCGTTCTGCTCGCGCTGGTCTCGAGTACGAGCCAGTGCGGCCTCTAACCGTTGATGAAATTCAGGGGCAGGATTACTGTTCGGTTGAACAGTTTCCCCATCCTGTATCAATCCGAGGCCCATGTCCGGCAACTCCTGCAGTTGCTCGGTCGCCGTTTCGTAGGCTGTATTTAGTCGGGACGGTGACTCGTCCACGACCTCTGCAACCGACGGTTGCGCATATTGTTGGTTCGCGGGTTCAGGTGGTGGTGGTTGCAATTGTTGCCCCGACTGCTGTTCAGTAGTGCTCTCCTCTGTTACAGCGAAGCGTGTCAGCACTCAAGGGGTCGTGTGCAGGTTATGCACAATGAGGACGCAGACTGATGACAAGCTTAGCACACTGGTTCACTGGGGGTCTGGGGGTTCGAGGTCACTAGGGGTCTAGGGAGTGAGAACGCTTGATTGGTACAAGAGGTCAAACTGGGGTGCCCAGTGCAAGACCTGTCCTTATATACTAAAGTACACGGTCGCTGACTAATCGGAGAACATAGTCACAGGACAATAACGA
>NW_006766885.1:613587-630153 GCF_000275845.1 Dichomitus squalens LYAD-421 SS1
ACGGCACGATACTGATCGGACGGAACGAGCGCCGATCCGATCCGATCTCGATCGTCCTTAGTTCATGGCCCGTCAAAAGATGACATAAGGTTGCCGCCATCGCCAGCCCCCAGCTCAACGTCGCCCTCGACGCTACCACCACCATAGACGCTCAACAGCCCCAGCACCAGCACCTTGCCCCTATGACCGTCGACCTCGACGGTCAGCAACAGCAACAACAACAGCAGCAACAGCTACCACAGGCCAACCCGCACTTTGCCATGCCGGCTCCAGTGGAGCACGGACCACCGATGGCCTCTGGCTTCGCCGCGCATTCTCCGCCCATGCACGCGAGCCCTCACGCGTCGTCGTCAACGTACGGGCAGCATCAGGGCAACATCGTGCAGCCCTCTATGTTCCAGGGGAACATGAGCGCGACGATGGGCATGCCGATGGGCCTCGATCCGAGGTACCAGCTGACACCGTCGTACATGGGCTACGCGCCGCAAACGGCGCACGCGGGCCCCATCCAACCATTCGTCCCTCCAGCGCCGACCTCCATATCCATGCCCCCGGGGATGCCGCCACTGCTGATGTCGAGGCCGACATTGCAGTGGATCGTCCTGAGCGACAACATGGCACCATTGGTGCACCAAGAAGGATGCCCGGTCTGTACGACCTGGGCGCGCCACATACAGGACGCCGCAAGGACGGACACGTCCTTCGTGGAAGCCAATGGAACAGCGCGTGCCGCCCTTCAGGAGCGGCTCTACGACCACTTCCGCCGATGGCAGGGTTCGGAAGGGGGAGGGACGCCGGCCGAACTCCAATAGGAGATCGAGCGGCTGAAGAAGGAGAACGAGCTCCTCTGCCGCGAGTCAGAGGATCGGGGTCGTGAGATTGACGACCTGGAGGCCCGGGTGAATGAAGCCTGGGAAGCCAGTGAACACCACGAGGATAGGGCGAGGCGACTGGAAGACGAGTTGCGTCGTCATCGACGCTCTCGATCCCTGTCCCCGGGACCTCGGCGTCGAGATCGCTCACCTCCACCACGGCCCGCACCACCTCGTCCTCCTCCGCACCAGCAATTTCCGAACCGGCCCTCCCCGCTTCCGTACGGGGACCGCTACTACGCCCCCCCGCGAGGTGAGCCGTCGCGCCCAGGGCCATCGGGCATGCCGCGATCCACGTCTCAAGCGGTTCCATCAAACCTGCTTGGGAACACGATGTCATCGTCGTCGCTCGCACCTCCCTTTCCGTCAAGCGACTTCCCGCAAGGCTCGTCCTCAAGCTCGCGACGCCTCGGCCCCGAGGCGGCGTTCGACTCCGAGATGGAGGACGACGACGTCGACAGCGAGTCCGAGGGCTACAACGTCAAGAAGGGCAAGCAGCGCGTGTTCAATAATGCGAACCGCGCCGTCCTGCATCGGACCCGGGAGCGGCTGATCAGCCAAGCGACGGGGACCACACCTCGACAACCGGCACCCCCGCCTCCTGCGCCGACGCTTCCTGCGCTGGGCCCGAGTGCCGGACTGGACCATCCGCGTGTACCAGGAGGTGTGCGCCAGCCCCACATGTCTGTGTGGCCGGAGGCGACGCTGGTCCAGGCAGCTGATGCCTGGTCGGACTACGTCCCTCTGAACCATCACCAGTACTGGGAGTTGGTGCGGTCGGCCAGGGCTCAAGGAGGTGGCGCGTACAACCATGTACACGACCTCCTTCGTCAATATGACGCGAACGGAGCCCTGGGCGCGTTCAACTACCTCCACCAGCTCAAGATGAGCTGGTCGGACCCGCACCAGGCGGAGACACGATCGCAAGCCCGTCGCGCTCGCGACTTCGGGAGAGAAGCGGTTCATTCGAACCCCTCTCGCATCGAGAAGAACCCGGGCATGCGGAACCTGAGCCGGACGGACCCGCCGGAGAGGTGGTTGGAGTACTAGCACCAGTACCCCGACACCCTGCCGGTGTACCTCCCCATTCCCTCTCAGCTGGGAAGACCAACCCGGGATCACACCCGGGGCCACATCCTCCTGCGCGCTCTCATCCCCAAGCTCAAGGGCGCCCAGCAGTCGGCCGAGCGCGCGCGGTTCCTGGAGGTCACTGCCCAACTCTTCTCGATCCCCGGCCTCTATCGACGAATCGTTGACGAGGGCCACTACCCCGAAGGTACGGTGGAGCGACTGCTCCCCTACCCGGGCCAGGTTACCAACATGTCGATTTTCAACTTGGCGGCTTGGTACGCCCATTGCGGGCTCAGCGCGGCCTCCATTGCGCTTATGCAGCCAATGGCGGTACGCATGCGCCAGTACTACGAGCGCCGCAACCCCAACTCAGCGGAGGCCTTCCTCCAATGGCCGCGCACCGTGGCCGAAGTCACAGCTGTGCCCGTGCTCGCGGAACTCGCGTTGCAAGTCGCGGCACTGCAGGAAAACCCAGATGCGACCACTGGTCACGCGACCGCGCCTCTCCCCCTCGTAATCGAGGGCGTCGACGTCGACGAAACCATGGGAGAAGCGCATGGGATTGGCGAGGGCCAGGCTGATGAGCCGGGGCCCAGTGGTACAGTACTGTCGACCGACGCCCCGGGCCCGTCACCTCCCTCAGCCTGAGCACGCTGACCACCTCCGTACGTGTGGGGCCGGGTGTCTCACCCTCATCGTGTTGCGTCGCCCTGCCGGCACGCCGCCTCCCGCTCAACCGCATCGTCCACCCGCAATTTCGAATCACGCCCGCCGCATCAACATTTCTCTCTCGCATCATCATCGCACGTCCTATCGGACGCTTATGCTTTTCCCTTCTCTCATATGGACATGGCTATTCCATGCACTCCCTATTCCTCATTGGTATCATATGAGAACCTGGCACAGGTTCTGAAGGGGGAGAATGTAACGGATCGTTATTATCTTATCTTATCTACGTAGTTAATCTACATCTTGTATCTACATCTGGATCGTCATGGTGATCGGCGCTGATCCATCTGGATCCGCGCGACGTGGCGAAGGCTTCTCAGCCTTTCACCACGTCCACCATAGTATACGCCCTCTCAATCTAGAGATTGGTTCAGTGTACTTTGGACTTATGTGAATCAGGCGACACCTGTAAACGTTACAGTACTACATTGGACAAGGAATGGCCGAAGAAATCGAAAAGAAGCTGGATGTGAGGTCGTAGCTTGAACCGGAAGCTCACAGTCAAGAAACATTGTGTGATATGTGATCAGGAGTTCTGACTAGAACATGCCAGAACTGCGTAGTTAGGGTTATAATTAGAATAGGCTCTAAGGCTCAGAGTATATGTATACAGTGGTACCACAGTCGAAGAAGTGAACTCACATTGCAGCACACTAAGATCAGGCATGCAACAGAAGTGGCTAAATCCAACTCAAGCCCACCTGTCTAAGAAGGCTTTGGTGCTCACACGGCCAAGCGAGACCATACCGCTCCGCCATTGGTTACAGAAGAAGCGTTGGAAACAGCTAGGCCTTTGGGGGCGGAAAAGAGCCATCAAAGGTGAACCAACTCCAATCTAGCAGCTTCTCCGGCCAATGAACACCTCGGATTGGACCATCAAGGGTCAGAAAAGTAGTCAGGTGAAAAGAGCTAATTTTATAGGACCTAATGCACTTCGAATGAAGAGAAAAGGTGAAGAATTGACTGAGATACAGAGGAAGAAGGGTTATAAGGGGCAGAAAATGGGAAGGGAACACTAGTATAGGGTTCCAAACCAGGAGGAATGCGGCCTGGATTGCCCTAGGATGATCCAGAATTTTCTGCGCATTTTTCGGAATTTATTGGAGCTTAGAAGGTCAAGACAGCCCTAGGAATGGAGACCATGGAAAAACTTAGTCATCACATCAGACATGTGATTGGCTGGGGACCAGAAAGAATGATGGGAGTCAAAGGACAGACAATAACTCCCCAGAAAGGCAGTGTAGAAAACAATAAAGACTCGGAGTAAATGGATAGATTAATTCACCCAGAGTACCGGAAATGCGGAGTTGATAAGGTCAGCAGAGGTCATGTGACCCCAGAACTTCTATCCCACAATGGAGGAAGATGGTCTACTTAGCAAGGCAACAGGATATTCAGGAGCATTGGCACAGTTGAACAGGCAAGATCTTGGTGGTAGAATAAGGTATATAAGTGAGAGAGGGTACAGCAGAAGGTGTTAAGTACAGACTGTTAGCGGCAGTGGTGTGATCTGGTCGATGATGGCGAATTGGGTGCAGATAGCGAGTGCAGAGAGCAAATGATAGAGTTAAGGAAGAGCGAGAGAGAGAGGCATAGACACATAGACAAGAGGTTTAGGGCACCAAACTGGCACTCAGGGCTCTCTAGGCCCAGATAGAACAAAGCCTCACCCAGGCCTCAAACACAAATCGAAGAGGCTCATCGCCATATGGACTAGGAATTGTACAGTAATGTGGCTACAGCGTCGTGCTGCTAATGTTTGTCCATGTTTGTCCCTCTGACACAATTAGGCGCCAACACTAACACAGACAGTCATGCCTGGCAGTAGACCCACCTCTCCACTGACATACTTCCTACGCCGGAGCCCACTTACTCGTTTCGACTTCATCCGGGACTACTATTCTCAGACGATGGGTCACGTGAGCCTTATCCAGGAATCCGGCCCCTTTATCACTGCACAGAATACCTACATTCTTCCAAGGCTTCTATCACCATGGGACTTCTCCAGCTCGGTCGACACCTACCTTTTCGAGCGGGTTTGCCTCAATCTAGGTGGTCAGATCCACATGGGGACAGCTTACATGATGTTCGAAGAGGGTGCCCCTTCATTGCCCCCTCTGATAGGACCTCCTGCCCCACCGGCCAACTCTCCCCCTATGGCACCAGTCATACAGCCTTTGGAACCCAGGGACCCGCCTCCCTGTCGTCCGACTCCGATGCCCTTGTTTATTGGAAGCGTGGGATTTTCAGACCCGGAGCCACCTCTGCTGCCCCGCATGCGCCCAGTTCCCACTCCGGGTGAGTCATATCCTAAAAAAGAAGTCCTATCATTAGCTATCATCCGGTTGCTAAGAAGCCTTGGTACAGTCAAAACACCCCAGCTTAAGGTACAAGAGGTTCAGAGGTGGACTGCGCATGCAAAATCCAAAGAAGAACCCAGTCCGGAGAACCAAGAAGAGGCTGCCTCAGCTGAAGACACGCCCATGGAGCTCAAGTATCCCTTGAGCCCGGAGCCCGAGCCTGAGCCTGAGCCCGTCACTGACGAGGCTACCAAGGAGGCTCCGAGTGCCGAAGAAGAAGCCGAAGGCCTGCAGGCCTGCTACAACGTCCAGAGCCCCGGAAGAGCTATTGTGAGAGCCCCAGTGCGTGCGCTGTACAGTACGTACAGACACCGCCACTGATCCTTCCGACAGTCCTGCGCCTGCACAAGAAACATGCCCGCGCGAGCGTCAAGGACACGTTTGACCACCCAAAGCTAGCGCTACAGGTGGCCGAGCACGTCGGGCTCGAGAACATCTTGCTCGTCCCAGCCCGCTTGTGGACCAAGGACGAGCGTCGCTTCATGCGACTCGTAATCAAGTTGATCTGCCATGCCTTGAGCGGAAAGGTGGGGTATGGTGAGGTTGTGCCGATGTATGGCCCAGGTGCAGTTGTAGGAGGTGGGAGCGACACTGAGTAGAGCGAAATGGGGCGGACGGAAAGAATCCGCTAATGAATACGGACAGAAACAACCTA
Source organism: Dichomitus squalens LYAD-421 SS1 (assembly GCF_000275845.1). Lineage (NCBI taxonomy): Eukaryota > Fungi > Basidiomycota > Agaricomycetes > Polyporales > Polyporaceae > Dichomitus > Dichomitus squalens. The sequence goes on from NW_006766885.1 coordinate 619,275, forward strand.
AAAAAGAAGTTAAAAGAATCCTGTAGTAATAGTGTGTCAGTATCAAGTACGAATCAGACAGAAAAAGTTGGGAAAAAATTCCTGGTTAGGGAAGGCACAAGTAAAAACGTCCAGGACAAAAGCCCCGTTCACAAAGTCACCCGAACGAACCCCAACCTGGTACGGACATGCAACTCCACACGAGCAAGAACCCGAAGGTTCTAGCAGGTGCGAGAGGCATCGCGCAAGAAGGTACCCAAGCCATCGAGGCTCGAGCACCATGCAAAGAAGGTCCTAGAAGAGTGGAAAGATCAGTATATATGGCAGATGCTTGGCTATAGAGGAAGGGAAGAGGAATCAGTAAGAGACAGCCCACGATGGGAGGACCATTGCCCAGCAGGGTCTCGCGAGCGATAAGCTCATTTGCGAGAGGTTACCGCATGGACCCCCATAGTGACCCCCGACCGAGAAGGCCGCAATCGGGGCGGGGTGAGTACGAGATGAAACACGAAAGAGAAAGGGACGGGGATCAAGAATGGCTCCCCACCTCGCAAGGAGAGTATCGACGTGGACGACATCACAATCGACGCGACCGCTGCAGCCACTAGAGACGAGGCACGCGCCACGGTCCATACTGGGGAAAGGAAACCCAGTACGGCCACTCACAGCTCGCCGAACTCCTCCGACAAGAGCTCACGACGCTGTGGGATGAGAGAAGGACTCACCAGGAAGGGACAAGTACGGTCTCCTTGGGATCCGCGTACTCGTCCCACCATGCCTACAGAGCTCCGAGCACCTACAACACGGCTGTGTGTGTGCCCACAACTGATCTTGAGGGGACAAGAGGAGTGTGCGGAGAGATTGAGGGGAACGAGGACCGTGACCAGGCGAGAGGCGCCCCAAAAGAGATGACGGATGACGACGCCAGTGCGCTCAGCCATGTGAGCACCTGCACGGTGTGAGCAGATAGTGAGGAAGTGATGCCACAAATGGGGCCATAGGACGACGAGGCGATGGAGGCCGATGGGTGAGAGCAACGTCGATGGACGACGCTGAGTAGTCGGAGGTTGGCTGAGTATCCAAGACGACAAATCAATGTGGTACTGACGGGGCGTCCGAAGATGTGTAAGTGAGAGCATTGAGCTTCGTGCTCGATGCTCAAGCATCTCTGTATGCTATATGGTGAGTCGGGAGGTGCTCACGTTAGCTGGGGTGCGGTCAGTTGGCTTTCGCCCCTGTTACGACTGACTGTCGAGCGAGTAAGTGGAGACGAGCGAGGCAGGCAGGAGCATCGACGAGCTCTGATCGCAGTGAGACTGGAGCGGAGCTCAACAGGCAGGACTGGAGACAAGTTGTGTATTGAGCGAAGTATCTACAGAGCGAAATACACGATGGCTTACCTGGAGACAAGAGGTCGAAACTAGAGTCTCCAGGTAGCAAGGGATCCAGCTATATACAGGGAACGAACAATGGGCACTAGAGAACAATAGTGTCACCATGGGTACGAAGTACAAGGGGTGTAGGACAATAGCGGACATGGAGACAAAGGGAGCTATTGTTCATGTGCGGAAAAAGGGAAACCATAGCGAGTAGTGAACAATAAGGAAATGTACGAGGCAATGGTCCGAATCGAAAAGGAAACGTAGCGCCGTGAGGGCGGTTTGTGACAGCCCCCTTCCACGTGCTCCAGCCAACTCAACACCCTTCGCCTGCTCAGCAATCGGCATTCAACTGTCCTTGACCTCGCAATGCCTACGCCTACAGTCACAAAAGGGGGGGTCCAAAAATTAAATAGAAACGACCAAGGCTGCGGAACTAATGTCCGCAACCGCCCTGGTTCATTTGCAGCAGCGCTGCATGTGCACGCACCCCCCATATGTATGTAGAAAGCAATAAAGTATCTGTGTGAGCCATAAACATGTGAGTAGTGCGCGGGGGAGACAAGTCTTGAGGAAGGAAACCGGGGTGTGCGAGGAAATGCGAGAATGGGGACGACAGCGGGCAACGTACCTGAACGAACCCCATGTCACCCATCCTAAGCACCTCTTAGGTCCTCCCAGTCCCCAACAACCCACAGCAATCAATATTCGCCCCATCCTACCGCAAACAAGTAAGGTGATAAAGTTTTTGAGGGGCTTGGGGGCGCAACGTGAGATTGTGAGGGCCGCCGACGTTGGATAAGGTGGCTGGCTGGGCTGTAAATTTGTATACAAGTAGTGTAGGGGCACCTCTTGTGAAGTACGGCACCGATAGGCAGGAGGGAGGACTGTAGGAAGAAGGCTGGAGGAAGGTCAGGAGCACAACAACGCCAGAGACCGGTAGGCGCCCGTATTACATACAGGCATGCCTATCAGCCTCTGCGTGTCGTGCCAGTAAGTGAAAGAGGGGGAAGTCAACAGGAGAGGAGAGCCAGGAAATGGAGCTGTAGCAAAACATGTGAGAGAGAGAAAGAGAGCGGGAGAGCCGACCATGAGAACGATGCAACGTCTGTTGCGATGGTGACAATGCGTCCAGCATGCAAAGAAGAGAGCGGAAGTTGACCCTTAGCATCGAAAGGGGGGCTCTTCAGGCCCAGAGAGACCGTCGCAACACATTCAAGGAGGAGTCTGCAAGAAGAGGGGAGGATAGAACCTGCTTATGGACGCCAGGGATGACCTTGTGTTGGAATCGGTGCTGTAGCGCCGTCGATTGTAATCGCACCAAGTCCCGCATCGCGCTATACATAGTTCGCGCTGTCCGCTATCTACGGTAATTTTCGTATAGTCACAACTCTCTTTCACATAGAGATATCGCATTTCTTTCACTAGTAGTCTCCATTTCTGTAGATCTGACTGCACTCTAGAATAGTGTCTACCTTACGCACTTCTGGTCCGTTTGGCGCCATTCCAGCGCCACATAGTGTATGGTCGTGTTAGCTAGTTCCCACGCGCTCTGTGCGCCGTCATCTGCGCCTGAGTCGACTCTGTGGTCCTCAAGACTTACAGAGCTCGACTTAGGCCATTGTGACCCCTCTGAGGCCCACTGCAGCTAACACCTTGCTGATGCCAGCCTTGACGCCGGTCTGTTCTAGGAGTTCTGCGACGGTTGTGCCAGCCTTTCCAAGGATGACGCCGGCATTCTTGCTGCCCACAAGCGTATGAAGAGTGAGACTGTTGTCAGTGTTGGTCGGAGAGAGAGAACGGGACTGAGGAAAAGAGTGAGGTTAGCGTCCGCGATAAGGGACCAGCACTATAAGGATGGTGTTCCCAAGCGTGGCTGGGAGGCCGTGTGGCATTGGATCCGCGTCGTCTTGGTCCCCAGACATCAAGACAAGAGTTTTTTTGAGTTAAGCAGCAGCAAGAGAGCAGACCAGAGTTCTAGGGCACAGGCAGGAGGACAGGAAGGGAGGGACGAGTGATGCACCTCCTTGGGACAAGATAGACGCCCAATCTTATCTCCATCAGATAAGATAGGATCAGCATGGCCGGTCCTTTCCAAGCTGTGCACGTGTCCCAATCACGCATGCGTCCACCAATAACCTTTTTACAGGGCTGCAAGTGTTCCGGAAGCCATACACAACTATATTAGAAGCAATTTGGGGTATTTTACTGTACATAAGCACATGTTGGCACGCAATATATCCTTTAAAGACTTAACTACGTGTCCATAAGCGATATCTGGTCTGTTTGCATCTATAACGGCCCCGTAAGGGAGACAATGCACCTGTAAAATAATGTCGAGCAAGTCAAGGACTCTACGCAGGAATTTCGGGTGCATGCGAGAACTTTCTAGAACCTACTAGAAGTAACGGAAAAGATCTAGAGCCAGAACAGTATATATAAGACCTGCAAGCTAGGCATGAATGATCCAAGAGTCATGAAGAACCCTAGTCTGGAGGCAAAGATTTCCAAGATTGAATTTGCGGAAAAGCAGAGAAGAGTGCAGGTAGCAGTGCATATAAGCAAACAGCAAAAGTAAAAATCAGGCTCCCGTAAAGCAGTGATCCGACATATGATTCAGCGTGCAAAATGGAAAACAGCCCAGAGAGCACGGGAAAGGCGGAGGTCAATGTTTGGTACTAAGACTAGGTGTGGAGCCTTGCTTCACCCTCCGCCAGATGTAGAGGTGATACATGACTAGAAGTAGTTTGATATATGGACAATAAAGACTGTAGACTGCTATCGCGATGGTGATGCACCGTCATAGCATGTGCTGACAATCTACCGGAAAGACCAGAAGTTGTAACGGTTCACCCCATGACAGTGTCGACCATAATGATAGCCGTATACAGCCTGTGACAATGCCACTAGCAGGAGAAATCGGACAGTACCCAAGGAGCTATCAAACAAGAGCAACTGTCGGAACTGTAGGATGATTGCATAAGCCGAAATGACAAACGAAGGCAAGGAGCCATAGATGATTGCATACCACTACCATTGCAGTCATCCATCGCAATGGCAATGGCTGATGACTGACTAAAAGTCTAGTAGCCATAGCAGCCACCGCCTTTGCAATGAAGAAAACAACGATAGTGGCAGGCAGCCGGTAGGCATTGGGAGAAATAAGGAACATCAAAATGCCTAGAGGGCGGAGGGTGTATTTATATGGTACCGCCCTCGCTAAGACGTAAAACTGGCCACATGATTCGGCACTGCAAACCCATCATTGGAACACTACACCAGCAACAAACAAGTGTGCAACACAACACATTCTCAACCAACACACCAGTCATCACCAACAACCAAGAATACTAAGCACCACGTGCACTACCCAAGCAAGCGCCTGCCAATGATCACAAACCGAGAACCAACCATTACCAATCAGATGCATAGTCAGTAGGATTACATGTTTGAGGTGTACTATGAGGAAGACGAAGCAATTGTGGATATAGACTGGGGAAGCGACAATAAAGGAGAACAGAGGCTATTAGAAGCTCATGTATTTTCGGGATGGTATGAGCCAGTAGCTCAGCAAGTGAAGCCGATCCCAGGAGTCTTTCCGGAAGGAGCACAAGTAGTCTGGCAGATACCGGAGGATCCATTGCTCACACTACCGTATCTATCTCCGCATCCGCTAGAGTTTGTGCCAACTAGAAAGTTAATGAAAGAGCAATTGGAAGCAATGAAGATAAATGAAGGGGGATTTCTGTGGCCAGAAGAGGAGAGACTATTCCAGCACATATTCTGCCTGAACGAAGGTGTACTCGCGTTTGAGGAGTCAGACAGAGGAACATTCCACAAGGACTACTTCTCACCATACATTATACCAACAGTTCCGCATGTGCCATGGGTGGAGAAGAACATTCCGGTTCCACCAGGTATTAGAGATGAAGTAATCAAGCTCCTGTAGGAAAAGCTAGAAGCCGGAGTATACGAGTGATGTCAGTCATCATACCGCTCAAGATGGTTTTGTGTCCTAAAGAAGAATGGAAAGCTACAGATCGTGCATGACCTACAGAAATTGAATGCAGTTACCATTCGGAAGGTAGGGCTTCCTCCGGTACTAGATGACTTTGTAGAACCTTTTGCAGGAAGACAATGTTATACAGTGTTAGATCTGTTTTGGGCATTTGTTGGACGTAGACTTCACCCAATCAGTCGTGATATGACAGCATTTCACTCGCCACTAGGACTGTTGCGACTAACATCAATGCCGATGGGTTTCACAAATTCGCCAGCTGAGTTTCAGGCATGCATGACATTTATATTGCAAGATGAGATCCCACACATAGCTAACGTGTTCATCAATGACTTACCAATCAGAGGACCGCAGATATGCTACCCAGATGTGGAAGGAAATCCTGAAGTAGTAAAGGAGAATCTAGGTATCAGACGGTTCATATGGGAGCATGCACAGAATGTGCACCGAATACTACATCAAGTTGGTCGTGCAGAAATTAAAATATCAGGACTAAAAGCACAAGTCTGTCAACCAAATGTGGTCATAGTCGGACAAAAGTGCACCCCCGAAGAAGAGTACCAGAAGATGACAAGGCGGACAAGGTCAGAAACTGGCCAGTGCCAAAGACAGTAAAGGAAGTGCGAGGATTTCTAGGCCTCTGCGGTACAGTGCAGATCTGGATCAAAGACTTTTCAGAGAAAGTAAAGCCACTATGTGAGCTCACTGGACATAAGGCAGAGTTTGTGTGGGATGCACGGATACAGGCAGCATTTGATGAGATGAACGATCTAATCTCATCTGCACCCACACTTTGTCCAATAGACTATTCATCCTCAAAGCCAGTAATATTAGCTGTGGACTCAAGCAAGTATGCAGTAGGCTACATTCTGTCACAGCTTGATGAGAACAACAAATGAAGACCAGCACAATATGGTTCCATTCCAATGAACAAGACAGAAGCCAACTATAGTCAGGCCAAGTTGGAACTGTATGGTCTGTACCGAGCATTAAAGAAGTGTAGACTATATTTGGTTGCTGTGAAGGAACTCCACATAGAGGTTGATGCCAAGTACATTAAAGGCATGCTAGCTCCACCAGACCTCCAGCCGAATGCAGTTATCAACTGGTGGATCACCGAGATACTTACGTATCCGCATAAGTTAATACACGTTCCCGCAACAAAGCATAAAGGACCTGACACCTTGTCACAAAGACCATTGGCCGAAGGAGAGGAGATAATCCCTGATGAGGATAATAAATGGGAGGAAGGTATTGCTATGTACATGGAAAGATCAGATGAGGCCTCTGTGCTTCTCACAGCAACCACCACTCAAGATGATACACTGAGGACCATTCATGAATTCCTGACTACATCAGTACTACCAGAGTTCACATCAACAGCCGCCAGATACAAGTTCAAGAAGAAAGTCCAGCAGTACTTTGTACAAGATGGTCACATGTACAGGCAATATCTGAACAGAATTCTGGTACAGGTACTACTAGAAGAAAGTGCAAGACGGAAAGTTCTTGAGGAAGCACATGAGCAACTAGGGCATAGAGGAGAGAAGGCTACCTTTGAGACCATTAGACAGAGATTCTTCTGGCCATTTTACCACAGTGATGTTTGACACCATATATGATCATGTCATGAGTGCCAAGTCAGAAGTATTAGGAAATCAGAGATACCCATCACAATTTCAACTCCAGCAGGATTGTTTTTCAAGGTCTATATGGATGTAATTCATATGCCACTCACACAAGGATATACCTGCATAGTTGCATGTCGAGATGATCTATCAGGTGTGACCGAAGTGAAGGCTCTCTGATCAGCATCATCACAAGAGATAGCCCGCTTCTTCTGGGAACAGATACTCTGCAGATATGGAGCAGTAGAACATGTTGTGAGAGATAACGGATTAGAAACCAAAGGAGCATTCAAGATATTGGTGGATAGATACAACATACACCATATCCGCATCTCGCCGTATAACTCAAGGCAAACGGAGTTGTAGAACGTGGTCACTTTATCATGAGAGAAGCATTGGTCAAGGCATGTGAAGGTCAGATCAATTAATGGCCATCTCTATTACCACATGTAGTATTTGCAGACCAAATTACAATTGGGCGGTCAACAGGATTCAGCCCATACTATTTACTACATGGTGTACATCCAGTCTTACCAATGGACCTGCAGGAAGCAACCTTTATGGTGCAAGGCTTTAGGCAAAACATGTCACATGCTGACCTCCTAGCTCTGCGAATCCGTCAGCTCGAGTGCAAGCCAGAGGATATAGCACAGGCAGCAGAAGTACTCCAGAGGACCCGGATGAATTCAAAAGAGCATTTTGGAAGAAGATTTGCTCACCGACTTAGAAGGACAGCTTTCGAGAGTGGAGATTTAGTATTAGTTAGGAACACAGCAGTAGAAAAGGAGATGAACCGGAAACACAAGCCGAGATACCTAGGCCCTTACGAAGTGGTTTGACAGACGCAGAATGGCTCATACATAATCAGGGAACTCAATAGAGATGTAGCACGGGAGAGCATTGCAGCATTCCGTCTCCTAGCATATAACCCATCAGAAGCAGACCTTGATGACTTAGCCATAGACCCGTTGGACCGCACTCAGAACCTGTGAATGGGGACAGTCATAATCTGAAAGATAACCATTAGCAGATATTCTCGGCATTCATTCAGATGCAGAAGAAGACCAGGAGGATATTTACAGTCAGATAAGGGACGAGGAAGAGTTGGACAATACACCAGTCAGTCAACGGACACGAAGTCAAGTAAAAAGAGTGTAACAGTGGAAGAAAACAACCGGGGACGGCTGTAAAACTGTGGGGCGGATGTCAGGCACCAAAATGGATTGGCACCTGGACATGGCTTACAACCAGCAATATAATCATATGACAGGTGGCAATTGGAACCTATCACATAACCACAGGCGTCAAACATCAAAAAAGGCGTAAAACGGTGGGTCCATGTTTTGTAATGTGGCACCTTCCATCATGTCTACCATTCTCCAACAGACCCTCACAATCCCCGACGAGATGATCCCATACCTCTCAGACCAGCTCAACTTGGACGACATCATCTGCTGCCCCGTGATTGTACGCAAGGACTCCCACCATCTTCACTTCCACACTCCACGGATTTGTGTGCCGAAAACGCACCCATTTGGTCCAATCCCACCTCCCGATACTCCATGTTGGATTCTTCCGAGCATGTTAGAGCCGGGTTGGACATTGCCTAAGGATGTACATTTTCTTGGTTGAGTCCTTTAAGTAGCCAAGTACCAGGAGAGCCGTGTCATCGTGCTCGTACAACACATCCAGTCACTGGTGATCCTCAGCCTCGCCGTATCATATGGGTACTTTGTCGGTGACACAAGTTCCTGGTGGGCACAAGTGGTTTGGAACGTGGTCAGCGGAGTCAAGATCCTGCGGAAACCAGATAATGAGGACTATCTTCCAGGCAAGCTACACTGTTTGTCATTCGAGTACCGATAACTCATAAGTTGTTAGGTGTCTCCCTCGACCCTATCACAAACGATTGAGAGATCAATGACAAGGTTCAGGCCACATATAGTCCTGTATAGTCATATAAGGATCAGACAGGACTTGTTCGGTAGTTGCATTGATGGACGTGAAACGGCACACTAGATTGACAACTTGTGAATCTAAGCTTGGATCAATTAAGCATTCTGAAGAAACATGTGCAGGCTATAGTTATAGAATGTTCTAGAATGTTCCAGCATATAACCATAAAGGGTAACAGTTGACTAAGCATCGTTTAGAACTGGTGAACAAGTTGGAGAATGTTCAGGAACAGTAAAGAATATTTCAGAACATTACAGAAAGTTCCAGAACATTCTAGACTTTTCTGCAAGAAAATGGTCTCATATAAAGCTCATAGGGACTTGTCTGCTTATCAATCTGCTAGGCATGACTCAACATAAGACCAATAGTCCATAAATAGCATAATACAATGACCTAGAAGGTCTCAGAATATTCTAGCATGTACCAGATTATTCTGCTAGGTTCTGGAGTATCTCAGGCATGTTGGAGAAGGTTCCAGGAGGATATTAGTAAGGATTAGTCATCAATTAGTCAGCTCTTAGTCAGAAACTAGGATAGACATTTGTAAGCTAGATAGAACATTCTGGAAGGTCTTCAGAAAGGTATATATACTAGACTGAAAGTGCCCCCCAAAAAAATTCAATCAGTCAAGAATTCACCAGTTCAAAGCAAGTGTGCTTAAAGCAAGTGTTCAGTAACTGCATAAGCAATTGATAGTAAAGCTATAAAGTCTAGTTTCATATCAGTTGAGAGTTGAATAGCCTTCCCTAAGAGGGGAAGAGACATACTGACTCAGCAGTTTAAGTAAGTATAGTGTTAGTGTTAGTCAGTTGAACCTTAGCAGGATCGGATTCCTGGGGTTTAGCAATTGGTAACACTCAGGTCAGCTGATAGTCAGAGGGCTAGTCAGCATAGGTAATACAGAAAGAGTCTCGGATAGACTCGCGGAACGAGCACAGAACGCATAGAACAGCCGGATATAGGGGAAACTCTGCCAGAACAGTCAGTACACCCGAAAAAGTTGTGAACAGAGTCTGTGGAGACAGTGAATGGTCTACATAGTCAGAGTACGCACACACAGTGCCACAAAGCTAGACAGTATTGCACAGACTTTTGTCAGAATCGTCAAATACAACCACAACCACCCCAAACTCGACAAGGTCAATTTTGGAAAAACAGGAAACCCCATATACCTTGTGGCAGAGCTTCTTAGGTTTATAGAAAGCTGAGATTTACCCCTCACCCATACATATCGAGAATTGTTATATAAACTCTTCTCACACCCAAACTTCGAGAAGTACGACACCGCGTTCAGTGTGCAATAGTCTTGGTCCGAACGTAAACTCCCATCTTTCTCACAGACAAAGAAGACGGGGGCGGCTGTAGGACTCTTGGACGTGCGGATGTAACCTTTGTCTTCTTGCTCCGTGATCCAAACTTCAAGCTGTTACAGCGAAGCGTGTCAGCACTCAAGGGGTCGTGTGCAGGTTATGCACAACGAGGACACAGACTGATGACAAGCTTAGCACACTGGTTCACTGGGGGTCTGGGGGTTCGAGGTCACTAGGGGTCTAGGGAGTGAGAACGCTTGATTGGTACAAGAGGTCAAACTGGGGTGCCCAGTGCAAGACCTGTCCTTATATACTAAAGTACACGGTCGCTAACTGATTGGAGAACAATAGTCACAGGACAATAACGATGGAGAACAATAGCGAATGGGGACAAAGGAGTCACGTGGTGTTGTGACCACGTAGTACAATGGCGAAAAGAACAATAGCGATGAGAACAATGGGGATATGAAGCATAGTGTTGGAACCATGGTAAATACGAGTGTCCGGGTTGTGCCGTAAGAAGAGGGAATGCATGGTAGAGAGGATACGAGGAGAAAGGAAAGAAGAGACGCCCCCACAGGGCGTTTGTAACACAAGCAAGTTCCGTTC
>NW_006766885.1:632156-635353 GCF_000275845.1 Dichomitus squalens LYAD-421 SS1
GTGTATTTCGCTCTGTAGATACTTCGCTCAATACACAACTTGTCTCCAGTCCTGCCTGTTGAGCTCCGCTCCAGTCTCACTGCGATCAGAGCTCGTCGGTGCTCCTGCCTGCCTCGCTTGTCTCCACTTACTCGCTCGACAGTCAGTCGTAACATTAGGTCGAAACTACCTCACAGGCACCAGCGCCTTCCCACGTTTAATACTCCGTTTATCACTGTCTCCCCCACCTTTCCATCCTGGATTGTAGCCCGTTTTTCCATGGCTTTCATCCCGTTGCCGTAGAAGACCAGCACTACAACCACAAGGCATCCAAACCAGTGGAGACTGAAGCGCGTGATACGGGGGCACGGCCTACGGCGCGCACAAGGTCTCCAGGGGTAAGGAAAGCACGAACGGTGGGGTGTGTTTGCGGTACGGTAATGGTCAACGAGGCCGAAGACGAACCTCTCCTACCTCCAGCTGAAGAAGAGTGGGATGGTACAGAACAGTCTCTCATTAACGCTTGGCGCAAGGGCCGAACGCTCCGTGGTGCACCACAACTCTTCGTATCGGCCAGTCACACCTACTCGCAGCAGCTCGCCGAACAAGAGTATGCCAAACGGGAAGTTCAAACCGTCAATGAGATAGTCCCACTGGAGTACCGAGAGCACATGCGCATGTTTTCTAAGGAGGCAGCGGATAGACTACCCGAACACCGCCCCTATGACCACGCCATCGAACTGGTTCCTGGCGCGCAGACCTTCCACTCGAGGCTTTATCCGTTGTCGCCCAGCGAGCAGGTTGAGCTCAACAAGTTTCTACAGGAGAACTTGGCCAAAGGCTACATTTGTGAGTCGAAATCCCCGATGTCCTCACCCTTCTTCTTTGTCAAGAAAAAGGACGGCAGCCTACGACCGGTCCAGGACTATCGACAGCTGAATGCAATCACCATGAAGAATCGGTATCCACTCCCGCTCATCGCAGAACTCATGGACCGACTCAAGAACACCAAGATCTATACGGCGCTCGACGTTCGCTGGGGCTACAACAACATCCGGATTATGACCGGCGACGAATGGAAGGCCGTGTTTACGACTGATCGAGGACTGTTTGAGCCTACGGTTATGTTCTTCGGACTCACCGGCTCCCCCAGCACGTTCTCCGCGTTCATGAACGACATCTTCAAGGACCTTATCGTCGAAGGAAAGATCACCGTGTACCTGGACGACATGCTCATTTTCAGTAGTGACCTCACGGAACATCGCAAGGTTGTGCACGAGGTCCTCAGACGATTAGAAGCGAACGACCTCTTCCTAAAGCCAGAGAAGTGTCGGTTCGAACAGTCCCAGATTGAGTATCTTGGCATGATCTTCTCCGAAGGGCGCGTGGGCATGGACTTGGTCAAAGTCAAGGGAATTGCAGACTGGCCAACTCCTCAGAACACTTCGGACGTACGGAAGTTCCGTGGCTTTGCCAACTTCTACTGACGATTCATCCACGACTTCAGTGCCATCTGCAAACCGCTGGACCGACTTACGGGCAATAATCCCTGGCAGTGGGGCAAGGAAGAGCAATGTGCATTCGACGAGATCAAACGACGATTCTGTGAAAGCCCGGTCCTCTGCATCTAAGACCCGGAACGGAAGACACGAGTTGAGGTCGACGCCTCCGGGTATGCCACCGGTGCGGTCCTGTCCCAAGAGGGCGACGATGGAAAGTTTCACCTGATCGCGTACCACTCCGAGTCCATGAACGACACTGAACAGAACTACGAGATCTACGACAAAGAGATGCTCGCGATCATCTGTGCCCTGCAGGCATGGCGTCACTACCTTGAAGGTCTCCCCTCCCAGTTTGAGATCGAGTCGGACCACAAGAGCCTCGAGTACTGGAGGACGGCGCAGAACCTCACTCGCAGACAGGCGCGATGGGCCCTGTATCTATCGCGGTTTGACTTCGTCATCACCCACAAGCCTGGTGTCTCTAACGGATGCGCGGACGCGCTATTGAGACGACCGGACTATCAGCACGGTGATGGTGAAGACAACCTGGCTCAAACGGTGCTCCGCCCCGAACAGTTCCGTATCCTGGCGAGTCGACGGAGACACCTTGCGGTCGTACCGGACAAGGCTCTCCTGAAGCGCATCAGGGAGTGTCAGGACTTCGAACCTGCGGTCGTGGAAGCCCTGAAGCATGTGAAGAAGCTCGGCCCTGCAGCACTGCGAAATGACCTGGTCGATTGGAACATCGAACAGGATCTCCTCCAGTATCGAGGCAAGATCTACATTCCAAATGATCAGGAGCTGCGGACCGAGCTGGTACGGCTTCACCACGACTCTCCTCTGGCAGGACACCCCGGAGTTTGGAAGACGGTCGAGCTGCTGTCGCGCAACTATCACTGGTACGGCATGGCTCAATTCGTAAAGGACTACGTACGGACTTGCGACGCTTGCCATCGAGGGAAGACATCACGTATGAAACCCTATGGACCGCTGCAGCCGAACGAAATTCCGGAGGGACCGATGCGCATCATGACGACGGACTTCATCATTGGACTTCCCAAGGTCACGGTAGCCGGAGTCGAGTACGACGCCATTCAGGTCATGGCGGATCGGCACAGCAAGATGGTACACTTCGCTGCAACAGACGAGGAGGTCGACGCTGAAGGAGTGGCTTGGAACCTCATCCACGATCATGTATCACGTACGACTGCACGGTGTTCCGCGAAAGATCATCTCAGACCGAGGACCGCAGTTCTCAAGCAAGTTGTTCCGCGCGGTCCTTAAGGGTCTTGGCATCGAGAGCGCATTATCGACGGCATACCACCCTCAGACCGACGGTCAGTTTGAATGCTGGAACCAGGAGCTGGAAGCCTCCCTCCGCATGTTCTGTTCTCTGCGACGAGACGATTGGGTCCACTGGCTACCAATTGCGGAGTTTGCCTTTAACTCACGGGTTCACTCGGCCACTGGGTACTCGCCCTTCTTCCTGATGTACGGATACGACCCGGAGTTTCACATTCCGGTTCTCGACACGGAAGTACCAGCGGCGGACGAACGGCGAGAGGAACTACGAAAGGCACGGGAGGATGCAACTGCGGCACTGGGTCTAGCGGCCGAACGGATGAAGGAGCACTTTGATAAACACGTTCGAGAGCTACCGACCATCGTAGCTGGACAGAAGGTCTGGCTCGACACCCGCAATCTGCGCATCACGGG
>NW_006766885.1:635373-733537 GCF_000275845.1 Dichomitus squalens LYAD-421 SS1
CGCCCTTCTTCCTGATGTACGGATACGACCCGGAGTTTCACATTCCGGTTCTCGACACGGAAGTACCAGCGGCGGACGAACAGCGAGAGGAACTACGAAAGGCACGGGAGGACGCAACTGCGGCACTGGGTCTGGCGGCCGAACAAATGAAGGAGCACTTTGACAAACACGTTCGAGAGCTACCAACCATCGTAGCTGGACAGAAGGTCTGGCTCGACACCCGCAATCTGCGCATCACGGGGATGCCGCGAAAACTCGTAGATCGGTTGGCTGGACCGTATGTGGTCAAGAAACAGGTCGCACCACTGGCCTACGAGCTGGTGCTCCCCAAGGACATGCAAACCCACCCCGTCTTCCATGTCTCGCTCCTCACACCCCACCAGCACAGTGATCTCCCAGGCCGTCATCCACCCGAGCCAGCCCCTCTCGAAGTGGAGGGGGAGGAAGAATACGAGGTTGACGAAGTCATCGACTCGAGACACTTCGGCCGATGGAAGAAACTCCAGTACCTCGTCCACTGGAAAGGCTGGGGTAACGAGCACAACAGCTGGAAACAGGCGGAAAACCTGGTGCACGCCCCTCAGCTGGTCAAGAAATTCTACGCCAAGTTTCCTTCAAAGCCTCGATCGTGAGGACACGATCCTTTGGAGGGGGGTACTGTCACGAACCGCCCTCACGGCGCTACATTTCCTTTTCGATTTGGACTATTGCCTCGTACGTTTCCTTATTGTTCACTACTCGCTATGGTTTCCCTTTGTCCGCACATGGACAATAGCTCCCTTTTTCCCCACGTCCGCTATTGTCCTACACCCCTTGTACTCCGTACCCATGGTGACGCTATTGTTCTCTAGCGCCCATTGTTCGTTCCCTGTATATAGCTGGATCCCTTGCTACCTGGAGACTCTAGTTTCGACCTCTTGTCTCCAGGTAAGCCATCGTGTATTTCGCTCTGTAGATACTTCGCTCAATACACAACTTGTCTCCAGTCCTGCCTGTTGAGCTCCGCTCCAGTCTCACTGCAATCAGAGCTCGTCAGTGCTCCTGCCTGCCTCGCTCGTCTCCACTTGCTCGCTCGACAGTCAGTCGTAACACTGAATAATGGTAGCATGGGTCTTCGAGCACCATTCTTCGAGGGATGTTTGTGCCGTTTTCTCTGGAGCCAGTTGACGATAGCCTGCCTTGAGCCGATTAATGAAGTCGGTCCAGGTTCCAAGGGATCCACCGCTTGCTGCTGTTTTGATGTAATCCTCGATGTAGTTGTGTGCATCACCTTCCAAGTGAAGAGTAGTTCTAACTAGTATCAAGTATACAAATTAGTGCTTAGTTGCACTACTGAAGAAGTGCGTCTGAATAGTAGCTCTAATGTAGATGTTATCTCTGCTAACACTTGCTAATATAGATGAGATTATCTGAATAGTGATAATTAGCATCAATTCGCAAAGGCTGTTTTTCCAGATGAGGTTGCAACACAATTTAGATGACACTACAGCTGGAAGATGTTGTCAAGAACCATAACAATGCGAGATTGAGTCGTCTGACACCATCGACAATATACTGCACCCGAATGCTCCACCCTTCTGGCCTGTGACTTGACACTGGATGCATCCTTGCGTGGGCAGCCAGTCTATGCATATCCACTGCTCGACAGTTCTCCAGGTTGTCTTTGCAATCAGATCTGCTCTTGACTCTTTCATCTGCACTTGCTTTGTTCTAATGGTTGCCAGAGTGACTTGTCGAGCATGGTGCAAGCCTGGGATCAATAGTAGGTGGATGTAGTGGTGGTCGGTAGACTTAGAGTGGTAGTCTTCTCGAACAACTTGTGATCGTGACATGGACACAATCCACACTTTACAAATATATGCATGTCTAAGGCCGTGGCATCAATAGCCTATCAGACAGGAAACTATCTCACTATCATTTATCTAGAACTATTTGAGGCTTCCACAACAAGCACGAGAGAACATGATGACAATGTTGAGGCAATAAGCATATAGTCCACACATTTCCCATCCTGGAGAACATGGTGGAGAAGGTCGTGGGAATGTGTGGAGAATCCGCTCCTTCTCTTCATGTTCCCTCCCACCCAAATCTGCCACTTCACACTGTGTATATACGGGGGAAATCAACAGATATCGACCTGAATTGAGCGCTTTCTCACTAGACATAAACGGTCATAACCGGGGTCATAGCAACAACACTGTCTTGATCCTAGTTGCTGTCAAGTGCCATGGCGCAATAGGGAAGGTCAGAGTGGGCGATTCTGCCTGTGATTCTGCCTCGATTCTCAATTGATTCTCGTCCAAAGTGACCTAGAGAAGTGTCTCAGAATCGGAATCAGGTTTGACCTACCCCCTTCATGCACAGTGATTCTGCATGAGTCCGACTGCAATTCCGCAGGTGTTGAGGCCTTTAATGGGTGCAGCGAGTGCAGACCTGTTTGATTATGTCATATTCCTTCTCGGAACACATTGTGCATGCGGTGTTTGCCCATTGATGTGGGCATCACAATTGTGGGCTTGTTGCAGGGCTATGGCTCATGGGAATGAGGCAGGTTTTTACTGAATGGAAAGTACAAGCAAAACAGTTGTGGTATGAGGCTCTGAGAGGACAACAGCTTTGATGCCTGACATGCGCAATCAGGTCAACCTCGAGAACAGTTTATTGCATAGACTGCCTACTTAGGTACTCGAAATGGACTTATCTGGTTTGAATCTACTCATCATATGCTGTTATGAATGCGTTGAGCAGAATCGAAAGCAGAAGCAGAAGCAGAATCCAAGGCAAAAGCTCCTCCCGAGCCGCTTTTGCAAAAGGGACGATTCTGCCTCGAATCGCTCTAAGCGCTCGCTTTCCGAACAAATCCGAAAGTGCTTCAGGAGTCGAAGCGAAACTGGAATCGTCGTCAGAATCGACCAGAATCGTCCACTCTGACCTCCCCTAATCCCTCCACTTCAATGGTTCACATGGTTTGACTTATGGGACATGAGATGCATGCTGGGAGTACATAACAGAGCGAATGATGGACGCGAGGAATATGGTTGCATTGCGAGGAAGCGCGCCCCAATGATTTTATCGCCTCTGACATACCGCTGCGGCACCCGACAACGGCAGCGACGTGGGAGACGGACCCACTCGACCTCATGCAGATGCCTTCGCCAAGGACTTGCGGACCCGATCTCTCCGTGCCTTCTTCGCGATTAAGACTACGAAACGTTCGAAGTCGCTGAGCGACCTCCGCTTCGCGATCGCCTCCCGCTTCTGCGCCCAACTCGACTTCTGCCACTTCTCGACCGTCCCTTCCTTCTCGAGTTGCTTTCGAATGGCGCCGGTACCGGCACCGCGAGGGAGAGAGGTTAGAACGAACGGGGTGAGAGTCAAGTGGCGGTAGGAGAACGCCTGACGGGGAACGCCTGTCGTGGGCCCGTCGATGATTGCCTGACAATAGCAGCATGCCTGAGAAACAGAGAGATGGCCAAAGAACTATGGATGTCGACGTACTCGGGTGTGATCTATGATCTCTGCAATCACGGCGATTTGACCCTCCTGAGGGCCGGACTTGAGGAGGACGACTGGCGTCGCGGATGCTAAGTTCAGATGAGATAGAACACAAAGTAGGGACTCACATACCTCGGCCGACCTCGACGAATCGCTTGAAGTTCGATGGTTGGGCCTATAAACGTATAGACGCGTCAGCAATCGCAACCTCCCGATGCCCACAATCGATACGCTCGGACGACCCTAGCCCTGGCCCAAGTAACTATCACGCTCCGTCATCCGAACCAGGCCCGGGCCATCCATCCTCAGAACGAGCATTCTGCCGAGCTCTTTCAAGCAGAAACACGAAGACGGGACTTCAGGACGTGCTGAGAACAAACAGAAACTCACCGGCATGATACTATTGCTTGAGGAGGTCGCTGTTGTTGTCGCGGACGGGACTGCCAGAGAGGAAAGGTTGGATTACGTGCTCTCGGGAGCTATCCATTTCCTAAACGGGAACACGCCACGTGGCTTTCAGCGCTGGACCGTATCTCCAGACTAGACGCCTCCATGATATACTGTACCAGATAATTCAAGTCTCAATGCAAGGCATGGCACACTGGCAGGGCCATCCAGACACGTCTTCTCCGATGACAAAACGTCGGACGAGGTATCAATTATTCGTAGGAGCCCCCACTAAATACGATCTTCGGATCTCGCTACCCGGCACGACCTGCTGGCTTGCTTCGACGACGATATACCCTGGGGACTCCGATAGTGGCCGCCCTGTACTCCCCTCCTCCACGCTTGAAGAAGCTAGTACTCCGATTTCGACGCTTTACAATCACGTCATTTTCAATCCCGAGAGCGACGAGAGTATTGTCAGTCTGACTGAGTCGGCAGTAGAAGACGCATGGCAAGGCACGTAGGACCGAGTGTTCTTTGAATCAGCGACTGACTTCAATTACCCACGACAGCCACGACCTTGCCTAACATCAGTGACCATGCTCAGTCGCCGAAGGATGTCAGTGAGATTCCTCGTGCCTCCCTCCGAACCTTCCCTATCGCGTCCCGCACGTGGTCAGCACTTGATAACACAGGAACCCAAGACACTTGTTCGTACGACTATTCAGACGCATCCTCTGTCGCCAACTTTCCGGCTTTTCACTTCAATCTCCACTCCCTCTCTACCATCGGGTCTCTCATTAGGCATGCCACGGGAAACAAACCGGAGGATACTGCCAAGATTTCTCGCACAGTCAACCTTCTTGCTGCGGTCCTCGAGATCCAGGGGCCTGAAACCATTATCGTCAAGAGGGGTCCAGAAGCTGGAAAAGATGTCACCCTACTCAAAATGATCATTGGTGATGACTCGGGCGCGATCTGCAAGCTCACTGCGTGGCGCGACGTCGCAAAAGAGTGGTCAGGATTATCCTCACAACCACCCACCTCCAGCGCAAAAAAGGGGGACATTGTGTACTTGGAAAGTGAGTCTTTTGGCATCACCTTGCTGTATGCCGCCACTGATCGCTCCGCGCTAAGACATACTCGTTTCATGGGAATCCACTCCGAACATGGCCTCAGGCGCCGTTCCTATCACATGCTCGGCGTCGCCTCAGCTACGCTCGAGGTTGCAGGTGTGCTTTCGCGCCATGCCTTCCACGATTGAAGACAGCCAATTCCGGCCAGACCTTCGAGTCGGACTAAGTGACGCTGTTGTGCGTAGGGTCGCTTCTGTCGTTAATTGGTTCCAAGGGATAGCGGGTCTCTCCAGATCCGTGAGAGTTGTTTCGTTCTCCCCGTAAGGCTCGTTGCGGACTCTGGCTGGACGACTTCATCTTACCGTGAGTCAGTTGCAGTGAACGATCCATTTTCACTGGCTGACATGGACAATCTCTGGCTTGCTCGCTAGCTGTGACTTCTTTCCTGCTCTTGAGGCCATATACACCCCTATAATTCGAGACTGCGCCCAACAGTAGCGTTAGCTCAGAGCTGCGAAACACGCCTTACCAACTTTACCGCCAGTATCTTACCCTCAGTCATCTTCAAGAGTGCCAGACGGATGCGAGCGATTGCAACAACTCCCGCTTCCAACGCTCGGTGAGAGGGTGATTGGATGACATTTAGAAGGGGTGGCCGCGTAATGACATTGTGTCCGTACGGAAATTTTTTAGTCCAGGTATAGACGAACCGCTACACAATATGATGTTTTGGTATCCGACAACCTACAAAGTCCCTTTCGCTGAGAATGTCCGGCAAAGCTACGTCTGGGCCAGCGATGACGACAGGATAGAGGTCCGAATAGAACGTAAAGCAATGGATGAAAGTCCAAAGTCGTCAAGACGGAAGCCAAACTAAAAAGAATGGATGACGCAAGAGCTACTATGCGCTACAAACCTAAGGCGTCGACGTAGGTGAACGAAACGGCTAGCGGTAGTACGTACGTGGTACGTATGCGAAGTACACTACGGTAACAATAAGGAGCTAGTGTATGAAGTTATGCGAATCTGTGATAAGTCCGTGGAAAGTCCGAAGGTTACGTGGCGAGATTGTCTAGAAGTACAGTGTTGCAAGGTGTCCGAGCAAAGGTCCGACGCTGAACGTAAGTACATATGTCTGAAGTCCTCGTTAAGTTGGGTGCGAGCGTGAAGAAAGCGATGTCCAAAAGAGGAGGGGTAATGTCCGGCAAAATTCAGGTAAGTCCGTGATAGTCCCAAGGCGAATGTCCATTGGCGCGTAAGTCCTGTTCGAAAGTCAAACGCTCTCGAAGCGCGTAAATGGCGGCTTATGCAGCGCCAAGTTACAACAGCTGGAATGGAAGAGGTGAAAGAAATGAACGTAATGGCTCGTAAACGAACGTGAGTGCATTGTTATGCGTCCTCGTTAGGTCAGCCAGCCGTGAGCTCCTTGACCTGTCATGTGAGGAGTCGTAGAAGATGCAAAGCATCCCTCTATTCGCCGTCCAAGCAGCTTTGAACCTTTGCTGAATGGTACGCTACGCGAGGATAGGTGAGATCCGTCCGTACACCATACAGTGGGAGTGAACTGATACGCACCTACAAGGGGAAACTTTGCACCCAGTTTTGTCATCACGTAGAGCAGTGATTCAAGGTCTCCGCGAACCTCCATAGTGTTCAGAGGGTCCGGCCAAGACGTTTGCAGCCGCGTAAGCTCATTCTCGAGTACCTTGGCAGCACTAGCCCAGCAAGACTGATAAACTCGTGAGCCTCGAACCAGAAAGACATACGAGATACGTACACCGATGACGGGGTCAAGAAACTCGAAGTCGGTATCTGTGATGAGCTTGATGACATGGATCAACGACCGCGCAGCACGAAGACATTTCTCCCGAGAGACGCCGTCATCGCGCATGAACGGAGCATGGAGGCGAATCATGGAAGCGTGCGCAAGGCTGTGGATGACGATCAAGGCATACTTGTCCTCGGGAATCGCCCCTCCTACTTGATGAAGCGGCAGGAGGGTGGTTGCAAAACGGACGATGCTATGTTCAAACGCGCTGAAGTTTTCCGAGAAGGCGCTAGATGACAGCGAGCCTGTCGCCGGGAAGCCACGGTATCAGCGGGAGACGCTTGAGCGGGACCGGAAGAGATCGAGTCACTCACGAGGACTCCAGCTCGATGACAGCCGGTTGGCGCCTTCGAACAACGCCGACGCCTTCACTCGCAGAGCAGCGGTAGTGAATCCGGTGAGCGAATTGGACTGCGCCTGGTGTACAAAAAATGCGCGAATGGTTGGCGAACCTACACCGACGTCGAGCTCACCCTGTATCAACAATGACTCGTCAGGTGATGTCCTCTGCCCGCAAGGCGTAGTGTGACTCACGTTCTCGTAATCTTCAATCCGCTGTGGCCAGGGAGTGGTGATAGAAGCCCAGGGATGATCGCTGTCAGGGAGGGTCGCGGGCCTCCGAAGCATCACGGACCAGCACCGGTCCAAGTTGTATACTTGCCAGAATGTCGTGATCCTCTCGCCACGCTCGATATTGTCCTTCGGAGCGGGTAGCTCGAAAGAGGCGTCCCAGTTGTCGAGGATCATGAGCTCGTTCTCCGAGCCGATCTGGTGAAGACGGCACTGGACTGCCAACGTCGATGCTGCCGCAGAATAATAGCTGCCCTCTAGCAATCGACCGTTCGAGATATAGTATACAGACAGCAGGCAGCAGGCCTGGATGAGATCGACTGCCTTGGATGTGTACTGCAACGCGTCACCGAGCGCCGCGGTAGCGCGGGACAAGTAAAGCTGTTCATACTGGCTTAGAGAGCCTGGTCTTGAGAGGTAGCATGCCCATAGAAAGACAGTGTTCATCAATGCGGGATGCCGTTGCTCAGAGGACGGTAGGCTGAGGGAATCGCGCAGACGACCGACATGAACATCCAGTCCACACTGATGCCGATGAGGGAGGAAGATCTCCAGCCTATACGACGGGGAGAAAGGAGTTTATTAGATTGGGGGACTGGGATGAGTGGTCGCACTGACAAGATGTGATCAAGGGGCGGTGCCTCCATGAACGAGTTGACAGCGGAAACGGAGGCCAAGTCCTGGGATGCATGAGGACGGGTTGGAGTGAACGGTACGACAGGGACTCACAGACTCGAAGTTGAGTTGCTCCCATGTACTGGGGTCCACGTCCGACACACTCGAATTGATGGGACTCAGCATGCTCCTGCGGGGGTCCTGCTCGCCCATGGGGAAAGGGGTTGGTGAGGCAGAGGCGGAGTAGCTGAGCTTCCCGGGAGAATCGTAGCTGGAAGACGACGAGGACTCGGAGTAGTATGGTGAGAGCGCATGGGGATCGAAAAGGGTCATGGAGGGAGCAGACTGCTCGGGATTCTCGAGCTCCTTGACGCGCATCTCGAGACGGGCGATATGCTCTCTCATGAGCTGCGTTCTTGTCTTGCCTTTTCCGTCGTCGTACTCGCACCCGTCGGCCTTCTTGGCGCGGACACACTGGGCGCAGGCGGGCTTCCCTCCGTCACAACGCTGGAAGGGACAGGGAGGGCGGTGAGGCATGGAACGGCGGGGGCGGGGGCGGGGGCGGAAGAGAGATGCGTACCATCTTGCGCTTGCGACATCGCAGACAAGCCTTGCCTGGGATGAAGTGGGGACGGATGCGCGCAGGATGAGCGATGTGTGGGAGAGAGAGGGAGGTGAGGACATGGACGCACCTCGCTGCAGGGGGACCGGGCCGGTGGAAGAAGTTGGTTTCCGCTCCTCGGCCATTACAAAAATAGTAGAGTAGAAAAGTCAAGAGAAAGGAGGGGCGCGGGGAGCGGGCGGGGAACTGCGGAACAACTTGAACCAAGAAAGCCGGGGGATCGGGTGCGCGGCGTCGGGGTGCGAGTACGCGTGCGGGGCGCTGGCCTCCCTGGCGGGGGCGAAGGCGGGAAGAGGAGGAAGGGGGGGGACGACGGAAAAGGGGGAGAAGAGAACGGCGGCAGGGATGGGTCGCGGAGGCGCATTGGGATTAAGTATGATTGGGAGCCTTGTATGTGTTTGACCGACTCTCTCTCGGATGTCGCGGAACGTGCCCAGCGTCGCCTTGTCCCGGCCCCCGCGCCAATCTGGCCGTTTCGCCTGCTCAGCGCCTCTCCATCATCTCCTCCCCCTCCCCCTCCCTCCCCCTCCCTCCCCCTCCCTCCCCCATCCCCCCTTCCCCTCCAGCCCACCGCACACGAACCCCCACCGGACAAGAGACGGCCGTACGGCTCCGCCAGAGCCTCCCAGCCCCAGTCGCCCGTCTCCCATCTGGCACCCCCCGCCTGCTCTCACTCCGGTCAATCATCCCCGTCTTTCGATTCACCCCCGCCCGCCTCCCATCCTTCCCTTTCCCGCCCATCCCGCACCCGCACACGCACACATCCCCCCACCTCCCGCCCTCATCCCCCTCCACCGTCTCCACCCCGGTGTCCCGCCGCCCGTCGGCGTCGCCTCCTGCTTTCGAGTCCGTGCGGCCGGATGATCGACGGTTGAAACTCAATCTAAACGCTCTGCGCCTGTGCCCTGACGCGTCCTCTCGTCCACGCGCGCGTTCCACAGTCTCGGACCATCGCGATCTGCCGAGGGTCTTCTGAGAGCCGATTCTGACTAATTGTTGTGATCCCTGCGCCACGTCCCAGGGTCTTTCGCGTGCATACCCAACTACCACCCTTCGTGCCTGGTGGCTCATCGCGGTTCGATCGTACTCATACTTTGTTGACCTACTTCCCGCCGTGGGTTGTGTCTTCTCTCTACAAAGGGTTGTCCCTTTGTGCCTACCACTACAGTTACCCTCGGCTTTCCGCGCTCGACAGCTCTTCACTTTCATAGTGGATAATCGCCGCCTGTGTCCGGAGACAATCCCTCTCCGACCACAACTTTCAGCGACACCTCGCCTCTTGATGTACTCATCATCTTCATATGCTTCCGCCTCTTCCCGAGACACTGCTTAGACGTACAAACATCGGCCGATCGTATGGCACGTCCAGGAGCCCTCGTCGTCTGTCGACAAAATGACGTCCCATCTATGTACCAACGCGTGTATGGATCCCAGTGGGACACACATGCGACCATCGCGCACCACACATACTGCGGGAGCTTGAGGACCATTGACATACTTAGCTGCATCGTACTCCTCCGAATGCAGAATCTCGTCGGAAGAGTAGATGCATCCCATCACGACGGGCTACCTCATCAAATCGAGATGCCCTTTCGTCGACCTCGAGTTCCCCTATTTTCCCCCTTTTGGTAAGTCATTCGCTTCCAAGTTGCCCTGGTCATTCCTTGAGGATATACATATATGCAAGCGTACATGGTTCAGTGAACCGGGTGCTTGGCACTTGTCCAGCATGCATGCGTGTTTGTACTGATGGAACTCCATCTGCTGTCACGAGAATCAACACCATCGCTCGTACTCACAACAAAGAAACCTCACCAGTCTTCTAGGGATGTCCCAGTGAGATAAGATGTTGTGCGTTTTGAAATCAAGTAACTCCTGTTTGGTGGCCTTACGATGGGCCGTCCATCGAGTCTATCCATTATGCCGATGTACATCCGGGTGGCAAAGTTGCCCGATACGATCGCGCTGTCATGATTAGAGGGATGCCTAAAATTTATGAGACGCCATGCCATCATGCGGCCGCCGTAGAACATTGCGCACGCGCCACAACCGCGCTTGATATGGCACGGCCGCCTTGTCGGCCGTGTGGAAGACAAGACATAAGTACGGTCGGGTGCATTTGCATCCCCACTCTACATAGCTATCACTACTAAACGCGGACCCTGCTTCAGGTGAAGTCCGCTCATCTATTCCACCCAACTCTTGAAGTCTGACTGCACAATGTCCCCTGATTGAATTCCAATAGCACGCGACCAACGGTGTTCATCAACTCACGGCGAACCCCCACCGGCCTCAATGATCTCACCGTCAGCCTAAGGCTATAGCTACTTACGTTTGATCTCCAGATTCCCGCACTTGACAACCGGACCGTATCACCGACGGCGAAACGCGAAAACGCACTGCCCTTCGCAGAACAAGTGTTTTCTTCATTGCCACTAAGTGTATAGGGTCCGTGCAAGACAGTGATGTGTCGCGTAGCAGTGAGGCATCTGTAGCTTTTACTGATCATCACGTATTGCTGCATAGGAAGCACAGCTCTACGCCGTTAAGACTTTCCAGCGATGCCAATGCGTTCTCACTGGCCGCTCTGGATGCTTCGGAAGCACACGTTGATTAGTTTCATGACACCGGCCACGTTCTAGCCGTGGGGCTGATGCTCGTCCTCCGACACTGCCCTCATGCGTTGATCGCCGCCGTTCTATCAGAGGCGCCCTTCTAATTCATTCTCGCCATATGCTCACATCTTGTCTTTGATACAGTACCGTTTCGTCCCCATAGGCGTCATACATAATATCGCAGCGTACATGATTTCACAGCGTGTTTCAATACGCTAGTCCCTCTCGAAAAGAACACCCTCGGGTTGGGTAAGCAGCCGAAGTGACCGTTTGCGAGCGGGCCCGAGCCTTCATTAGGTCGTCTGACGTCCTGAGAACCCTGCTGAGTAAAGTGTTCAAGGCGTCCTCAGCTTTCGGGCGTCCTGGCCGCGGATTGAACATGCATCTAGGTCGGCTCTCTGACTGACCTGAGGGTGTTTCGTTTTGTTTGGGAGGACTGTATTCCCCTTCCTATTCAATGTTTGTGACAAGTTCATAGTGGCTGTGTTCTGCTCTGTAAGCATGGTGGCTTCAACTTATTCCGATTGCGGAGCGCCCTAGCCTAGAAGTTACCCACAGCTCGGCTGTGCAAGTTGACTTCTTCATGTTCTGTCGGCAGCTTGGACACTTGCTCTCACGGTGCAGGTGTGAGCGTTGGCAGCACTCGTCATGACTTGGCACGCTGGATAGCTACTGAAAATCTTGCAGTAGAGAGTCAGAATTCCCGGTCCGGGATCCAAGGTAAACCGCACCCTTCCCATTCATTCTTCGTCATCGGCGTTATCCTGGCCTGTTCAACCTGGGGATAGACGAAACTCAAGCTCATAAACTGCAGAATGTTCCTAGCTAAGGTGAGAGTCTGTCTAACATACCCGCATATTCTTGCACGTTCAGTCAGAGGAGTAATCCTCCTAGCGGGCTTGCTGGATGGTACGTCGGGTGTGTTTCGCCCATAATCGCTCTCACAGGCCGCAGATACACATGGCTGATGGCTCGAAGTCTCATGCTTTTATTGTCTTTCTTCGAGGCCTGGTTCCCATTCACATGTCGCTAATGATACGGCCAGTTCGCAGTATATGCACCAGATGCGCAAGAAATCTCTCTTTCACGGCCATCTGTCAGAATGCGTTATGACCAAGTTCAACCGCCCGATCGTGGGTATTCGGACAAGTCCTACGCCAGCTAACTATTGATATTAGCAGGTCCAGAATACCCCTCGTGTTGTTGTCCTCCTGCTGTCTCTTCTCGAGGACATGGGGTACCTGTTTGACTTACAGGATTATTTCGTCCCAAGCTAGGTTGGCCAAGTCACAATCACCGGGGACATTGTGCTATAGGAAGACGTGTCGATATCGTGACCTGAGCCACGTTGAGACAACCATGTCTCTTCACGTCGCTCCTTTATCTCACGCCAGCCGCACCCTGCACAACGAATGGGATTAGTATATAACACAGTTTCATTAAACCTTCCAAATGTCTTGTGATAGGACGAACAACCAGGTGATGTTCCTACAGTGGCTCTGATTACGATAGATGTGCGATAGGACACTATGTGACATAGGTCGATGCTCACGGTAGAACCACATTGCAATAAATTAAGTCAGTAAGCAGCGGAATGAGTAGCTTGAAGCAGTATCTCGCGGCCCCAGGACAGTCACATGTCTTCGACGTTAATATTCCCCTTCTGCGGTGCGAAGAACACACCTCCGAAGAGACGCAGCCGAGCACTCGCCAGGTGGTTCCATGCTGTCGGAAGGCGGATTCTGATGACGAGCAAAGCTTGTACACGTGTAGGTGAGAATCTTGAATACAAGACGATCGACCACGACAATGTCGTTGAACTCATGAAGACACAGGAGGGATAAGGCGTCTCAACGCCGACGTGGGACTCCTATTCCCGGACTTTGAGGACGGAGAGCGCCGTTCGAGCTCTGCGTGCAAAGGTCAACAGCGCTGTTCAGCACGGTGCGAAAATACGAGAGCGATACCAAAACGCTGCCTCGGATTGGTCTGGCCTCGCGGCGAAATCGCTACTGTGTTTCCCCTTATTTCCATCCTACATTCATCACTCTGAGTAGGGCAATCTGAATTCACGTAAGCAGAAAGGTCACCAAGAAACCACGACTTTATTCCGTGACACAGGAGATGCCAGTATGGACCCCACATTCGCTCACAAGGACGTACATGCAAGCTCACATTTTAGTGACTACAGATACCGGGCGAGGACGGTCAAATCACGATTGGTGGTCAAGTGAGTCCTTTAAGCTGCACCCGCCCCCGAGCGAATGGCGTCAAGGAGGATGTCGTTGAAATCACCGCCTGCCTCCCATATGGCGAAGCCGCGAAGCTTCGTATCCTTGATAAAATGCCCCTTCGCCGTGAAGGCCCGAGCATCGTCAAACGAGACGAAGACTTCAGACTCCTCGTGGTAGACATATGCCTGCAGCGAAGGGGTAGTAGGGTGAGGTCCATGACGCAGCTCAATACGGCGGCAGACTCACCGTTTGGCTGCATACGTCAAAGTTGTAGGCAGTCAGAGGTGCAGGATCACCCGATAGCGTGAGGAATCCGGCGTCGATGAGGCCCCAGAAGTCAAAGTTACCGCCCGGACCGCTCTCGTTACCACACTCATCTACACCGGCATCATCATCCCATTTGTCGCCAGTCGGCTGCAACGCAGCATCGAATGGAGCATAGGGTCTCAGAGAGCCGCTGTCGTCGATCGCATCGCTGACGTTGACGTGGAAAGAGTGGCCGTAAGACGCGACACCAAGGACAATTTGATGGGTCGGAATACCGGCAGCGGACCACTGAGCGACGGCGCTCACTGCACTACCTTGCTGGTTCTCGGCAGAAGCACAGGTGTCGTTGAGGGGGGCGTTGGGACCGGTAGTTGCACTCCAAGGACCCCAGACGTCGTAGTTCATGATGGCAATCCAATCGAGCTCCTTTGCGAAACCGGAGACGTCGCTAAGCTGGTTGCCATCGGGACCAACCCAAGGAAAGACAGAAGTGGCAGCAGTGAGGATAAGATGTTTCCCAACAGGGTGGGCGCGAAGCTCCTGGAGGAAGGCGAGGAAGTTGGTCGTATCGTCAGCATTGACAGCATTGCAACCGATACCCTGTGTGCCAGGATACTCCCAGCTAGCGTTCAAGTTCAGAAGGATTGCTCTGGTTAGAGCACATCGGAGACGTACTCGAAGTCGATGCCATCAAGTTTGTACTTGGTGGCGAAGTCGGTGATGGTTTTGACGAAGGCTGTGCGATTTTTGGCACTGCCAACGGCAGTCGAGTAGTGAAGTGAGCCAGTCCAGCCGCCGACCGACACCAGAGCTTTGACACCCTGACGAAGGAGCGCAAGGAAAACGCATGAGATGAAGGGCATAGGGATGGTGGTGAGGGCATCACGTACGTTGTTGTGGGCGGTTTCCACGAACTGAGGCAGAACATCGGGATTCGATCCGTCGAGGGAGATGGTGTTCACGTCTGGAGTGGTGACGCTACATAGGGAGCGCATATTAGCAAGATGCATCATTGCATATGAACTGCGGTGGTGACAGGGGTAAGGGGTCGGCTCATGAGGAGACTACTGACGCGAAGGAGTAGGTGAGATGAGTGTACTTGTTCCAGCTGACGCTGGCGAGAGGAAAGTCATCCGAGTGCCATCCAGCATACCAGGCAGCGGAAACGAGAGACGACGAGCGGGAAGCATTAGTATGGTTGTGCGGGTCAGCGCCGTGAGGTTTGCGTGGGTGGGCGAGCGAGCGAGTAGTGCCCGCTACAAGGGATAATATGAGGAGAGAGAACGAAAAGAGCGGGTACATCATTAGAGACCGATCGCCAGATCAGGCTATGATCGGGTAGGGGTGGAGAGTAGCGTAAGCAGAAGGATGGCGGGAAGTGGATGGCAAGGAGGCTGCACCTTAAGTAGAACACGCGCCAGCCGACTCAGTGCGGACCGCACACTACGCACCATGATTATCGATTCAAATAATCCTGAGTTAGTCTTCAGAACCAAAGTGTTATCTGCTACCTCGCCATCACTGGCTTCTTTAGGCGCATCATAGGCCAGTGAACGGTTGATTGGCGACGTGTATGTTTCGACATTGCTACGAGGATAGTATATAGATTGAGCGGCGAGGGGGTGGGTCGGAGGAGTCGAATAGCAGTAGTTCGAATCAAACATCCGTTCACGTGACGATCAGGTGCAGAGGCGACCTTCGGCAGACTCTCCCTTCCGACATTAGCCAAACACGGGGGATTGGCAGCGCCGGCCTAACCGAGGTGAAACATGCGTGCCAGAGATGACGGTGGTTTAATAGGACACCTACATAGCCAGGGAATCAGTGGGGAACTCCTCATGAACAAAATCTGTGGAACGGATTTTCGATTCTTGCTCAATCTGTTGAGATATCTGGATGAATTTGGGCCTTAACACGTTCACTCGCAAACTACCGCTAAGGGCGCTCAGCCTCCTACACGCTACAGCTACACAGTGCTTAGAATTTGAGGTGGCGGGGAGACTTCGAGCAGCGTTCGGGAAATAAACGCCCAGTCACCACGCCAATCGTTTTGTTATAGCGCAGGTCGCGTTGGTATATTGGATTGCTAAGAGATCCGAGGTTAGCGTGAAGGTAACAACACCATGACAGCGTCCTGAACACAATTAGATATGAAGCAAGATTCTATACGGCAGCTCCCAGCTCACATTGCATAGGCGCGGAAACCCCGCGAAGCTTTGAGGGCAGGTTATGAAAGTTAGTACTTTCCCAACGACTTTCGTGTAGTACTAGCTGGAGTCCGAGGACAACAGAAGGACCATGGACGCGTACTATGTCGGGATCGGAGACCACCTGTTCACGTTACATAAGCTGCACATCGGCTAGCGGGTGCTGCCAATCACCACTACACCTGTACTGTGATGAGTAGATACATACTCCTGTAAGTAGGAGGCGAATGTCCGCAGGACCGCTGTCACGACAAGAATGAGCGAGCATTGTCGTAAGCATCCTGCCCGTTCACGGTAATGTTGGACGTGGAGCATCCTGCGCCAGCCGACCGCCGAATGCACGGCGACCTTCTCCTGACTTCGCTTCGTCTCCCCACGTCCCTCGCCTCGGTGCTGCTCTCGACGGTCCGCTCGACACAGTAGGACTGCTTGCCTCCATCTCACCTCAACAGCCCAAGTCGACTTCAGCTGTGTCTGTCCTTGGTTCTTCGAGTGCAGTCTAGTCTCGACCAAGACCGTCCGCGTGTCGGCGTGCGAGGGATTTGCGCCGAACTAAAGCGCAGTCTGCGTCCCAGCATGTCCGATCCCTGTGATTCATCTTGCTCGTCATCGACCAGCCCTATATCCATCCCTATTCCGCCGGCTCAACAAACTTACCTCCACGAAGACAGTTCGCATTTCGTCGGTTCACCTGAACAGCTCCGCGACCAACAATCCTCTCGTCCTCATACCTACATTGGCCCATTCCCATCTCCATACTATCCAGGTAGCAATGCCAAACCCTCCGTCCGCCGTACCGTCTCGTCTTCCACCGCGACTCAGGGCGGAGCCAACGTGACACGCGTCCAGGAGCTGGCCTCTAGCCTCTTCCGAGGCTCACTCAATGATCGCCCCAAAGAGCGTGAGTGGACCGTCTTCGGTCAACTCATGGCGGATGAGGATAGGCGTCGTACTGTCTCTGCCTCTGCTCCTCGTACGCCAGGCACCCTTCATTCCACTACCGTGAGTTCCCCTCGAGCACTCAGTGATGGCGCGTCGTCCTATTTCGACCATCCCGCTTCGGCCTTCGGCAACCATGGTGCACACGAAGGCGAGTACGCTTCGACCCACCAACACGGTCGATCCGGACGCGCTAGTCCGTCCGCAATCACCTTGGATGATGAAGGCTCCGACGAAGACAACTCCACCACCACGGATGCAGACCGCAACCTCGGCCGTTCATCCTCAAAGTGGCCGTTCCTCAAATTACCTGAGCTATCCACAACTCATCGTAACATCCTCAAGTGTTGCATTGCGTATTTTCTCGCGTCCTTGTTCACCTTCTCGCCCTACCTGTCGGGTTTCATTGCCGATATCACGGGTGACAATCCAGGAGAGCGCACTTCCTCCCCTTCTGGACACATGGTCGCCACTGTGTGAGTCGTGGTTTCATTCATCCCCACCCTCTCAGTCCATACTTATCCCTTTGTACAAACGCAGCGCTGTATATTTCAACCCAGCCAAGACCTTGGGGGGCATGGTAGAAGCCGATGTCTTCTGCACGATGGGTCTCGTCTTCGCCTCCTTCGTGTCCCTTAGTAGCATGAGCGTATACTGGTTCTTTGAGCGCCAGGGTGGCCTTGATTGGCTGGCCGACGTCTTGGTCCTACTGATGATTGGCGTCGGAATGTCGGTCGTGGCATGGATGAAGGTCTGGATGGCGAAGCCGTCATTCAACACCGGTGAGTAATGCAATTGCGTCTCGACTGCAGCATAACAGCGAAGTTGACCTATATACCAGCTTGTAGCATGACCGCAATCATCTTATTTGTCGTGTGAGATGGCTCTTGACTTGGCATAACAGCCTTAAGCTCATACTACGTTCGTTAAGGGTCGTGAAGGAAGGTGGGCTTGACACTCTCCTTCAAGTGTCTTTCATTGTCTTCGTCGGCGCTCTCGTCACAAACGTCGTCTGCCTCCTCATCTGGCCTCAACGCGCGACCAAGAATCTGCAGAACAATATGACCCAAACTCTTGACTCTTTCTCAACTCTCCTAAGTCTGCTCACGCAGACGTTCCTACTCGAAGAGCCTCGAGGTTTCAGTTCCGACCGGATCCAGCGCGCCGTCACCAATCACCAAGCCTCCTTCACCTCTCTCAAGAAGAGTCTCATCGAAGCGCAGTCGGAACGGCTGTTCGGAGGACCAGGTAAATCTGGGGAAGGAGCACAGTTGGGGGGAAGCTCTGGTCAGGCGTACGAGGATGCAATAGACAGTCTTAACCGACTTGGGCAACATCTGAACGGTTTGCGCAGTGGCATTACTTTGCAACAGGAGCTGATCCGAGGTCACCGGGAGGGCAAGGTCACTCTGAGGAATTCGAGCATCAACCAGAAGCCCGTGGAGAACAGAAACGGGAAGGGGAAGGGAGTCGGTCATGATCAAAACTCTTCTTCGATGGACAATGAGGAGATCGCTCTGCTACAGTCTGCGGCGACCATTTTCGGAGACCTGCTCGATGATCTAGGGCCTCCACTCAAGGCCCTCTCGGTACAGTTTTTCCAATGAATATGCGGAAGATCGAGTGTCAGTTCTAACACTCCGATTTGTCAGACACATTGCG
Source organism: Dichomitus squalens LYAD-421 SS1 (assembly GCF_000275845.1). Classification (NCBI taxonomy): domain Eukaryota; kingdom Fungi; phylum Basidiomycota; class Agaricomycetes; order Polyporales; family Polyporaceae; genus Dichomitus; species Dichomitus squalens. The sequence continues at coordinate 653,891 of NW_006766885.1, forward strand.
TCTCAACATTCAAGTGTCTTCGTGAAGCTTTCGTTCAGTCTCGCGATATCCAGTCAGCCATGCGACCGGCCGACTTCGCTGAGCTCTCTGATAACATCGAACGAGCCTTGTTCGCTTTCGAAAGTACATCTAATCACGCTGTCTTACGCATGTACCGAAGCGGACAAGCTGTCGCCTTGGAACACTCCCGATCCTCGATCGCATCCTTCCCATCTGAGAACCAACTCCTTATGGGCGACGAGAGTGAAACCATTTTCCTCGTGTATTTGTATGTCTCGCTCGCTCTCTGTGGGTATTGTCCAAACCTCATGCTCCCCGCTACAGCTTCATCTTCACGCTCCAAGAGTACGCACGCGAGCTTATCTCTCTTGTAGACGCCATGAGCCGCATCTGTAGTATCGAACGCGCGAGTGCAGCTCGAGGTGGGGTGTGGAGGCGAATCAAGGCCCGTTTCGGCCCTTCTCTGCGCCGCCAAGGCGACCGCACAGGTCAGGCGAAAAGGGTCAGTATGAAGAAACGCTTTTGTAAGTTACTTGATTCCCCTCCCCGGTTGTATCATCCCACTTAAGCTTGCCAACGAATCAGCCTCCTACTTCGTCCCGCAACGACCTCATAAGGCGGTGTCCTTCCCGAAAGTCACGCCGCACGCTCCCAACACTATTCAAACACCAGCCCGAGAATATCTGACGCTAATGGGCCGAGTGAAACAATCAATTTGGGCTCTCGGAGCACGACTACAACAGCAAGACATGAAATATGCCTTCAAAGTAGGCATGGCTACCGCCATCCTTGCGGCACCAGCTTTTTTCCAGGAGACGCGGCCGCTATTTGTAGAGTACCGTGGCGAATGGGCATTGATCTCGGTAAGCCTTTGAAAATCGGGAAGCCGGCATGAGATCGACTCATTCTCTTCATAGTTCTTTGTTGTCATTTCACCGACGATTGGTGCCGTAAGGTCATCTTATCCACATGACCAGGTTTCACGCTCATGCTACCGCGAATCAGACCAACTATATGGGCGTGTTTCGAGTGCTTGGAACGTTGTGAGTGATTTCGCTTGCACTTTCTTGACGCCATGTCTTGATCGCAACATCGCTCAGACTCGGCGCGACCACGGCCTACTTGGCTTGGTCAGCTTTTCCGGAGGATCCCTACATTCTGTCTATTTTCGGTCTTTTCTACTCAGTGCCTTGTTTCTACTATATCGTTGCGAAACCGCAATACGCAACCTCTGTACGTTGCGTCTTGCTGACATACAACCTGACATGCTTATATTGGTGAGTCGGGGCATGGATATTGTTTGCTGTCATACTAAGTTACACCTCCTTTACGTAGCTACAACATCCGTCAGACGGACGTAGCAGTATTTGACATCGCATATGAACGCGCTATATCAGTGATCCTTGGTGTTGTGTGGGCTGCTATTGTTTCACGATACTGGTGGCCTGCCGAAGCTCGACGTGAGCTCAGCAGAGCCCTGGGAGAGTACGTATCTCAAACGACGGTGAGCATATACTGCCTAACGTTGGCCAAAACTAGGTTTTGTTTGAATGTCGGGTGGCTCTATACCCGCCTGGTGGCTTTCAATTCATTCTCGGACGAAGAGTTCCATCTACACATCATGCGTGAGGACGAGGAATCACCGACGGAGGAGTCTCACTTGCTACATACCAACCCTGCTCTCTCCCAATCTATCCAAGACTTCATGGCTATGTACGTCTCTAATGTCTTTTCGTCCCCCTGAATCTATATAACCGCTGACGTCGTTATGAAGGGAATTGCACCTCCAAATCAAGCTTATCGAACTGCAAGGCTTATTGTCGCAGACTCAACACGAGCCGCGCTTGAAAGGACCATTCCCCGTTGCGCTCTATCGCTCCATCTTGACCAGCTTGCAGGCTATCCTGGATAGACTGCACAGTATGCGCTGTGTAACGTCTCGGGAGGAATGGTACGCTTCACTAGGACACTTCACGATTATCTTCCATGTTGACGTCGCTGACCTTCTCACAGGCACACAGTAAGCACCCCAGTGTCTGCCACTACCCGCATGAGCTGAACGATGTTAATCTAGACCGTGAGGAGGGACTTCATAATTCCAGTCAACAAAGAGCGACGTGAGATGGTCGGAAACGTGATCCTGTACTTCTCCACACTCGCCGCTGCGTTCCGACTGAAGTCTCCCCTCCCGCCCTATCTTCCACCCGCAGAAAGCGCTCGAGAACGCCTTGTAAGCTTCTCAAACACTGATGGCACCGCTGGCAACTGAGCTGATACGTTACCCGTCAGGTTCAAGCGATCCGCAAGCTGGATGTGGTGCGGAACCGAGATGTCAAGGGGTCCCGTCATCTGTTATTCTTCGCCTACGCTGTCACCATGAAGGGCGTTATCCAGGAGCTTGATTATCTAGGGAGGACTTTGCAAGACGCATTTGGTGTCATCGGAGAGTCGCGTGAGGCTTTCGAGAGGCTCTTCGAAGCTCCGCCACCTGAGCCGTTCGTAACTAATCCGGTGTAGCGTTGAAGATTGTCTTTTGAGATACCTGTCCTTGTTCTTCTGGGTATACAATGGAACATCATTCCACATACTTCTTGCCCCATCACCCTATGTGTTGACGTCAGTCAAGAGTGATCCTAACCATGTTCGTCACTCTGGTCTTGATACACGCCTGCTCATAACATCAGCGTGTCGACCACAACGGCGTGCGCAATATTGTCGATGACAATTTGTTACAAAAGACGTCCTATCGATCCACGAGACCTCTGCATTCGTTCCCTCCTACGATTGCTTGATCCGTTTCCTTCTCCTTCCACTCCACTCCGAACCGACATCGTCTCCGGCTTGTAACCTTTCTAGCAATGACCCTGGGCCACGGTTGCCTTCCCTAGTGGCTGGTGATGCTCCACTAGCTGCCCCACGAATGCTGAAGCCGACTACGGGATCCTTGTCAGGATCGGTAGATGAGGGCCCCCGTCCTACACGCCCAGAAGTTGAGACCGGCGCGAAGGGGGCTTTAGAGGGCGGTACGACTGCTGGTGACGATGCATCCGCGCGTCGCTTCGCTGGTACAACGGATGGTGGCGATGGCTTATGACGATCCCGTCCCTCGTCGCGTTCGCGCTTGTTTCTTCGTCCTTGTCCCCGTTCCTTGCCCTTCTGCAACTGCTCGTGATCGGGCGTTGGTGGCACAGCTCCAGTGCCACTAGACGCTTCCCCAGCAAGGCGCCTGAGCAGGGAAGGGACGACCTTGGCCTCCTCCACCTTCAGCATTGGAGTGTAGGCTGCCTGCCCTCTACCTGCTGCTCCGCGCACGCTGAGGCCACCAGCGCTCTGGGTAGAGCCTGTTCCCAAAGTGACTCTACTATCATCTTGAGTATTACCCACGACCTTCTCCGCTTGGACCTTGTCTGCAGAGTGTCGGGTTGTGTAGTCGGCCGTGCTCACCGCGGAACCGCCTGTCGGCAGAACTAGCGAGCCTGAAGCCTGCCTTGAAGCGTGAGGCGAGGTACCCCTAGCCTGGCCTTTCAGGTGGGGTGGGACGTGCCGTTGTCGATCAGCCCGAGGCGCGCTGGGTGTACCAACACCGCTAGCCGCCACTGTTGCAGATGAGGGCCGTGGTGGGAGCGACAGCAGTCGCCCCCGCGCTGCCGTTGCGACGGTGGGTCCAGCTGGACTTCGACTTCTCGGTCTGCTTGAACCGGAAGGCATGGTGGAGGATGGGGGTCCATTAGGAGCGTCCAACTTGCGCTTACGAGCGTCAACAGCTATGCGATGGTCGCTTGGGCTCGGAGTCGAGCTTGCGCTTGTACCTGCGGTCCCGTTGGCAGTGTGGGTGTCTCCGCTCGCAGCTGCCTTGCTAGCCATGTGTTTCACGTTACCTTTCAGTCCGTCGTCAGCGGGCACGGACCGCTTGACCTGTTTCGATCGGGCGCTCGCACGCCCGTCGGTAGACGGTACCGGAGGTTTGACCGGCTCGAGGAGTGACTGTAAATATAAAAGAATAGAAAAGAAAGAGGGATTCGTCGGACAAATGCGGCGAGAACGAGAAGCGGCCCATTGCGAACCCTGATAACGCTGTGCACTTGTTCTTGTGCAGCTTTTGTCTCGGTAGACGCGTCCTGCGTAACCGAAAGAGATCCAATGCGCTCGAGGGTGGATATGGTGGGTTGCGGGATCTGCAAGCGGCTGTCGCGCTTACTCTACATGGGAGAGGACGTGAGCGATCGTTTGCCAAACTAGCAGCGTACTCGAACTTACGGGAACGAGTCCTTGCACCAATGTCAAACAAGCTGTCCAAGGTCTCTCTTCAGATTCCACTTCAGCGAATGCCTATTCATGTATCAGCCATTTTTCGTTCATCAGTCCAGTCGAGAGAGACTCACTTGTAGCAGCACGGCGCAGATATCCGATACCTGACTACGGAAGCTACCGTCCTCAGCTCTGTCGTTCGCATTACGCAAAGCCTTCCCGGAGTCAGCAGCGGGTGCTGTTGGCGGCGCACGCCCACCTGCCTCTCCACAGGCCGACAAGACACGCGCCACTTCGCCAATCACATATAGTCGGTCCTGCTCAGGAAGACGGTCCAGTGTTCTCCTTTGCGCAAAGGTAGCATGATAGAAGCTCAGCAGATGCGAAGGATGCGCCAGCCGTTTTGCCACAGCGACGAACGACGCGAGATCGAGGTAGTAACGTGAATTGCTCAACGACCCTCGCTCGGCATCAGAAGGGATGTCAGATTTGAGAGTGGCGCGGATCTGAGTGAACAGAAGGTCGAGAAGTTCCTTTCCCCGGGAAGATGGGGGCTTGAAGGAAGGTAAAGAAGCGATAATATCCTTGACGACGAAGTCGACGTCGTTCGGAGCAAGTTTCATGATAGCCTATGTGGTCCCGTGTTGCGTGTGTTAATCTTTTGATTCTCCATATGTAATTATGTTGTAGCGGCATTCACCTTAAAGAGACCAGATACAAGAGCTTCCTCCGCAGGGGTCCCAAGAGTATTTGCATGGCGGTCGATCAATGGACGTTTGGCTTCTCCGGCCAAGAAGGCGAGGACAAGTGAACGAAGACGGTCCCGGATGACTTGCTCCTCCTCATCGAGAGGTTCATCTGGAGGAACAATTTGATCACAGAGCACTCCAATGGTGATGACGGGATCCATGTCGAGATGTTGGGTGAGGGCGCGTTTGACGACAGTCACTTCCTCGGGCTCGTCTGGCCGAAGGTAATGGTTGCGACATTAGCAATGGGTTTCACCAGTACATCCCTCTGAGCAGCGAGAAACGAGACAGGGCATTTCTTTTTGGGGCGAGTCGGAAAGAGCTTGGAAAGAAGGTCGGAGACGAGGGTAGAACGCAGGACTCACCAGACTGAAGTAGCTGTACGAGCACGTCTGCGTTTCTCTTGACCCATTTATGCTGCTCTCTAGAGACATCTACAATGGCGGCGTAACCCTTGATACGAACCTAGAAGGAGGGGTCAGGCCGAGAGCGATACCGCAGCATACACCGAAGCACGCACACTCGGTACGATATCTTCACATAAGTCGTACACGGCATTGATTGCGTCGTCCTCGAGGTCAGGAAAGTCTTTGATGAAAAGCTTGAGGTTTGTGGCGGCGATGACCTTGAGAGAAGGGTGAGTCGAGTGGGCGAGGTCTATGAGACGTTTGAGGGTATCTCGTCGCTGTTGGTGGCAAACGGTGCGTGATCAGCTTCGGAATTTGGACTGGGGGCAGGTAGCGGATGGAAGACGTACAAGAGCAGAGGTCTTCACTGGGGTGCGTTCAGCACGTCGCAACAGATCACGAATATCCTTCTCCTGCTCCGAGAGGCTTTTGGAGTCCATGGAGGACAGAAGACGGAGCAGGCTGGGATGGAGAGAGAGAGAGGGAGCGGAAGGTGCAGGTGCGGCGGAGGATGAGCAGTCTGAATGTGGTTCACCGCCGGGCGCCACAGCCTGAGCCATCCAAGACGCCCGTCTCAAACACGCACAAAGCAGCCCCGAGCCTCTATACACATTCCAAACGAAACTCGATTTCGTTCAATCGGTCTATCGGATATCATGATCACTAGCATTGTCCAACTGGCACACAACTGTATCTACACGGAGGCTTTCAATGACAAAGAAACACTGTCCTATCCTCCGCAATAAGCCATCCTACAAGTTAGCGGCGTCCACATAGACCAGTACCCATACATCCTTCCATAAGTACGACACATCCATCAGGCTAAGATGCCCTCGACAGCATGTATTGGATCTCAGGCTTGATGCTCGCCAGCATGTCCTCTGTCGTCTTCCTAGGATTCCACCTGATCGCCCTCGCCCTCTGCCCTCTGCACCGCGAATTTGATCCCAAGCTTTCGGAGTGCAAGCCGTATCGCTGGCGCATTAACTATGCTCCACCCAAGAGTACGACAGTAAAATGCTCACCCCATCGAAATATTTGTCTAGCTCCTCTGTAGTGAAAGATGACGGCTCTGGGTCCTCGACCAATCTGAGATCTTTGAGCCCCGCACCAATCGCTTTGCTGACGTCGTATAGCTGGTGCTCGCCATTCTCGGGGAAGTAGTAGCCTTGGCTGCCGTGCCCAATCTCCTCGCCGCCGAGTATAGCGTTCCAGATCAGTTCATATAGAAGGACAGCTTTCAGAGAGAATCAATAGTGGCCACACGGACTGCTACCACAAGACTCACCATCGTCTATGTGAACATTCGACCATACATTCTTGCCCTCTCCGACCATGCCCGGTCGTCCGCGATCTATGCTGGCTATGATCAGTGCCGGTATTTCCTGGGATTGTGGATTCATGATATGTGCGTCGACCAGCGGACCCTGTGCTAAGCCCCAAACAGCGGGAGGTAGGACCAAGTATGACCGTATGTAACCTGGGGCTTAGTTCAGCTGGGTGCTGGGCGCGCGTTTGAATGCCAGCCTCACACCTTCTTGATCGGCTTCGAGGATAGCCTTGTTGACCTCTTGATGTGGGGCGGTGATAGGAAGCTTGTAAAGGGGGTCGACATCATCGTCAGAATACACTGTTTCGGTCAAGTACATGCCGGTAGCGTCGTCGGCCAGGACGCCTATTGAACGTCCCTCTGAGTGTGTGTCCGGAGTCGACACCAGTTATTGGCTCACCACTACCAGACTAGATGCAATACATTCAGGATCACAGGTGACGGGGAATAGAATAAGTAAGTGACATACAGTGTGTATCAGACTGGGGACCCTGCCGGTCGATTGATGTCTCTTCCTTAGACCGGCGAGGATGGCTTTCGTGGGCTGGATGTTGTCTGCATCCGCCTACATGGTAGTACTGAGTTAAGCAAGACCCAGAGGAGAGATTGTATGACTCACACAATTGAATACCAGGTCGGCTTCGCCTGCTAGGGCGGTTAACTCGTCCGTGTCCTCTAGGGAACCAACGACGGTTTTGACGCCAAACGGCTCCAGCTTACTAGCCTTGGCCGCGTCCCGGATGAGGACCGTGATCTGGAAGTCGGCGGCTTTGCCATCAGAGAGGATGCGGTTGAGCACGCCGCAACCGATATACCCTGCACGGTTTTGAAAGAGTGAGACGAAAGACATGTTGAGAGGAAAGATGCCGTTGGGGTACCGGTTGCTCCGATGAGAAAGATGCGTATTTCTTCAGAAGCAGAACCACCCATTGCGATGTGCGAGTAATGGCGAGAGTAGGAGTAGAAGAGCAGGCGTGCTGCGAGCAGACAAGGGATGGAGCATGGCTGGTGCAGATGAAGGCGGAGCGGACCTGAGTGACGCAAGGATTCGGTCGGTGGCCACGTTTCCCGGGCCGTGACATCCGGTGTGGCCCGTGAAATCGATTCGGCAACTACTCGCGATCGAAGCTTGCTCAGCGCTGCTGGCGTGACCCTCTGGTACTTCCTGCTGCTAGCTATGTTCGCCGCCCTCATCGTCGCCCTCTCTGTCGCCGCTCTCCTCGCCTACTTCGCAAAGTCCGTCCTCATCCGCGAATCCGCCCACTCTCCAGAGTCTTCTGCGTTCGGCTCAACTTCCGGCCTTTCCCTCGACGAGCAGCGCAAATACCAGCAGCAGCTCCTTCGCAATCGCAAACAGGCAAACCCCCAACCAGACGCCAAGCCTGCAGAGAGCAGCTCAGAGCAAAAACCCGTCATGCAGCCGCCCAGAACAGACATCGCGCCTGCCAAGCACGACCCCTTCACTGTCGAGCAGCTCAAGCAGTTTGACGGCACCGACCTCTCCAAGCCCATATACGTAGCGATCAAGGGTGCGCCGCCCTTTCCTCTCACTTATCCAGCTCCCGTTGGTATATCCTGACCATGGCCGTTCCCTCAGGCACTGTCTTCGATGTCACCCGGAAGGCGGATACGTACGGCAAGGGCAAGTCCTACAATCTGTTTGCCGGCAAGGACGCCTCCCGTGCCCTCGGCATGTCTAGCCTCAAACCAGAGGACGCAGTGTCGGACTATAGTACGCTCTCCGAGGCTGACTTGAAGACTCTCAACGACTGGTATGACTTTTTCTCGTAAGTAACTCACCTCACACTCCCGATGCCTCGCCAGTTTATGCGGGACTCACAATTTGTCACCCTCCAGGAAGAGATATGATATCGTGGGCAAGGTCATCGACCTTCCGCCACAAGGCCAGGCTTCGCTATGAACCGGGGCACTTCGCAATGGTCGCTTGTAATTGTACTATCTATAGCTTCCGGTCGTACGATCATCTCGTCAAACCCTTCATCACCGGCCGTCTTTCGACAACGAGTGACAGCATGTACAATGTCCTCCTCCGACTTCCATGACAGTAATGCACATCGAGAAATTGATTTTCTCGGGCGGGAACCGCACTGACGGGTATCAGAGACTACTTCAGCCCTCTGTTGTCAACCTGTTGGCCCATGTTCACATATAAAGGACGGCCTGTGAGATTTTCTCTTAAATCTTGAACGGACGTGGTGGCAACGACCTAAGTCGCTATTCGTGAACTACCGCAATAAGGGTAGTTACGAAACTTCCTGATGTACCTACAGCATGCAAGATCCAACAACCGGTGTAGGCATGCCATCGAGCTCCGGGTCACATCCTGCAGAGCGTCCCGTATGTCCTTAACCTCCAATCCGCCCACCGGATACCACCTATCTACTCATGCAGACGGCGCATGTACTCTACAAAGAGAATCACGCCGTCCCTGGCCCTGAACAGACCTGGGAAGCTGTTGATGCAGGTTCAGTCGGACACTCACGCTGTCAGCTTCCCGGATCGTTCTCTCTTCCATACCTGTCCATACTTTACCGCAATACGGCGTCTCGTCGTTCCCCTTATAGCCGCTCGAAGCCCTCTCATAGGACGTAAGCAGCCGCCAGCAACGGTAAGCTTGTCTGCTTCTAAATGCGCGATGGATTCTCCCGGGCCCGAATGGGGCGCTATGCCACACGATGTTGTTCTGGGGTGAAACGTCTACATATATTGCGTGGAAGATGTGGGCAGGGGACGCCGTTCGGCGGCCGAACAGAAGCTGAACAGTAGTTGCGAAGCTTGGGGCTGTAATCCTTCGTTGTCCTCGGATTGGCATAGTCGCTTCTGCATTGCGAGCACTGTGTTGTCCACTCCCGTCGGCCATGCGGCTCTACGGACCCGAGTGGCGAACCCATTTCGTGAGACTGAGTCCTGTTCAAATCACACTCTCACCGGGGTCCGTAAGGCTAATTTTGCATGACATTCCGCTGGCACGGTACAGGGGAATGCCATATAAACTGCATTCCACGACAAGGAAGAGAAGTGTCCGCAACATTGTTCAGGAACACACAACAGATGAACGACCGCACGGTACTTGACTGTGGTTTCAGAATTCCTTCGTGCATGGTAGGCGGGCTCAAATGACGACACGATTGACTTTGTATTAATGTCGCTCGTTTAACTCCAAGGGTAATACGCATGCAGCGGTACGCCATACGGTGCCTTGACTCGTCTGACCATAAGAACAAGGGACGCAGAAGGCGATCGCCAGCCACTTTCAAAGGTTTTTGTCCGGCGAGGCGGCTTTTCCACAAAGAGTTCACTTTGTGCGTCCGATCAAACACGCCCAATTCCCTGCCGTGCCTGGCATGCAGACGTCGCAGGGAATTCAACATCCTGGCACAGACCACAGTCATAAGCTTCGCAACCACAAAGAGGTTCCGCGCACGAATGCGGACAATTCAGAACCGTGGAATGGACCACGTCATATATCAAGGGGCAGATTCCGAGCGTCCTCTTAGCCTCCACAGGCAATTCAGAGGCATGTCTCGAGCCAGAACGCCCGCGCTCCGCGAACTACGTTGGCGCAATACCAGGAGATAGATGAACGATAAGCCGTGTAGCCATCGATCGCTTTCCAGTGATTTGAACAGAACCCTAGGATGCGAGCGCTTGCCTCGCATTAGTACCAGGCAGTTCTACATGAGGAACACAATCAAGACCAGACCAGACACTCACATCGCCGAGAAAAGTGAAGTTGCGGATGTGGACGTTGAACACAATCCTCCACAACTCGTGGTCGTGCGAAGCTTGACAGTTCACCGCAGCAGCACTTCGATTCAACCGGGAGGTCGGAAGAAGGCGCGGCTGCGGCTGTCTGCTGCTGCAGCGCTGCGATCCTCATCGTTGGAAGTCGTTAGCACGACTCTGGGCATATGACGAGCTGCAGATAACCTTGATTGTGCCAACGTCGGCGTGGCTCCGTCGGCTTCACACGTAGCTCATGGGGCGGACGACAGTTTCATGGGGTGTTAGACGATGTACATAGAGGTCACAAGGCCCTAAGTTGAGATCGTATAATGAGAGCACAATGGGGAAGCATAGTACGCGAGAAGCTCATACCGGGTTATCTTCAGATGGCCAACGACGGTATCGACCTGGCTTTTGCTTGGGATATCGGAAGTGGCACGCTGGATTTGCGCTGGGTGGGAAGCGAAGTGTTTAGATCATGACTTCGTATCCTGTGTGCCGGATTGGGTTTGCTGGGAGCGACTGGCGAGGGGCGGGGCTGGAACGGCTGAGGGATTTCGATATTGGGGACTGATGCGGTCATTGGAACGCCTGATGGCTCTCGGCTGCTCCGACGGGCCATCCCTTCCTCTTTCTGCGCCCATTGTTTCTCGCCGCTCTCTGCTCAACTCTGACCCGAGCCGCACGCCTTGCTGGGCTGGGAGCCGATACAAGCTGGGGGGGGGGGTACATACTGATGCGATGTACTTCTGGCGGACACGGCTTGCAGGTCTGCGTGCGCGTGAGATACATACAGGGTGATCTGGAGCGAAATTACGGAGATGACAGCCTGGAAACAGGGACAGGAAGCGGGGAGGATTCGGACGCTGTCCGGGCGGGAGGCGCTGGGCTGCGGGAGGACGTCCGAGGGGGCGTTACCCGAACACGTTGCACGGCGTACGCACGTCCCCACGCCTGCTGACGCGGCCGCCCTCGCGTGTGCTCGCGACGCCTCCCGCCCTCCGCCCTCGGCAGGCGAACTTCACTGGGCACGTCGAGCTGAGTCGGGTCGAGTCAAACAGAGTGCGCAACCGGTGGAGGGGCAGGGGAGGGCTGCGTTTGGACGAGACGCAGCTTCCGAAAGCAGCAGGCGCATACCACCGCCACAGGCTCATACGACCCGATCGTCTACCGCCTTCGACCTCTTCCCAAGCGCCGCCTGCTTGCCCTCCTACCCCCACCATCTCCCCATTCTCCTCCTCTCTCGCCTCCACCATATCCTCCCTCGCAAGACACGCAACATTGGCTCTGCCAACCCCCAGTATACACTTACACCTCCATGGACGCTCTCAGATCCCTCGTGCAGCCCCTCGTCGGCGGCGGAGGCGGCTCCTCAATGATTGACGGCATGAAGCTTGTCGTCCTCGGTGGCACTGTCGAGACCGCCCGTCGCGTTGCCAGTTCAGGATGGTACGTGCACGCTTGCGTCAATCCCTCCCGCGAACCCAACTGACCATTGCTCGCCCACCATACGTACATGCACGACGACTCCACGAATCGCATCCCAGGTCTCATTTCATTAATTGTGAGTACTGACCGCACATCCGGGCCCGGTGCCACCGTTCGTTGACTCACCTCGCCCCCCATCCTTTGACAGCCTTCTTCCTTACCGCCCACTTTTCCGAAGAGGACTACCCATATGATTGGTTGATGCTCTGGCTCTCTCGTCGTCCCGAGTGGCAACGTTCGCGCGAGTTTGAGACAACGACTCGCTCCTCAACGCCGGGCTTTGGGTCGCGGATAGCCGACAATTCTTTCGGCGACGAGGACGAGGAGGATGACGACGCTCCTGGACGCGTAAAGACACGCGTCGTCTTCCAGCCGACGGCAAACACGACCCATACCATCTACTATCGCGGGCACTGGCTCCGTGTCAAGCGTTGGAGGAAGAGTGACACCGGCAGCGAAGTCATCTCGGTATCCGTCGTCGCTCGGAATAACTCGATCCTCAAGCAGCTCGTTCTCCAGGCCAAGAAGGAGTATGAGGCCGAGGCGGTACACCGGATACAGATCTACTTCGCCGACTCGCATGGCTGCTGGAGATGGACAGATTCCCGGCATAAGCGGCCTATGTCGTCCATCGTCCTCAACCCCGGCGTGAAGGAGATGTTGTTGTCGGACACCAAGGACTTCCTCAAGTCTGAGAAGGTGTGTACAGCTTTGCAGTCATGTGAGGAAGACCGGTTGCTACACGCACCTCGGTGTCCTCACAGCCCCATCAGCCCTCAGCCCTGTCTTCATGTTTGCTGACGAGTTACATTATAATGTAGTGGTATGCGGACCGCGGCATTCCGTTCCGAAGGGGATACTTGCTGTACGGTGTACCTGGTTCTGGCAAGAGTTCGCTGATCCACGCCATTGCGGGCGAGTTGATGCTTGACATATATGTCGTGTCGCTGTCGTCTTCATGGGTAAACGACGGCACACTCACCACGCTGATGGGACGCGTGCCAGCGCGATGCATAGTTCTTCTGGAGGACCTCGATGCAGCGTTCACGCGCAGCACATCGCGAGACGGCAGCTCGACAGGTAACCCCGACGGCAAGTCTGAGGAGAAAGCGGCAGAGCAAACTACGACCACGTCGTCTTCGTCCCGCCGGACACGTCAGAAAGAACAGTTGTCAGATGTCAACACTCTCACATTGAGTGGCTTGCTGAACGCACTAGATGGTGTAGCCGCGTCAGAAGGACGACTACTATTCGCGTAAGTCCTTTCGTCCCATATAGTGGTGCCTATCCTGACCCTGTCGCAGAACGACGAACCATCTTGAGCGTCTCGACCCGGCGTTGTCGCGTCCCGGACGGATGGACGTCTGGATCGAGTTCAAGAATGCGTCAAAGTGGCAAGCTGAGCAACTGTTCCGCAACTTCTTCCCATCGACGGACGAGGACGACGTCCCCATAGAGGGTGATCTTGATAGCATTGAGCTCCCCATGGTACCGCCGTCGCCGTCAGCCGCGTCGTCGAGCGGCTCCACGCTCTTCTCGTTGTCGTCTACGTTCTCGTCAGTCCCGACGACCCCATCTGGATCGTCAAGCCCTCTGTCGCCTCTTCCTTCCCTTCCGGAAGGTCTTCCGGCACGCTCGCGCACGAGCTCGACAACCGGCGCGGGCGCGGCCAAAGGGAAGAACAAGGAGCGCACGCGGACAGTGAGCGACGCGGGTCTGCAGAACCAGGCGTACCTGCCTCCACCAGTAGAGGCGGAGATCATGGATGCGAAGCACTCCGCGAAGCCGCTCGACGGCGCGACGTTGGCGGCGCTTGCTAAGAAGTTCGCGGATTCGATCCCGGACGAGGAGTTCAGCGTGGCTGCTCTGCAGGGCTGTGAGTGTTCCAATTTTCGATCGTGTACTTATCGCGGGTTGTTACTGCGACCTTCCTCTTCACTCTTGCGCTCATCCTTGGTCGATGAAGCGGCTGCGGAGATTACGTAGAAGTTTTCATTTCACGGGGACGGTGCGTGTGATGGAGCGCATAGACAACGTGCTGACGGAATGGCTTGCTTGGGCGATGCGTATTGACAGATCTGCTGAAGAACAAGTCACGACCAGAATCTGCAGCAAACGAGGCGACGGCATGGGTGGAGAGCGAGCGAGCGTTGAGGGAAAAGTTGAAGAAGGAGAGGGAGGCGCGCGAGCGCAAGGAGAAGCAGGAGGTCAGTTATCCGATCCACATCGATTAGCGCCCTTTCATCCCACTGGCGCTTGCCTTCTCCCATCACCCTCTGTCTTGTTCTGAATCTGATGTTTCTCGTCCACCGTGACCATGATGCTGACGTCGTCTCCGTTATCCCCAGCGTGAGCAGCGCCGCAAGGAGCTTCTGCAGAAGGAGAAGGAGGCCGCTGAGCTCAAGAAGCTCGAGGAGGCCGAGGCGGCACGCATAGTAGCGGAGCAGGCCACCGCTGTGCTTTCCGTGGTCACCCCCGTGTTGGCCCCGCTGTCGCTTGATGAGCCGCCTGTGCAGGTAGTGGAGGACGGGAACAAGGAGAACACAAGCAGCAACGCACCTGCGGGGGAAGACGATGGGTCGTCGGATGACGAGGGCGACGCCGCGGAGCAGGGTGTCGGGTCTGGGACGACCTGGGTCAGTATAGTGCAAGGCACGCCGGCTTGACTCTCTTCTCCGGTCGACGACGCGGCGGTAAAGTCTGTAACACCGACCGAGGACCTCGCCAGTTCGAGCCGTGGTGACGAGGCTTCCGACGGCGCGGACATTGATGAAGAACGTCGTCCGGTGTCCGACGGGACGTTCGTGAACAGTACGGGCACAGAGGAGGATGGAGGGACAATGCTTGCGCGGCGGCACGCGGGCGGGTTCGCGGTGCTGCAAGTGTTGGCGATGCTCGAGTATTATCTCAGTGTGCTTCATATGTATGTAGTGCTGCAGCTCGCGCTGTTTGGAGGGCGATTTTGATCGACCCCAGTAGCGAGCACGTCTTGGAACGTTATAGTTGACGTTGGAATAGAATATATTGGGTTGCGTACACGGAAGTGTATGCGAGTGATTATGCGAGTGATTAATATGAATAGCATCTCTGCAATAGACGGGCTTGATAGATGGACGCGGCTAGCGCTGGCTAAGGAGAGGCAGGACCCCGGAAACACTGCAGGAAAAAGGAATAGGCGGTCGCCTATCAGGGGATGTCCGGATGGGGGCGGTGGGTGGCGACGGGCGTCGTCGCAGGCCGCGCCCGGACTTGTTTCCTTGGGCCTGTCCCTCCTCCTCCTCTTCCTTCTCCTTCACCTCCCCGCCCACGGCGTTTAGCCCCGCCCCAGCTCCCCGTCGCTCTTTCGTTCCACACCCCTCTCCCCGACCCTCCTCTCTCCATTCACCATGGGCTGCGTCCAGTCTTCCGGCATCGACGACGAGGCCAAGGCCCGTGAGTAGCTACATCCCAGCCCGACCCCTGCCCCACTCTCGCCTTCCCCTCTTCTCCTCTACCTGTCCCGCTTACCCCTCCTCCCTCCAGGCAATGATGAGATCGAGAATCAGATCAAGCGGGACCGCATGATGGCCAAGAACGAGATCAAGATGTTGCTTTTGGGAGCTGGAGAGTCGGGCAAGGTCAGTTTTCCCTCCTGTCAATCTCAAAACCGCCGCTTGCTCACCCAGCCGTGTCACACAACAGTCTACTGTCCTCAAGCAGATGAAGCTCATTCACCACGGTGGATACAACGAGCAGGAGCGGGACTCGTACAAGGAAATCATCTTTTCCAACACCATCCAGTCTATGCGGTACGTTTCCTTGCATGTCCCATCGACGCGCTTCATGCATCCTTCATGCTCAATTGCAACACGCCTCCCGCAGTGCCATCCTTGAGGCGATGCCGCATCTAGACATCCAGCTCTCGCCCCAAAACGATGCCCGGCGTTCCATCGTCCTCTCTCTGCCTGGTCAGATTGAGGGCGATGTGCTCCCGCGCGACGTTGCGGATGCCATCCGCGGCCTGTGGAGGGACCCTGGTGTGAAGGAAGCTGTTGCTCGCTCGCGCGAGTTCCAGCTCAACGACTCGGCTATCTACTATTTCAACGCTATCGACCGTATGGCTGCTGCCAACTACCTGCCTACGGACCAGGACATCCTCCGATCTCGTGTCAAGACCACTGGTATCACCGAGACCACCTTCAAGGTTGGTGAGCTCACCTACAAGCTCTTCGACGTCGGCGGTCAGCGGTCCGAGCGTAAGAAGTGGATACACTGTTTCGAGAATGTCACTGCCCTCGTCTTCCTTGTCTCCCTGAGCGAGTATGACCAGATGCTGTACGAGGACGAGAGTGTGGTATGTCTTCATGCTCATCTTTTGTTTATCTTCTGTTCACTTCTTCTCCCTCGCAGAATCGTATGCAGGAAGCGTTGACTCTCTTCGACTCGATTTGCAACTCAAGATGGTTCGTCAAGACGTCGATCGTGAGTGTCTTTGCCTAGCCCGAACGGTTACAGTGTTCCTTGGCAACTTCGGCTCTCGTGACATGACTAACGCTTGCTACCGCGCTTACACAGATCCTCTTCCTCAACAAGATTGATCTGTTCGCCGAGAAGCTGCCGCGGTCGCCATTGGGTGACTACTTCCCAGACTACAATGGCGGCGATGACTACGACGCAGCGTGCAACTATCTTCTCCACCGGTTCGTCTCACTGAACCAGAGCGCAGCAACCAAGCAGATCTATGCACACTACACCTGTGCAACAGATACCCAGCAAATCAAGTGTACGTGATTTTAGCTGTCTGCGCCTCCCTTTACACCGCTGATCATTCCGTTCTGATGATCGATCATCCATGCGCCACGCCCACGTCCTGTCATTCGTGCTTTGCATCGTCGCTGACTTGACGGCCCGCGCAACTCACCTGTCCTTCGATCATGTCTACTTGTTTCGTTGATGCGCCGGCCTCCACGGACCTCCCGCAACAACGCCAACAGTCGTCTTGAGCGCTATTCAGGATATCCTTTTGCAGCTGCATCTGCGGGAATGTGGTCTTCTCTAGTTGCGCGGAGGTTGGATGCTCTAGTGTGGGGATGATTGCGTTGTTCTGTATGCTGCATCTTCTTCCCTCCTTCTGCCTGTCTTGACGTCACCGCTCTTCCTAGCTACCTATTTTCCCTCATTCTCGTACACAAACCTCCCGCATCTGCATTTTCGTCTCATGTGTCCCATTAGGCCCATTCCTGGCGTCCATGCCTCTCATGATCTTCTCGCTGCGCCCACGGGCCATTGGTCGCCGACGCGTTTCGCTGGGCATTGCACTACAGTATATTGTACATAGTTGGAATCTGTTTCCCAGTTTATACGCCAGGATTCATGGCACACCACGTCGCTCTTTCCATGCCCACATGTCGTGATCTCGAGCACAGACCGATTTGTCTCCTCCCACTACCATTTCTTCGATCCACGACGCTTACCTCACGTCCACGCTTTCTACCTCTTCTAGCTTACTACTTCACCCCCGTGGTTGTGCTCATGCCTCGATGTGTCTGGATCCGTCTCTTGTTCGATATAGTGGTCTCCGTAGCCTTTACCCTTAGTTCTTTTTATCTCATCCTCTTAACGGTTGTTGTTCTCTACTCAGGCTGCTCCCTTCTCCCCCCCTCTCTCTAGTTGCGTCTGTGGCTCCGATATCCCCTTACCGTACGCTCCCCGTACATTTGTCGTCACCAATGCACATGGAGTCTGCAGAGTGGATAATCCAACGATCTCTCTGGCATCGTCCGACGGCCGCTGTCATGACTAACTTGCCATTGGGCGGCTACCCTGAAGCATACGAACATTCATAAGCTTCCGCGCTGTCCCGCCTGTGCCTGCCCTTGATGAGCGTCGGAACCAGACGACGCCCGTCAGACGCGTGCAGCTGAAGCGGATTCGCGAACGTCTGTCGTGTCAGTACGTACAGTCCGCGCTCTCGTGTAGTTCTACGGCATTCATTCGCCTAGCCCGCGGCTTCTTAGTCGTCTCACAACAAGCGCTGCGTTTATTAGTCGACGTCAAGAACGGCATATATCCGGGACATTCCATCAAAGGAAGCTCCTGTCTACGATTTGAAGCGACCACCCGCCAGGACGATGCCAATTTGGCTCCTATCCGCTCTCCCGATCACAAGTCTGCATGGTGGGATGTCTGGTAGCGTTTATGTTTTGCATCCTCATGGCGTTTCGTGGCGGCCTCCCCAGGACCCCGCGCACGCTCTGTACAGTCGGCATAAATCCTGAAACCCCATGAGATATTTGTCTTTCCCCAGCGCGTCCCTGCTTCAACAGCGCTTATTCCCTGCACGGTACTGTCCCACTGGTTTTCTTTTGCGCCGCCGAACCTGTCTGCTTCCGCTCAAAGATCTCAACCTCTGGCAGCGAAATTAGAGATATTGGGCTACAAAAACAAATCGACACCAGCAGGATTTGAACCTGCGCTCGCAGAGCGAAACAGATGATTCAGCTTTCGAATCTGTCGCCTTAACCACTCGGCCATAGTGTCTTGGAAAGTTTTGAGACCGATAAGGTCTACAAAGTGAAACTGAACACTAACCTCTATATACACCCTGTGATATATGAACAATACTCAACCAGCACACTGCCCTTCTTACTGCGCCTTCGCGGCCGAAATGAACGTTTGAACCCTTGCAGGATCCTTCGCAGACCCATCTTTCAGCTCCACGCCACCACTCACATCTACAGCCCACGGTCGTACCCTCCGAATCACCTCCGGCACGCTATCCGGCGTAAGCCCGCCCGCGAGGATGATTGGGAGCGTTTCTCCCAAGCCGACCTCACCCTTTTCCACCACCGCCTTGGCCAGCTCCAGGTCGACCCGCGTCCCAGTGCCGCCGCTCAACCCAGTGGCGTCTCCCATGGCGACAGCGTCTAGCAACACGAACTGGTGCGCTCCTGGGCGGGTGATACCAGTGAGGCCGTGACCTTCCTCATCGACGTGGAAAACGCGAATGGTGGGAACGGGAATGTGGCGAGACCACTCTACAGGCTCCCTGCCGTGGAGCTGGACCAGGTCGAGCTCAACGTCCGCCACAGTCTGCAGGATGAAGTCGAGGGGCTGATCCTGGAACACGCCGACGAGCAGCGGACGTTTGGACGGATCTCGTGCGAGCGAGTCCGTGAGCCGCCGTGCGTGGAGGTTGAACCATGGCTCGTTCTTGAGCTCCTCGATCGGGGAGGCCTCGGCTCCGCTAGGGCGGTGCGACTGAGAGCGGCGACCTCGGATGGCGGCGGAGATGCCTTGTGCACGCTCGAGGGAAACGTACCGCTTGCTCTTCGGTACGAACATGAGTCCGAGCATGTCTGCGCCGGACTCCGCCGCGTGAACAGCCTCCTCAACGGTCCGGATACCGCAGATCTTGACCAGAGGAGCCGCCGTCTCGTGGCCCTTGCCCTTCGGGTCCCCTTGCGGCCAATCGAGGAGATCTCGAATGAAGGCCTGCGTGTCCTGCGCCCGCATGAGAGCCTCGCCAACGAGGATGGCGCCGATGCCCTGTTGGGTGTACGCCCGCACGTCCGAAACGTCCTTGATGCCGCTCAGGGCGCAAAGGACGACATCGCGCTCGCGTACCATGTCTACGAGACGCGTGGTCGTCTGCATGTCGACCTGGAAATCGTGGAGATTGCGGTTGTTAACACCGATGACTTTAGCCCCAAGAGCGAGCGCCGCCTCCATCTCCCGCGAGTTGTTGACCTCGACGAGCGGCTCCATGCCGAGCGAGCGGGAGTACTCGTAGAGTGCGTGCAGACGGGGGACAGGGAGCATCGCAACGATGAGCAACACACTGTCGGCGCCGTGCAAACGAGCCTCCGCGATCTGATACTCGTCAAAGATGAAGTCCTTGCGAAGGATAGCGGGACGGTGAGGAAGGGAGTCGATGGCCTGGCGAGCGAGACGCATGTCGAGGAGAGTGCCCTTGAACCACGTAGGCTCCGTCAGGACGGAGATCACAGAGGCTCCTGCGAGAGCGTAAGTCAGCGCCTGCTGCGCGGCATTCGTCGACATCGCAATGGGCCCCTTGGACGGGCTGGCACGTTTGATCTCCGCCATGAGGGCGGGCTTCTTGGGGGCCGCCTTCAGGCGAGCGAGGAACGAGACGGGTGCGGGCGCTATGCTGAGGTTGAGGAGCGTCTCGAGGTCCTCTGGCGTCGTACCAGGAGTCTGCTTCGCAAGCTCGACGTCTTTGATCCTTTGTGCGTAGATCTTCTCGAGAATAGTGGGCACCTTGGAAGTGGAGCCACCTGGAGTGGCGTTTCCGTTGGGCACTTTGTCTGCGATGCCCTCGAGCCCGAATGCGGGCAGGGCCTCGTCGGAGACTCGGAAGCCCGGGTTGAGGTCCCAGGTGCCGCCCCGGAGAGCCAAAAAGTTCTTGAATAGGGTATCGCCGCCCTCGGAGAGTATACTCTCCGGGTGGTACTGCACGGCTTCCAGGGTGTATTTGCGATGGCGGACTCCCATGATGACGCCGCTGTCCGAGGTGATGGCGGTGATTGCGAGGTCCGGTGGGAGGGTGCTCGTACTCGCGCTGAGCGAGTGGTAGCGCGTCGACTTGATGCCTTGAGGTATGTCCCTGAAGCAGCCTCTGCCGTCGTGGCGAATGCCGCTGACTTTGCCGTGCATGATTTCTCCTGCATAGCTGCGAGTCGGGTTGTCAGCATCGTGTACAATGAATTCCCTTGGAAAAATTGAACACAAGCATTGAGTGGACGACTAGCGGAAGACGCATACCAGATTCAAGCGGCTGAGCTCGGGGAAACATACAGCCATTCCGTTCCATTGTGGTGGTACGCATCAGACGAAAGGACTGACATTTGCACCAACATCTCCCACACAAAAGCTTACTCCAACTTAGTCTCGGTCCGTTGCATGGAGCACGCCTCAAGCGAACAAGTCCAGTCGCCTGGAATGTTGAATACAGCCGAGCAAAGAGTACCCTGGAAGTGGACTGAGGCTACCTTATGTCTCCTTGCAGAAGACCAGGTCCTCCTCTAAGTTCGAGTGTATAAAGAAGCGACATGAGCACATGCGCACGATCGCGCGCGAAACGGTCGGCACAGACATAGGCCTGTCTCGCGCAGAAGACGAAGACGGACATATCCACTGCGCTATCCAAGTCCGACGCTACGTGCATGCCAAAGGAAGCAGTACGCGGACTTCGCCTCCGCTCTGAGCACTCCTGGAAGCACGGTGCAGATCCAAGCCGAGCGAGGAACGTCCTCAGAACTTCGCGCGCCCGTCTCTCGCACGCGACGCGACGTTCGGCAGCAGATACCATGCCTCCACGCGAGCAGCGTGATGCAGATCGCGCACAGAGGAACACGATTGCAGATTCGCGCGTGGACGGGGAGGAGAGCGTCATGCGGCCCCTCCGCTTCCGAGACCTCCCCCCTCTTCCTCGCTCGCGCCACCGCACCCGCGGATTCCAGTAGAGGAAAGCAACAAGCAAAGGACACTCACCCGATGTTCCCCCCGAAGACATCGACCAAACACTGCAGGCCCATGCACACGCCCAAAATGGGCACCTTCCCCGTGAAGAACTTGATCGCCTCGCGCGAGATGCCCGAGTCCGTCGTCGGGTGCCCGGGGCCGGGCGAGATGATGAGCGAGTTCAGCTTGAGCAGCGGGAACGCGGCGGCGGGGATCGCGTCGTTGCGGATCACCGTGACGTCCGCGCCGAGCAGAGACAGGGACTGGTAGATGTTCCAGGTGAAGGAGTCGAAATTGTCGATCAGGAGCACGTCCAGCGGACGCGCGAGCTCAATCGGCAGCGTGAGAGACATGGCTGCTGCTTCAGTTGCTGCTGCGAGCGGAGAAGATGGGGGAGAAGGAAGGCGAGCTTGAGATGCTATAAGTTTGAGCACGGGCGTGAATCTTTGTTCTGATCGGTCCAGCGATTATGCGGTCGACCTCCGAGATGGATGGGGAGCACGAAGACCAGAGAAACAACCGTTAGCGATGTCCGAGTCGGAGGTGAGGCAAGGAGGAGGCTCGCGGTGATGAGCAGATGTCGGACGAGTCAGTCAAGATGCTCCCTCCATCTTTTGTGACCCTAACCTCAGCAAAAGCCACGTGACCACTTGTGCGCACATTTGCATCTAGTGGGCATCAAGAGGAGAATATCATCGTAGTCTGTAACATCGCCAGGCGCGACGAGCTCGAGACGTAACCTACAAGGACATAAAGTACAGAAGCGCAGGCCCCATCGCAGCACCGCAAGCAATCGCGCGCCGGAGCGCTCGAACGCACGCCGCCCCTCACCGGGCAGCAAAATAGAGCCCCTCCACCGCCACATTCGCCTGCCAGATGCCCATCCGCCTCGCCAGCCGCAGGACCGCAGGCAGCGGGACGACGCACACTGCTGCGACAGGGACCACCACCAGGAAGAACAGGAACATGAGCACCGTGATGGCGGGCTTGATCACGAGAAAGTAGAAGAGCGCCTGATAGCTCGTCGCGTCGGTGAACATCGCGTACGCGTTCCTGTAGAACGACGTCTCGGGCACGAGCGCGCTCGCGGGGACGCCCGCTTCTATCTGCGACGCGGTCGGCGCGCGCGTGCGCGTGAAGATCGGGAGCGGGGGGTGGGGGAGGGGGTGCGAGAGCGGGCCGTGGTACGTCGTTTGGAGAGCGAGCTCGCCCCGCGCGAGGAGGCGCGCCCCGAAGAGGTCTATGAAGCAGAAGACGGCGCCGAGGGGCAAGGCCATCAGCGTACACGTTCCGACCTGTCAACGGACACGGCGACATGAGAATGGGTGAGGCGCGACGTCAGCAATGCGCTCGTGCCGCGCGGTTGGATAGAACCGAGCAAAGAGACGCACCAGGGTGAACACGAAGATAAACAGCCACGCGGCGAGCGCGTACGGGAAGTTCAGCACGACCAGGTGGAATACCGCCGAGTAGTAGGCCCTCCGCTTCAGCGGGCGGAAATACCTCCTCCACCTCTGCGTGAGCGACAGCTGCTGGGACTGCGCCCGCTGCGCCTGACGATGCGCATACCCCGACAGATCTGCGGCGAACGCCCTTTGCTGGTGGTCGTATTCGCGCGCCGCCTCCCTCTCGAGCTCGGGCTCTAGCTCCTCATGCTCGCCGTCGTCTGCCCCGCCCTCTCGGCAGTCCGGGTCGAGGTCCGAGTCGCGCTCAGGGTGGAAGGCGGAGAACACGGTGTGGGCGAATGACGGCGCCAGTGACGCACTGGACCTGAGGGTGCTGGTTAAGGATAGCGTCCGTCGCCGGCGAACGGCGCCTGGGGGTAGCGTCGCAGCAGCGAGGGGCGAAGAGCTCCCGACGGGGTCCCGAGGGGGACTCAACAGGGGCGTCGTCTCCGTCGCCTCCACGTCGTCTAGGCCAACAAGGCACTCGGCATGATGTGGTGGGTGTCCATGAGTTTGGCCAGAGTGAGCGAGGACGGCTTCGTATTCGTCGGAAGGAGCATGAGCGTGCGAATGTTCGCTGCCGTCCTGTAGCGCACGTCTTCTCCTGTTCTGTCGTGTGCGGCGGGCGGAGGGGTACGGAGGTGGGGGATCCTCTGGGGGGGTGGTGGACAAGACGAGTTGAGGGGCAGAAGGGTCATGGAGGAGCAGAGGACTCGAAGGGGGGTCGGTAGAGGACATGGAGGATGGGTGGAGACAAAGGTCACTATCGCTCGCCTCGCTCCAGCCTGGACATCATGGGCGCTAGGCTTGCCTGATTTGGAGGCGGCAGAATATCACACTCACACCTTCATAGCGCCTGCTTCCGTACCTGTGCTATTGCCTTTTTCCGCTGACATGGAGCATCGCAAACGGTAATCAATTCAATGACTCTCGCACATCTATTCGGTCACAGATGTCAATCCTAGCTGTGTTCGGCGGTGTGAGACGGGCAGGCATCGCCAGGCACGATTCGAGATAGCGGTATATTTTCAATCTAGCCCAACGTGCTATGTAATGCAGCCATAATATGACATACTCTGGACCATTCTGGATAAGAAACGATGAGCGGGAGGCGGAAAGTACTTGATGCACAAGGTGAAGGCGAGCCTCTCCTAGGGGAAGGAAGAAGTAACCCCGGCAGGAGTTGTCGATCACCCCACAAGCGAACAGAGCTAGAAATTGACCGCCTTTGTACCAAAAGTCGAGATTCATGTGACAGCGTGACATGCAGAGAAGGCAGAGTCCGGTGCCGAGAGAGAAGGATTGATGGTACGCCGAGTATCCATTTGTGGATCGAGTCGCTCGACGTCATGGCATACGCAATTGAGCAGAGCAGCCAAGCTAGACCACGCCGTCCGTCGCCGGTCACCGGCACCGGCAAAGACGACGAGGTCGGCCGCGGGATGCAAGCTGGCCCGAAAGGGAAGGCTGCTAAGCCAACTTAGCCAAGTACACAGGCGCATACGAGATCAGGCCGGGGCGACGAGCACTGCTGGGAACCACCTCGTGTGCCGACGGGTCCGGGAAGAAGCCCATGGTTATGTCCTAACCGCAGATCCCTCATTTCGGGTCGAAACGTACCATGGTCCGATCCGGGCCATGTGCATGGGCGTACGGCAGACCAGGCACGGCACAGTCATGGCCACGAGAGGAGGACGAGGGTGCAGATCAGATGGAGAGGAGCTTCGGGTGAGGGGACGGAAGATATATTGGTGACAAACATATGGGCGGCAGGTTCGGAAATAGTGGACCAGATCTGGAAGAGAAGAAGGAGAGGGACAGGCGGTCAAAGAGAAGGCCTGGAAGGATGTAGATCGAGCGCAAGCCAAGAATGGTTGGCAAGATGCCTTTGGGAAGGGGATGTTGTAGAAAGTGTGGAGAGAAAGGCCGTTCATGTCGCGATCTAGAGAAAAGGAATTCCGCGGAGCAAAGGGCGGGGACGTACACGCTGTGTACGGTAGAGTCGAGGCCAGAGCTAGAGCAGGGGTACTTACCGCGGATGATTGCAGTGGGCCAGCGCAAGGGTACGACGGCGGGTGGCGGAAGTCTGTGCGACTCAGAATATTGGGAGGATCTGTCCAAGATGGAATGTGACGGGACTGTGACAGGCGCCGGAATTGGGTGGAGGATGGAGCTGGAGTTGACAGAATCTCTCGTCGGAAGTCGCTCATCCTGCAGCTTCAACCTCGCTCCCTGACATTCTTGTACCTACCTCCAAACATTCAGCCTCATGTGTCTACAGACCTCTCCGGACGAGGGCTGTCCGCGGTGGCTGCCTCAGAGTCTTGCTTATGGTCAAGCTCTGCGATCGCCGGGGAGCTTTTGTAGAGCATTCCTTGTCAGTGCTCGGCCTTCTAACGCTCCTGTTGGCCTCGGCATCGGCGTGTGTGAACAACCATCGAAATTTCCGAGTCGTCGTCTGTTCGCGATGTGCTCCCCGTTCACTGCATCAATCCCCTGCGAGCGCATCTTCCCGTCTGCCATTCGCTCTGCCCGTCGAGTGTGATGTCACATCGCCTGCACTTTCTTTTCAAAACCTCCGCCAGATTCCCACCGCTCGCAGCTATAAATCTCCTCCCCTCACCCACCGGCCTCCATCGCCTTGTCCTGCTCCCCTCGACTACTCCGCTCCTTCTTGTTTCATTGCACTTCCTTTTTGGCCGCATTACACCTGCTTTGTTCGTGCTCGCACCACTGCTCCACACCATCCTCTTTCGTCCGCCATATATACACTCTTGCTCGCCCATCATGCCTTCAGCAGACATGCCACAGGTTCGCTCTCCCCCTTCTCCTTCATCCTTATATATGCTACAACTAGTATGCCCAATCTCTACTGTCCAGCACGCCCAAATCCTCGTCATTGGCGGTGGCCCGGGCGGCAGCTACACCGCCTCTGTCCTCGCCCGCGAGGGCTTTGACGTCGTGGTCTTCGAGGCCGCAAAATTCCCCCGGTTGGTCCCGCCCCCATGACATATTATTCCAAAGCGTATTTACACGGTCATTATCAGGTACCACATCGGCGAATCCTTATTGCCATCCGTCCGCCACTACCTGCGCTTCATCGATGCTGAGGACAAAGTCGCTTCCTACGGATTCGTCCCAAAGGTAAATCCATCGCCGAAGTCAGTCATCCTCTCTAACCACTTTTCGTCGACAGCCCGGATCTGCCATCAAATTTAACCAATTTATGCAAGAAGGATGTAAGTCGACGGCCTTCCCTGTCACTGCTTCCCTCACCCAATTGACTCGAAACGTCACGCTGACGCCGCCTTCTCCGTAGACACAGACTTCGTCGCCCTCGGTGCGACCAACAACGCCTGGAACGTCGTGCGTTCCCAATTCGACCATCTCCTGCTCAAGCACGCTGCCTCGTGCGGAGCAAAGGTCTACGAGCAAACTCGCGTCGTAGACGTCGCCTTCGAGGACGCGTCGTCCTCCCAGGTTCCTCTGCAACCAGCCCCCCAGCCTCCCCACTCGTGTTTCGGTCAGCGTATCCCCGGTCAACGGCGGCCAAGTACAGTGGAGTTTTCCAATCCGCCCGCTTCGGAACTCGGCCGTCCGAAAAGCGTCGTCTACGAAACCGCTTTCGGTGCGAAACGCGAGATCACCTTCGACTATCTCGTAGACGCCAGCGGGCGCGCCGGCATCATGAGCACAAAGTGGGTGTGCCTGACCGGTCGTTCCCCCGCCCACGTCTAACGAGGTCTACGTGTGAAGGTACCTGAAGAATCGCAAGTTCAACGCCTCGCTCAAGAACGTGGCTGTTTGGGGTTACTGGAAGAACACTGACATGTACGGAGAAGGCACATCTCGTCAGAACGCCCCGTTCTTCGAAGCATTGAGTGGTAAAGCGGATCCTCTCAGTCACGCTTCTAGCCCGATCCTGACCCTACGCCATAGACGAATCTGGTTGGGCGTGGTTCATTCCTCTCCACAAGGGCCTCACGTCTGTGGGTGTTGTCATGGATCAGAAACAACTCGGAATTCGTTCCAGGGCATCATCCTCCGCCACCAACTCACCATTGCCCGGCGGTCGTCGCCCGTCTATCTCTGCGCGCACGGCTTCAACCCTGGCGGGGCGCTATGTTTCCTTTCTCCAGCTTGCTCCGGGAGTTTTGGACCTCATCGGCGATGGGGAGCTTGTGGCCGTAAAGACGGACGAGGATGACGGCGAGGAGGAACCACCCGTTGCTAGGAGCGCCAGCGACTACAGCTACTCTGCCACTGAGTACGCCGGTCCCGGCTTCAGACTCGTTGGTGATGCTGGAGGTACGTTTTGACGCACCCGACACCGTTATGCTTGCGTCCTGACAATGCTCCATCAGCGTTTATCGATCCATTCTTTTCTTCGGGTGTTCATCTTGCCATGACCGGGGCGCTTTCTGCTGCCGCCTCGATAGCAGCCTCCATCCGGGGTCACTGCAGGGAAGCAGACGCTGCTCGGTGGCATAGTAGCCGCGTCTCGCTCTCATATACGAGGTACGCTATCCGTTGTGGAGTCCTCGATTCAACTAATTGGTAAACTTCTTTAGGTTCCTCATTGTCGTGCTGAGTGCATACAAGCAGATCAGAGCTCAGTCAGTGAATGTACTTGCCGACATCCAAGAAAACAACTTTGATAAGGCATTTGCATTTTTACGACCAGGTAGAGATTGTTATCGGTATCGAACGCGAAGGGGTTCACTGACACTCCCGTGTAGTCATCCAAGGCGGCGCCGACATGGGCACCAGGCTTTCGGAAGACGAGGTCCAACGCGCTCTCGACTTCTGCGTCCACCTCTTCGACCCCACAACGCCGGAACAACACGAGTCAGTCCGCCAAAAGCTGGAGATCCTTCGCGCACCCGCCTCCCCAGGGGCGCCATTCTCGACCAAGAGCGGCACCGACTCCGATGTCTCCCGTTTGTTCGACGTCCGCGCGCCCTTGTTGGACCCGTCCGAGCTCGAGCAGCTCCTCCGTCGGCAGCTGCGGGTGCAGGTGCACGAATGCGACTCCGCCCCGTCGACCCCGCCTTCCCCCCGTTCGGCGTACTTCCCGTCTTCCCCGCAGAGCCCGCGCATCCCCGCGGCAATCCCGGAGGCGGGCGCGGACCCGCAGTCGGAGATCCGCATGGTGCTGAACAAGGTCAACGCCCGTCGGGTGATCCACGCCGAACATGGGAATGGGCTCAACAGTTTGGAAGAGGAGGAGCTCGGGGGATACGTGCTGCGGCTCAAGAGGGGCGAGCTGGGCCTGCGGAAGGTGGAGCCGAGTCCATAAAGAGGTCAATCGACCGGTGTGGATCTGTAAACGACTTCTCGCCTTTTAGGCTTTGTATATAATGCGGTCGCTTCAATGCACGGACTTCATTCTATATCCTGGCGCCATTCACTCCGCTCTGCTGCACATTTATCTCTAGTCGTCCCTGCTACATGCTTTCAAGCGAAGTGAGGCTACTCCCCGGTCATTCCGTTCCTATTGGTATCAAATTCGTATCATAGTCTAGAGGGTGGCTCCTAGGTACCAAACACGGTAGGTATGTGGTAGGGAAGTATTCCCACTACTAGTAAGTCCTATTATTAGAGTGGCCGTAACAAAGAAAGGGCCCCGGCGATTTCAATCCCACTTGACCCGCTTCGCATACTCCCGTATGTTGGACACGAACGAATCTTTGACCTCGTCCCCCGCGCCCGTAGCAACCTGCAGGATGATCTCGTTCAAGCCCGTCGCGCCGAGGATGTCGACATGGTCGCTGGTCGTCCCTCCTCCACGGGGTATCGTCGCAACCGGATTGTGCGGCAGCTTCAGGCCGGCTGGTCAGCCTCGCCTGTACCTCACTCGCCTTGACATCTACAATACACGCGACTCACCTCGACCGTCGTCACCTTGATCCCCGCGGGGTTCCACCGCTCCCTCTTCCAGCCCTCGACGCACATGGCGCCCAAGCTGAGCAGGCTGACCGTCCCGTCGCCCTCGCCCATCTTCACGCCGTTGATCACGGGCGGGTCGATCGCCTCGTCCGTGTACTCCGCGTCGATGTACGTCGCGCGGTACATGGGCATGTCGAGCGGCGGGCGCGGCGAGGTGCAGTTGCCCTCGTGCGCCGGGTCGTCCTCCGCGCAGAGCGCGACGGGCGAGTCCGGCTGGATCTCGTCGTATTCGTAGTTTTGTTGGGTGTACCAGTACGACCGCTGCGCACGGGCGTCGCCGCCCGCCAGTTAGCATCCTGCGAGTGTGGGAGAGGGATGGACGGCTGTGCGTACTTCCGTGTCCTTTCCGTGGCCGTATACGCAATAGATCTTCATCGAGGGTGCATTGGGAAGCCTGACGACGGAGACGTCCCCGGTTGTCAGTATGGCCGACCAACTGTGGCCTGAAGGAGGACTTTACTGGATCTCGAGCGGGTTCGTCCACTTTGTGAAGTCGAGGTTGTTCGCTTTGAGCTTCTCAACGTCTCGCTCGAGACCGAACGAGTAATTGCTCGCCAACATTTTCTAGGGATTCCCGTGAATTACAGAAGGGATAATAGCAGGGGAAAGATACGGACCTGGAATGTAGTCGGCGTGCGCTCGAGGATCCACGTTCCAGCCGGACCCGACGTCATGTTGTAAAGGTCGCTATCGCCGTCCAGAGCTGGGGAGCTTGCCCGGAACGCGATCAGAGGCCCGTGGCTATGGGTTGCGTTGGCGCGATCATCTGGCGCAAAGGTCACGTTGCCCCAGACATCGTCACCACCCTACAACGTACGCTTGCAATCAATTTGACCTCGAACAGCCTCTTGGTCGACGACGCACCTTGATCCACATGCTGGCGCTCCCTGCCCAACTCCTGAAGAGCTTCTGCCGCTCCTTACGAGAGAAGAACCGCTCGAGCACTATGAAACGATCCATGAATTACTGTGCATGGGCCGTCGATAGATTTGCTTTACCGTATGCGCCAGCTGGGTTGATCTGAACCGTATCCTTCATCTCACCAGAGAGGAAAGCTGACATGGCCTTGGCCTACATCGTCGGTCGCGTAAGGACTTGGCTAGAAACGGATTATCGCCGCACATACCACGCCCTGTAGCGTACTTCAGCACCCGCTAGATACGGTCATTGCAGGAAGACCGACAAGACGTACCAGATGCGTCCCAGCAATGGTGATGAACGCTTCTATATGGTTCTTAGAGATACATTAGGGGGCGAACGGAGGTTCAAAGCGTACTATGTCGCACCTCGACCCAGTCGGGGCCACCCTTGCCATGGAGAGGCGACTCGACCCATTTCAGACTAACCGAATCAGGTGAGTGTCACTGAGTGTGGTCACGGTACTCCAACGTACAAGTACTGCATCAACAGTTAGAATCGATTAATGCACACGTTCAGCAGCATGGCAACGTACCAGAATCACCTGCGCAGCCATAGTCTCAGAAATCAACCTGTACAGCGAACACGACCGGTGAACTTACCGTGCTTCCCATCGAGTGGGCACTCAATACCACCTTGCGATTCTCACGAGCGCTAATAATCGGTCAGCATATCCACCCTTTTCTTGAGTATGGCATAGGGGTTGACGCGTACACAAAGCCTTCGATAGTAGCCCGGAGTTTAGAGAAA
Organism: Dichomitus squalens LYAD-421 SS1; assembly: GCF_000275845.1. Lineage (NCBI taxonomy): Eukaryota > Fungi > Basidiomycota > Agaricomycetes > Polyporales > Polyporaceae > Dichomitus > Dichomitus squalens. The sequence continues at coordinate 684,384 of NW_006766885.1, forward strand.
TATCCGTCACGTTCCTCGAGATTGTAGAAGGAGAGACGCCAATCATACGGCGCAAGATGGAGATTGTTTGTGTCATACCCAACCACAGCGAGGTTCTCCACAATCTTCGACCTGAGGCCAATTGGTTTCAACATATTCTCCATTATATTGCCAGGGACACTACTACAGACATGAACGTACCAGAGCCAGTATCCCTGTATGAAGCTGCTCGCAGCATCTATTCCCTCAGCAGCTCTGACCTTGACGCCAGGTGGGTCAAGACCGGTCACTGGATCTAACATGAGAGCGGCGATCCATTTGTCGCGGTTGAATGTGACCTGAGAGATCATCGAGAAACCACCCCATAGCTTCTTGCGGAAGAACGGCCGGTACTCAAGCGAAGTAGACCAAGACTCTAAACCCTGGCAAAGTGGTGATATTGTCACTATACGACTCATTAGACGAGGCTCAAGCGACATACGGTTGAGATTATTCCAGGAACGAGGACGACGGGATATTTCGCTGAGAGACCTTTTGCGGCGATCTTCTCGCCCACGGTGAATTCCAATCCATTGTTGTTGAGCTTCCAAGGTTCGGGAATGTTCTTCCATAGTCGTTGCCACTCCATTTCAACCCGTGTGAAGTTCATGAGGGGGAATTCCAGAGGGGAGAATTCGGGTATAGTGATGTCAAATTCATCCATGAGAAGGGCGAGATGTGTTTGGAAATCCGAAAAGTCGTTGGGGTGAATCAAGACGACCCCGACGAGTATTCCCACTGACAACACTTGCGGTTAACGCGGGAGAAGCGATGGCGAGATCCGTGCTCACACAACAATCCCAGGGGAAAGAGAAAGCGGCGTGTCGTGTAGAACCGTCGACCATCCTATTGGGGGTACGTGAGATGCCTTCCCTAAGACGGAGGTATGGAAATCACATAAAGCGCACATACTTTTCGCTTTTCTAACTCCTTCTGTTTGCCTTTCAAATCCTTCAATGTATCCTTTACGTCTTCTTGAATCTCATTATGAACATTGGCCGCCTGTTGCTGCTCGTCCAGCTGAGAGCCTGTAACGGCAGAATCCGACCTGTTTCGTTTCTTCAAGCGTTGCGTAAGAGCCATCGAGACCAAGCTGTGGCGCCCAACGCCCTACTACGAGATGGGATGGGAGACTGGTAGAGCGGACAGATGGCGGTCAGTGATTGCTGTTGTCGCGTTGCTCTTTGGTAAGTATGCGACGTGCGTCACGAATATCTCATGTCTGCTGCGTAGCCCTAACCCTACGTCATACTGCTGCGTCGGCGAGATTGCCGATTTGCGTTCCAGAAGCACTCTCAGTCGCTGGCGGCTCGCCTAGATTACTTACCTTGCCTATTGAAGTCCTACTCAATAGTTTCGCCTGCTCCTCGGTGGGTTTGCCATACAATGAAGCGTCGCAATGTGGTTGCATCCCAAGTTCTCGCATGTTGCTTCTATGCTTACTGTGACATTCATAGATTACGTTGAGCTGACGTGCCACGTCCAGGACGTGTGAACGCCTTCCAGCACTGAAGAGTATCTCCGATACGCCTCTGGAGAGCTCCAATGGCAATCACAATCTTTGACACTACTGCAACAGCCAATCTGATGTTATGTGCCGGCCCAGCTTCCCTCACTTCCCCTGCTCTCCGTGGATAAACGCGCCTGACCAGGAGCCGGACGTCTTCGCAGAGGCTTTGTTTGGAAATGAGATCGGGATGCGCCATCTCGTTCCAATATAGCCAGACTGCAGGCGTTCGTGACACGAGGCACTGCTGGACCCAGCTCTTGGCTAGCGCTCCTGGCGTTACGAAACACCCCGTTACAGATTGGTGCAGTGCGCATACCCGGGCCTCACGCAATCGGCGTCCTTGCATTCTTCCTGCGCGATTGACTCCTGTCAATGTCCGTGCATCAGCGTCCAGCCGGCCAGACGAAGTATACTGGCTCAACGCTGCGTTTTTCCATGCCGTCAGTCATCCGCACGAAGGCGTTCCCTACCTGATCGACAGCAAATGTCCCAAGTTTCAACATACCTTGAGAATGTTCTGGAACACGTCGATACTTCAAGCATACCGTACCCATGTTTTTGGGATAGAATCCCCTCCACATCCACAGCGCTTAGGGCTCTTCTCACGAATTTCCGTGGACTCCGCACATCCTCTCACCGACACTGGTCCGTACGACTGGCTGTGCGATAATTTGCCTCCGTAAGGTTCAGCTCTGCGCCTTTCCTAGCCGCCGCCAATGGCACGCCCGTCCAACGTCCCTGCATCTCACGGCGGCACGCCCACGCGCAGTGACTCCGGTGGCAATCACCCACAAAAAGTGACAGCCCCTTTGACCCGGCAGAGAGGGAGCCGACATGAATCTACGGCACGTTGAGACGTTTGGTCCCCGCTGTGGGAGACGTCGCCGGCTCCGCACGCTCGGAGGGTACCAAGCGCATGGCGGTGTGCGCAGAAAGATGGGACTCTCACTGACGTGTATCGCACAATGCTCGGAGCTCTATCGGTCCTGCCGCCCTATATACTCAGGTACCCGCCTCTAAGCCTCCCCCCTTGCGCCCCCAGACTGACAGTCTTTGCACACAGTCGCATACCTCCCTCCATCGACCGACACCTCGTGCCTGTCGGCTCTATCTCCAGCACTACCTCACCATCATGCCTCCCGCAGCAAAGCCGAAGCCGCCACAGAAGCTCGAGTTCACGATGAACAGTCTGAGGAACACCACGCTGGCCACGGACGACGACTCGATGTACTTCGAGATCGTGACGCGTTTCTGGCACCCGAACCTCACCAAGATCAACAAGTTCGACATGGAAACGCGCGAGCTCGTCACCGTCGCAGAGATCGAGGGCCTCCAGTCGGGTGAGCCTCGCGTGCGTTTCGGTGGCGACAAGAGCCCCTGGCAGTCAGCGACGGATTTCCTCAAGTTCGACCCTGATCGAGTGTGAGTGCTTTGCCCCAAAGGCTCTCGCTCCAGCTCGGAGCAGGTTGTGTCGGTGCTGATACTCGACGCACTGACGTCATCAGTAGTGGCGGTACTTTCCAGGCCATCGGGGGAGTCGAGTATAGGTGGAAGACCCACCACGGACGCTTCCAGGTGCGCATTTGCGAGCCGTGCTGAGCCATAACCTGTTGTAGTGATGCGTGACTGCAGCTCGTGAGGGCAGATGATCCCGAGAAGAAGGCCGTTGCCGAGTTTCACCCGCATAGGCGGCATTTGTTCGTGTTCAGGATGTCCAAGCACGCCTATTTCGAGGTGCAGCCCCTCCCGGAGATCGTAGAGGCGATTGACAAGTTTATTGGTGAGCTCATCCGTTTTTGCAGGGTAGCCCGAGCCTAATATTTGATTCATTCAGTGAGCTATCTCCTTGTGGAGAGGAAACGGAGGGACTCTCGTATCCGCGTCAAACTCGAACGTCACTAATCACGCTGCATACTTCCTCGCCTCGACGCTCGTTGTCCTCTCCAGCGTTCTCCTTATTATACACCGGCGACGCTCCCTCACTCCTTTCATGGTTCTCGGTTCTCTCTCGGCTCCATAGATATCTATGCGGATCAATTACCCGCAACCATTTATCCGTGCATTTGGCTTAATACAACATACCGGTTTCGAATTCGAAACCATACATGTCTGCTCTCATCCCGTTGGCGACTTGCACATACAGACCGTCTAGTACGCGCTGCCTTGCGCAGGAAGGCCTTGAGGGAAAAATTGCTTGAACATGTCAGGATAATGTCTCTCTGCGACGTCAGGATGGCTCCTGTTACGCATTCATTCGGCACTCATTCTGCGAGCTGATGAAAGTCACCACTCACTTGACACGACCGATCAGGTTCACATAGCCAGAGGGATACTGCCCATATTCCTGATAGTTGACCGCTATACGCAATGGAAGCATTAAACACCAGTCTGAGCATATGCAGCGAGCGAGAAGACTCACAATCCACCACACCAGTCTGTCCACGTGAATCCTTGAGTTTCAAGATCTCCGGCTTGACTGCACAAGTCTGATGAACCAGATGCTCATGGCGTGAACTGCAGTCAGATCAACTCACAGTCCAGTACAAGGTCGCCGATGCATATCTCTTGGGCGATGCTCTGGAAGAAGGGGATCGAATAGCGAGGCGTGGAACCAGGCGGTGGCGATAGCACGCGGTGCGAGGTCGCGCGCGCGAGTCCCTGCGTGACGGTCTCCAAAGCTGAGACGACCGGACGGTGAGCACCGACAATACACCCCTCACAGCCGCGGAACCACGAGAAGCCTACCTTTCCCTAGATTGATAACGAAGGTACCAGGGACGGGTGGGGCATCGATCCACTCGCCCGCAAGGTTCTGCACCTGCAGGCCCGGATGGTCGGATACTTGGAGCAGCTGCGAGACCGAACAAGCAGTCATCACTACACAGCCGGCCTTCTATGAAGTGGGCGCACGCACAAACGTCAAGAAGCCCCCATCGAAGTGCGGCCCGACGCCCTGGTCGGAATCGCCCTCCTTGCGGGCTGGATACTTGACGATCTTCGAACGGTGCTGCAAGACACCCGGCTTGGGCTTCGCATCGCCACCGAGAAAAGGAGCAAAGGCCTCCTCTGGGACTTCGAAGGCCTCGGCGATGAGTCTGATGAAGTCGTAGCTGAGCTGCTCGACCTGGTCCAAGTACCGGAGGTACGTCGCCTTGAAACCGGGCAGTAGCTCTTCCGGAGGCCACTGTTCGTATCACCAGTCAGTCATATTCCTGAAAACTCTCGAAGCGCACATGCCTGAAGAGGTCCCCAGAGCTTGAGGTACTCTGGGTCACCTGGTTTCCACTGGTTCTCGTACGGTGTCCCGAAATCGAATTGCTCTCTTTGGTCCGTCTTGCCCTTGGTCAGTTCCGCTCCGAGCCGGGAGTATCCGAAGAAGTGGGGAGAATTGGCCATAAGGATGCGTTCTTTCTCCTCATGTGGGAGGTCGAAGAGTCGCGGCGTATACTCTACCAAGGCCTCTACATCCTCTCGCGCAACCGGTGGATGCGAGAGGTAGAGGAAGCCGACATTGATGAGCGCATGTCGAAGCTGCTCGACAAACTTGGCGTGCCCTTCGGTGGTGGATAGAAGAGACCAATCTAGTATTGGGATGCTGGAGAAATTGCTGCTCGAGCTGTCGGTCATCGCGACTTCACCTGAGGTTGGGAGGCATACAATGCGATGGTCAGTGACAGCAGCTTGTAGATAGTATGATAAAGAGGGGCTCGCACGGAATCCTGAGGTCTAGTGTCGGATGACGCGATATGAGGAACATCTGAGCCTGTGACCTGTGGTGCTTTATAAGGAGTGGCTTCTTCCTAAGGCTGCACTGTACTCGTACGCCGCGGTCGGCGCACTCGCGCTGGCCTTTCATATTTCATATTGAACCACTATATTACCTCCCAGGGTGCCCGAGTATGGGCGAGTTAGTCCGACAAGTCGAGCACACGGGCCGGCCGGCCGATGTTCAGTAATCATGGAACCGGCCCTTGCGAGATAAATTCAGCTTTCAGCATCGTCCGTGCCAACCACACATGCTTTCTTTCTTCCCCGAAAACGTATCGTGCCTTGTATCCACCCCTAAATCAATGCATTGCATCCGAATCTAGTCCGCGACGACGCTGGTAGTCGACATTTGACTGCACGGGTCTCCGCATAAAGTTCCAAGAAGCTCGGCAACAGGTTCACGCAGGGAAGTCCGCATACGATGTCTGACACCACTGACATCGTTCACTCTCGTGCTCGTAATACCTCCATGTCTTCAGTTCTGCTCTGGCTCTCCGCTGGGCGGTGCACAGGTCATATCGGTCGGGATGGAAGTAGATTTATACAGAAGCAAGGTGAGCACGACTTTCAGCTACGCTAGTGTGCTTTAGTCACCTCGTGTCAGGGCATCAGTACTTTCGGCTCGTCAAGGAGTACGTCTTTGGGACACATCCATGGATATGCTCGGTATCGTTACAGCGGCTCGGTGGCCTGTTCGCCGCCCGCTCACATGATACGGATGGAGAGGGTCGATGGCAATCGTCGGGTGAGTGGAGGCAGCCCCTGCAGCGTGCGCCCAACGCCCTTCCCTCGTTATCGTCCAGTCCGCGACTGGACACGTTGTCTCACGATGAAGACACCGACGACTCATGTGCAGGCCACCGGAGCGAGCCGAGCGTCTGGGATGGATTCGCTGCAGGCCTGGGGGCGCGACGGCTGCGGCAGCGGGCGGGGACGGACGGAAAACATCCGCTATGTGTCATGTCGTCTGCGCTGCGTGTCCGTATGTCTGATGTGTGTAGATAGCGCGGGGAGAGGCCTGGGGTTTGAAACTGTGTATCGAGCGACAGTGGAGAGGGATGAGAGCAAGAAGCGCACGGGCCCCCTTGGCCGGGTGCCGCACGGCGGGGATTGCCGAGCGAAGGGATTCAACCTTTGCAGTGGACCACCAACTCCCTCCAGCTCGCAGTGTCTCCTGCCCAGGCGCCATCCTCCGCCCGACACCGTCTCTCCCGCCCTCCCCGTACAACGCGCAGTTAGTCCCCAGCCATGAGCAAAAAGGGCGCAAAGTCCCAGTCCCAGAACAAGGAGCAAACCTACGAGGTCCGCGACATCGTCCTCGCCAAGGTCCGCGGCTTTCCCCCATGGCCCGGCATGGTCAGTCTCTTCTCTCTCTTCCGTCGCGTTTCCGCGTTCCACGCATCCCCCATTGCTGTCCATGTGCTGACACCGCCCTTTTGAACGCGTAGATCGTTGACCCTGATACTGTCCCGGAGGCCGTCGCGAAGGAGCGTCCGAACGCGAAGACGAAAAAGGGCAACTGGTATTGCGTGCGCTTCTTCCCTGCCGGTGACTAGTGAGTGCCCATCCACGTCTTCGTATGCTGGAGTGCTGATGAAGCCCCGCGCGCCCTCAAAACAGCGCGTGGATAGTTCCCAAAGACATCTCCAGGCTGCAGCAACACGAGATTGAGGCCTACATCGCCGAACCCTTCAAGCGTTCTGGCGATCTCCTGAAGGGTTACCGCATCGCCCTCGATCCCAAGGCGTGGGAGGAAGAGAAGGACGCTGCAGTAGCAGAGGCGCAGGAGGAGGAGGCCAACGCGGAGGTCGATCAACTCGAGAGCGACGGCGAGGAAGAACCAGACGACGACGAGGACAAGAAGAAGAAGACCACCAAGAAGCGCAAGCGTGACTCGGATGCTGCCCCAGCGAAATCCAAGGCCAAGGCGAAGAAGGCGTCTGCGGAGCCTGCTAACAAAGCCAAGGCGACCCCTGCAAAGGGCAAGAAGAACGGCCCCAAGTCCAAGGCGTTGGTCGAATCCGAGGATGAAGGTGCCGCCGAGGGCGAGAACGAGGGTGCCAGCAAGCGCACCTCTCCTCCGCCCGCAAAGAAGGCCAAACGCGATAAGGAGGATGATGTTGATCGTGAGCAGCAAGCCCAATTGACCTGCTATCCCGACTGATCAATATGCTTTTTCGATTTATTCCGTGTAATACACGTTTCACCATCTCCCAGCTGCTCTGCTCAACGACCCCGAGGCTCTGAAGGTCAGGGAATGGCGGCATAAGCTACAGAAGGCATTCCTCAATCAGAAGGCAGTCCCGAAGGAGGAGGTAGGTCGCATTTGAAGCCCATCTAGGAGCGACGACTGATTCGCGATGTCTGCAGGAGATGCCCGCACTTGACCAGTTATTCTCCACGGTAGAGAACTATCCAAACATGACCATGGAGTACCTACTGGTGAGTCTTACTGCTCCCTCACCGTCCTCCCCTGGAGGCACTCGCCCCAGCCTTGCTTTGCTGGCAACGCGTGGCCCGGGGCGTTCCCGCGCGGATCGCCTCTGCCATCACCCTTTGTTATTGTTGTGTCAGGTAATGAGGCTGATAATCCGCCCTCCGCCCGCGCCCTAGTTCTCGAAGATCGGCAAGGTCATGCGCCACATACACGTCCTGTCTGACGACAAGGTGCCCCGCGACGACGAGTTCAAGTTCCGGGAGCGAGCCAAAGTCCTTGTCGACAAGTGGCACGACATCCTCAAGACCAACGGCGCTCCCGACGTGGCGAAGCCCGCAACGAACGGCAACCGTAAAGCCGCCGACACGGAAGATGCCGTCACAGCGAACGGTAAGGCCGAGGAGGCGAAGGAGAACGGCACCAAGGCAGACAAAGACGATGCGATGAAGACCGATGACGCCAGCCCTGCCAACGGCGCGGGAGACGAGTCGATCCTCGCCGACGTAACGATGTCCGAAGCCGCATAAGAGACGATGGTGTGTGCCCCGCATTATAGCCACGCTTTCTCTCAAGGCCTGGCCTTGCTGGTGTTGGACGTGTCGAAGCTGCTCTCCTCCAGTCGCCGTGCCCTTCGCCCGCTCGCCGTCGGTCCCCGCCCAGACGCCCAAACTGTTTGTCACAATGCTGATTTGTTGTTGACGGTTGTACGTTTGCCTATTGTATCCTATATTTTCTTCCGCTTCCTCTCTTCCACCGCAAGAGTCATTTAGTTGTTGAACGCGTTGTGCCGTCCAACTGCGCCCCTTCCCCATGCGCACGCCGTACGTATCACTAGTAGCACCGGCGTTCCCGCTGTACATAGCCTATTGTGTTGTTATCCCAGCGATGTCATGGTGTGCTCTACTGGTACTTCAGCTCACGCATCAAGCGCATTGATTACAGGGGGAAAGGTGCAGTGCTCGTGTAGATGTATGTCAGATCGCTTTTACTGGTCCTCTTCCAGGAAGCAAGTATGTTACGACGTCGCTGTACATAATCTTCTGAACGTGTGCCCTTAATAGATGCATACGATGGATAAACCAAGTCACGCAGAGAGAAATGGACTTTGCAGAATATAGATTTGGACCAACATTTGGGCCACACGGGAGACGAGTTTGGGTGTCACTACAAGACAGAGCGTTTAGAGAGGGATACGAGAGGTAGATGCTCGACATCAGTGTATCAACGAAGGCCAGCAATGGAAGGGAGGCGACGTCATGTGGAGACCTTGGCCGATGAAGCAGAGGTGGCGTCTGCCCATGGGGACTCCTCGCCCTCGTAGTAATTCACGGGCCGAGCAGGCGTGAAGAGGAATTGGCCGGGGGCAGACAAAGGGGACGGCACAGGTGAAGGTGACTGAGATGCGGACAATGCAGGTGGCGATGGGGAGATGTGCGGAAGCGTGTTCTTGCTGGAGGGTAATGGTGAAGACTCAATGCCGGTCGACACAGACGCGTCGGACTTCACCTCGACAACTGATGGCGCTGCTGTGGGTTCGGGCTGGGGCACGGCGGCAGAGGCACCGGATATGGATATACCCTCCAAGGAGGCTGTCGACGAGGGATCCGCGGTGACCGTCCGCGCGGACGATGGCACGTCGTTGGGTGATTGAACGGGCGTGTTGGGACGCGAGCTCTGCGGAGACGGTACACCAGACGAGGGCGACTTGATCCCGACCGCAGATGAAGAGGCTCGATGACGTGAGCGAGCGACGGGCGTTCCGTCGTTGATCCCATCCACGACATACGCGCGTGTCTTCCCTGCGGCGGTGTCGTGCTCGAATAGTCGGAGGACGTTCTTCAAGGCCTCTCCCTGCTCCCGTGCTTCCCGCAGCTGCTCTTCGGTTTCGGCACGTTTCATGCGCTCCGTGGCGACCATTTTGTTCGCCTGAAGGATGCGTTATCAGAAGGAGCGCGATCTGACAGCCCTACTCTGCTCACCTCTTCGAAGAGCGCCTGCGAAAGCGACTCAATCTCGGCCTCAAGGGAGGCCTTCGCATCGGCTGTCTGCTTGCGGGCGTTCCGCTCAGCCTCTAGCTGATGTTGAAGTTCCTCAATCTCCTTGTCCCAGTCCCGTGCAGGTACAAGGGAGGGGAGAGAAGCCGAGGTGAGGTGTGAGCCGTTGGCTACAGGCGACTGTCCCGCAGACAGCCGCGGGGAGGAGGGATGACTTGACGATGAGGGTCCATTGCCAAAGCGAAACCGGAAGAACCGGTTCTCGGTAGTCGACGAGGGCGCTGGTGATGGCATCGTCGCCGATCGCAGAACAACAGGGGAGTGTTCCGCGGCAGATGAGGGCTGGGAGAGCGTTGGGGAGGATGAGGCGTCGGTCGAAGTCAGACTGTCTGTACTCCGTCTACGCTCAGCCTCCGCCTCGGCCTTCAGACTTTGTTCGCGGGCACTCATACGGCGCCAGCCGATGTCTTTGGAGTGTCCGGGATCGCGCTTGAGGGCATCCTCTAGCATCTCGTTGTTAGCAAGGGCCATCTGGAGGTTTGATTTCGCGAGAGTTAGCTCGGTTTGGAGATCTGCTTGCGCCTTATAGGCCTCTTTGAGCATTGATGTCTATGGTTGTGGCCCACGAGGGACTTCCAGTGAGGCAAATGTCCGGACGACGAAGGTTTGGGGACATACGAGTTCTTCTATCCTGTTGATCGTCCGGCTGAGAGCATACCTTAGATCCTCTTCCTGCCCCTGGGAGTGTACCCGCCTGATATCCCTCAACTCATCGTCGACCTCAGAGAAGTAGGGGGCCTTGTTGACCTTGTGTAGACTGTCCGACCGGCGCGGGAGGTTTCGGTTGCTGGCTGAGAGTTGGTATGGGAGAGGCATATGAATCATGCGTCCGAGTGTAAAGGGCTTGAGAGACACGAAGATGTGTTGGAGTGATCCTAGGCGGTAGAACGGTGGGAGAAGCGACGGGATAGGATCTTGACGAACAGCAAGCATGCAGCGGCTGGCAGGAGCAAACTTGGGTAGCCTGAGAGCTGCTGTAGAGCAGAGATGCAATGTAGAAGGCCCTGATCTACAGGGCCATACACTCTGCGGTAGGAAAGGTTGGAAGCCTGTAGACAAGATCGCTGGATGGAGGACAAGGCGGATGGCAGGTCAAGCAGCGTGCAACCTGCTTGACGTGTGGCACCGCGGCGCATGGAGACACTCCATGTGGGCGCTTCTCTTCTCATATCCAATATTTGTACCACCAACAAGCATTTACATTATTCGACCAGCCTTGCAGACTACTGCACTGTGTAGGTATCGATCACCTTCCTGTTTCATCCCAACATGTCGTTGTGTTCGTCAGGGAGGTTTCTACCGTCTCGACCAATGACGGCAGATACTTCTGGTCTCGGTGGTTCACATCGCCAACTGAGACAACGCCAAGCTATGGGCACTGTTGAATTGACAGTACTGCTCCAGGTCTGGTTACTCATAGCACGCCATTGCCCGTCCCCCGATCGAAGAATGTGCTCCCTGTATCCGTCAGTCGATATTGCACGGCAGCGTTCCGCGAGATCAGTCGATTTGTTGCCTCCGCTGAAGCATGCCCACAATGCAAAGCCACCTATACATCACATGCGACATCAGCTCGTGAACGAGAGATCTGTTGGTGCGCAAACTAATTATACCTGGCCGCTCACTGAGCCGCTGCGTCCGCTTGACAATGGGAAGACGTCAAGATGGTAGTCGCACAGCTGGAGGAGTCGTTTGAACACCTCGTCCGGTTCGCCAGGGGACACAATGTGGTGTCGTAGAACAAGGGCGGCATTGCTCTAGAAGAGTCAACGTCAGAGTCAGTTCAAGGGGCGCGAACGGGAAGTACCTGTCGACACAAGGCACATAATGCTCGACTGAACTGTGCAACTTTTTCGACTGCTATTCCTATCCACTCGAGAGTGGCAAGGTCGTCGAGGATCACGAGCATGCTCTGTTCCCTATGGTTTGCATAATTTTGTAGCGCGTCTCTGATCCCGTCGTAGAGGTCCCGGAGTGGAACCATCGTCGAAGACTCCAATGCAGGCGAGATGAGCGACATGGCATCGATCAGGCTCAGGCGTTGGTTATCCATATGACCAGACAGATCCACATTCTGTGGACCATAGGATCAGCAAGCACGCACGTAGTATGTGACAATCAAGATACCGATTTTCCAGCTATCGCTTTCCATCTCCCTATATCCTCAGAAAGGAAGACGATCATGCTGGCAGAATCCTTGGAATCCTTCAGATGGCGGGCTAAGATATGGTGCAGCAAGAAATCTGCTGAAGCAAGCAGCTCATCCGTAATGAGTAGTACTTCGCCAGGAAGCGGGAGAGAAACAAGTGGGAACATTCCTACGACAGTCCCTAAGCAGAAGAAGAGTATCGGGATTCGGCACCACCTCTTGTGAGTGTTTTGCCGCATGCAATATTGCCAGCCAAATTGGGAACAACGATCAATGCTCTTGCATAACACAGCCAAACAACCGCTGTGGCTGAGCGCGCCGGGCTCAAGCGGTCCGAATTCTGTATGCATACAGTTTCAGCCCATCCTCGCTTTCTGTCTCTGATCCCTGCGTACGCTTGTAGTCATTGCAAGCGTACCTACTTGCTGCTGATCTGTCGCCATACTGAGTAGAAGGTCCGACCCATCTCAGCTACGGGGGCAAGAACTTGGATCGGGTGGTACAAACAGGCCCATCATGGCAGCCAACATTAAAAGACCGGTAAACCTCGCTACGCTGACTCCCCATGCGAAGTCCACAATCACTGTAGAGGAGTGGGAAGCGGCAGCACCCCTCGGAGATGTTGAAACGAGGAGTATAAGCTTTGTCCAGTCTGCCAGCCCTTGGTCTACCCTTCCACCTAAGGTGCGCATGTTATAGGCCGGCCCATAGAGTTTGTTCTAACCTCTGGTGAAGCTCAGCGTTGAAGAGCCAGGCTCTTCCTCTCGTCCATCGACGCCCATCATTCGTGGCAAGCTCGGCCAATCGTCCCGTCCCTCTACACCCCACATTGTCGGTGGCCATCGACCCTCAGCCGCACATTCTCTACACCCTAAGCAGCCTATCCAGACTCCGCAACAATTTTACGACTGGTACGCTCTCATAGACCGCTCTGTTACGCACAGCCAGGAAGCGCACATACGAGCGCACCTTGGCACCGTGTCAGATCATCTTGAAACATGCGATCGATTGGTCCAACGCATAGATGAGATTGACAGAGAGGTCGAGGATATGCTCTCGGGCTGGCGGTCGGTCGAGGAAAGCGGCAGAAGCTTGAAGGATGCTTGCGAACAACTCCTCCAGGAACGGGTGAGTCTCCCCGTCTGTCTCAGTGGTATGAATGTAGCTCATACGAGCTCGTATAGGATCGCATACTGGATATGACCATTGCTATAGACGAGAGATTGGAGTACTTCCAGGAGCTGGAGCAAGCGACGCGTATGCTGAATCATCCCGGAGAATCCCTTGTCTTGCAAGGAGACTTCTTGTACATGGTCGAGCGAGTGGATATCTGCATCGACTACTTGAAGGCGCACGTCAGTAGCTTTCTTCATGTGTCTCTTCGCCCTACTGAAACCCCGTTATAGCGACACTTCAAAGAAGCGGAAATATATCTACTCCGCTTCCAACAATGCATGACGCGAGCCATGACCTTGATAAAAATGTACTTCGTGGGATCATTACGGGCTTTGACAGCGGACGTCTCCAAACGGCTATCGGAAAAGGCACACATTTTCTTCTGTCTCCTGCTTGCCGAGTCTGAGATTGCCCTGGCAGGATGTCTCGACTACGGCTCAGACACATCTCCTATACACCAGGTTTCGATCTGTGTCAGGACCCCTGGCGCCTCTACTTGCGGAGCTAGAGCGTCGTGCCCGGGATCACCCTGATGAACTGGCAGCACTTCTAGCCGAGTGCCACACCGCATACTTCTCAGCTCGCAAAGCCCTTCTAGTCAACCGTCTGATGGAAGAAATCAGAGGCTTGGACCCGGCGAGGACAGAACTGGTGGAACTGGTGAGTTTGGAAGGCCCCTTCTCTCTGCAAAATTTCACGCTCCAAGTCAGACAAGAGCTGGGTGCAGTTATCTCAAGCAGCTGTGCACTGACGAATTTACACTGTTCCGAGCTTTCTTCAATTCTGGGGAAGAACAGTTATAGTACGTGATGTGGCTATTTCTGCATCGCCTCGGTCCGACTTACATGTGACCAGCCAGTATCTCGAAAGCCTCTGCGACTACCTTTACGACGATCTCAGGCCGCGGATTCTGCATGAGCCCCGTCTGACCGCGCTCTGCGAAGTGTGCACCGTCCTCCAAGCACTGATGGTGCTAGACATTCCGTCACTGCCAGAGTCTCCATCCGACGAGGAAGGAGACCTCGATGAGCTCACTCTCGATTTGGATCAGCCTAGACGTCAGACGGGGTTACGTACCCTTCACATTAGCCACCTACTGCAGATGGTTTTGCAGGACGCGCAGACGCGCCTATTCTTCAAGGCACAATCTGTCATTCAGTCTGAGATAAGGTATTACGTCCCCAAACCAGAAGACTTGGCATACCCCGACAAGCTCCTCGGTGAGGAATTTGTACTCCTCTCAGGCAGGGAAGGAGGTTGACAATGGACTCCCAGCTGCGCGGAAGCCCCTGTCCGGGACGGAAATTAAGGAGAAGCAAAGCATTAACCAGGTCTTCCAACTGAAGTCTTTGGACAAACAGGAGACTTGGTACCCCACCCTGCAAAAAACTGTCTGGGTACTTTCACAGCTCAAGGACTTCGTTAAGGTACCATGTCGACACTTGTCCTTGCTCTATAACTCAATATCCCTCTTCCAAAAGCCTGCCATCTTCGATGACCTCGCACAAGAAGCGATCAACTATTGCAGACAGACCCTCGTTGGTGCCGCCGAGACGCTGAAGTCTAGGAATCCACCGTCTTCCGTTTTTGAGGGACAACTGTTCCTTGCTCGCCACTTGCTCATCCTCAAGGAGATGACCCAGAACCTGGACCTCGTGCATCGGAATGTCGACCGAGGATTGGACCTCTCGGGAGTGAATGGTAAGTCCGACGGACATGTTCCCACACGCGGCGCCGCTCGCTCACACCGGCGCAGAAACCCTGGCTTCGATGCTCGGCAGGACGACGTCTCTTCTTCCGAACGCCCTCCTGGCTTCCCTCGGTATGCCGCGTGACGAAGACATGACGGACGTCCGCCACGTGAGTGTGCCTTCCCCGATTCTTCGAGCCCACAGGCGCAGCCAGAGCGGGGAAGGCTAACACACTGTGCCGCGTGATCCGCCTCTGTGACAGGGGATCGACCAGGAACTGAAGCAGGCCTGCGAAGATGTGATCCAATCCGGCATCGACGCCGTCTCTGGCGGCGTGCGGGCGTGGGCGGAAAAGGTCCGAGCGACCTACGCCCTCGACAACGACCCTGTTGGGCCGAGTGGAAAAACGATTCTCCCTCGTCTGGGGTCTGCGCCGGACTCGACGTGGGCAGGGATCGAAGCTGCGCAATCATATATTGACCGGATGTACTCCGAGCTCGAGCGTGACGTTCACAGGGTCTCGATGAGCCTACGGCTTTACATTGAAGATGAGCGCACGGTGGAAGTTCTGCTCAAGCACGTGCAGGACAAGATTGTAGACGATTGGATGGACTTCAGCGACCTCATCTCGAACCTCTACAACGGTGCGATGCGGGCCAGGGCTCCAACCGAGGAGTTCGTCAGAGCAAAGGTCGTACGAGGCAGCAAGGAAGACTGGGTAGCGCAGTCGAACGGGGGCGTCATGTGGCCAGATAGTAGTAGTAGCAGTAACGTTACGTCTTAATGTTGTCGGTTGATTATTGCCGAAGCCGACATTGCTACGCACCCCATAGCAACCGCGAGTATCTCTGCACCCATCCAAGAGAAAACAAGGTATACCGTGAAGTGGCATTGCCAGGGGATAAACCTATGAGCTACAATGTGGAGGGGGAGGAGCACTTCTGACACACTCAAACTAGCCATGACGGAACCGTTGATTGTAAGCATATGGGTGAGTAGATCCAGGTCTGATATAGTGAGGTTTATGGATTGGACTGGAGACCGAAGGGCAGGATGTCCTTGTCCGATAGAATAGCAGAATGAGCGGTGTGCGAGACATTGCAGAAACGTGGATGCTGAGCAAGCGGTATCGTGAGTATTCGTGGGTTTCCGTGGGTTTCATCTTGAGAACTCGACAAAGAAAATCCTGCGGAGAAACAAGACGGAAGGGCTGCTGTCGGTCGCACCGCCCGTTCGTCAGCATCGGGCAAGGCAGTCGAGGCGCTGAGTTCACTCCCCCCAGCTCTGGGAGAGACTTCCGACGTCCTCTATTTTGAATTCGGTCGCCAAGAACGGTGCTCTACGGTCCGGCACAGCGTCAGGGCTTCCTCTTCCTGCGGCCTGCCCGCCGTTCCCCAGCTGATGAGGTTGCCCGAGGTTGCGATTCTGACTGCCCTCTTCCGCGGGGGACGGAGACTCTACCTCGATTCCATCTCTGCTATTTTCGACTTGCTTGCCCTTCCCATTCACGTCCTCCGCGCTTTCACCACTATGCTCCCCGAAGCGACCAAGTCGACCACGCGTTACGCTCCTCCCTTGTCGCGCGCGGCCTCCTGGCGTAAACCCGCCTGGTCCGCGGACGAGCCGGACGTTCAGGATAGCACGTCGAAAGCCTCCATCAGGGTCAGCTTCTGGTGGAAGATATGACGCATCGCCCGGATGCAGAGAGGAGGTGGAACGGCTCGTTTGTATAGAGGGAGACGGGTCTCGAGATGGCACATATGGAGGGACCGTGGTTTGTTTCTGGAACGTAGATACAGAAGGAGAGTCGGGCGAGGGATTGTTTTGAGATGTGGA
This sequence comes from Dichomitus squalens LYAD-421 SS1, assembly GCF_000275845.1. Taxonomy (NCBI): domain Eukaryota; kingdom Fungi; phylum Basidiomycota; class Agaricomycetes; order Polyporales; family Polyporaceae; genus Dichomitus; species Dichomitus squalens. Next base: position 701,023 of record NW_006766885.1, read on the forward strand.
AGAAGTGGGGCGCGGGGGAGTCGTATTGGTAGAGACGCTACGGTCTGGTCGGCCATAAGTTGGACGGTTGTGGAGATTGAAGGGTAGCGGCTGGTTGACATTGACCATTTTTCTGTGGAGAAATGGAAACCCGAGATGAGACTGCGACTGGATTCGCAACGGGCATTCGTGGACGTACCCTTCCTTGGAACGAACGATGTGCCCTAACCGTTCCTTCATCTTCTGGTGGTCTACCGTGTAGTTCCGAGCGCTGTATTTCTGCGCGTGAGCTAGCCACGTGTAGGTACTGGAGGAAAGCTGCGTACGGCGGTGAGTCATCCGAGGGCTGAAACAAAGGCGTATGTTCATCCGGTTCGTTCTGCAGGTATGGTGAGCCTCGCCGCCGCCGAACGTATAACCGCATTACCCTACCTGTCCAGAGGGGCCACCCCTCGCGCAACAGCAGCAGACAAGCTGAAAGATGGATGCCATGTCGAGGATACCCCGCGCACGGCGAGGGCGAGCAGCAGGCGGCAGCGAGCGGCGTGGAGAAGTGCAAGATTTAGGCGCTTCCATACAAGGCAATCCCGCTGCTCGAGGATGAGCGCCGTGTCCGGAGCGCCCGGGGTAAGATCCGAAGCGCCGAGATAGCGGGCGATCGCACGCCACACTCGTGTACTCAACGCCTGCCTCAGCCTGAGTCACTGCGCGTGCCCACCCCGACGCCCGCCATAGCCGACAGAGTTCATCGCGCTGGTACGCCTCCTGGTACTACGGTAATATGATTTCAGTCTTTCCTCCGATGTAGTAAAGCATCACAGCGAACAGCCATAGACTCGCTTGCCTCACGCAGCACATCATGACCAGGACAGCATTAGTACCCCTCCAGCTGCCCTTTCGACGTTCACGATGTGTATACCCGTCCGACCCCCGGTGGTCAGATCGAGACACCGTCTCTCTTGCTGTACGCGGAAAGAAGGTCTACTACCTGCTACTCTGCATTGCCGACTGATATTTCCGTACTCGCGGCTGCGGCGTGTGAATCACGAGCATCTCCCCTACCGAGACTCGGCCTCAGCAGCGCAAGCGAGCGCATCAACTTCTGGCTGGTTCTCTCGATACAGTAGGCCCCGTGCAAGGAAACGTCAGGCGCCAGATGTCGGTACCGAACGAATTGAGGCCACGACACAGTGTTCTCATATTGCTCAGATGGATTAGGTCCGGGCAGATGAGAAGTCGTCTCGAGATCGTTCTCATACTATACCAAGAAGAGCGACGCACGCTAGCGGCGGACAGCGGTGGCTATTCTGTTCGTCGTGGACTGTGGACCCCATCAGCCATAAGAAAGAACAGGACGGAGGCAATACATCCAAGAATGAGAAGGTACGTCCATACTGAGAAGGTACACATGTATTCAGCGTCACCCCAAAACCTGAACGACCAGACACATCGTCTTATCCAGACTCGACTTCTTCGAGCAGGAAATAGCCTGGCACATTCTCGGACGTGCTCAGTCATCCAATCGTCCACCTGCACCGTCTCCGCTTCGATGAAAGGCATGTCGTGCACATCCTATTCTCCTAGGTTGACACGTATCCTCGGTGTGAGCGGTCGGGTGACCCCTCCGCTCAACACAACTTCCAATGGAAACGTCATGTGTCAAACGGACCTGGAAGGTATTCGTGAGACTCCTCTGCGACCTGTGGGGTGCCCGGCCGCCTCCCAGCTAGACGATCCGCCGCGTTCGGTGGATGACATGCAGCGCCTGGCGAAGAGCTGGCGAAGAGGAAATGGACAGAGTTCCCAGACCGCCGCCAGCAAGCGTTCGAACACGGTTGAAGCGCGGGGTAAGTCCAGACGGCGGGTAAGGTTCATCTGGTACCCAACTTATAGGGATTCATTGCAGCCGGTTGGCAGTCTTCTGGCCTAGAAGAAAGGATGGTTAGCGACATCGGTGGACGTCTCAAACACAATGAAGTGGCGCGACAGGGGCTATTACAACGGCCCAGATAAGTACACTGTGCCTGCAGGATAGCGCTACCAAGCGGTCGTCCCGTGGGGTAGCAAAGGGATGTTGTTCCGTGTGGTCACAGAGGATACGGGTTTACGCTGGGTCTACGTAGTGTTCTGGGGGTACACCATCATCCGATGTTCCATTTGAGTTGACAAGAGTAGGCATATGTCCAGCAGGCGGTCTAGCACATCACGCATGTCCAAGACGTTGCTCAACAGGTCCAGACTGCGGAGATAGCGAGATAGAACACTCATCTTCAGGGCCTATCTGGGAAGATAGATGGCCCTTCAGTGTCCCTTGCGCGAGGGCGCTCTGCTGCGTCGGTGAGACCGCGATGCGTACAGAAAACCTGGTCCCCACAGTATTCGGTACCGAGATCCTCCAGGAGGGAGCGCGTTCCCACCACACGCACGATGGTACTCGGCAACATGCCTCATGGGGAAAGGCGCGCTACCACCCCATCCAATGATCCGCGAGAGGAGACCGCTCTCACCGGGACACCTAGACTCGAAGCACGTTAAATTTATCACCGTTCGGTCATCGGCGCCCTCGCTTTCGAATTACCATCCCGGGCCAAGCCTGCGATCATCAGGGCGTTGCCGGACGGTGGCACACAGCCTCTGGTTGTTCCCCGGTATGCTTCTAAAGCGTCCGGATGGACAGGTGGACATCTGAGACGTGTTGCTGGGCAAGATTCTCCTGAACAGCGTGCCCCAGAAGGGTATGTAAGAACGAACCATAGTACGTGTAAACGCTTGGGCGAGACCGTAGGGCAATGCATTCCTGCAGGCCATAGGCTCCTGGGAGGAAGCACAAACTTGTCCGGTCACGCCAGGCGGTGCCGAGCCGCATAGGAGCGCCTCGTAGTGCTCAGTAACGTCGACCTTTGATCGCGGATTTGCCGCCATACTAGGACCGCATGCCGGGTTAAAGGTTCATAGCCGCAGAGCTCGAGATCGATGGTCCTTACGGTTGATAAGCCGATCGTGGAGGAAATGACATAGCCCACGTTTGCACAATGTGCTAGGCGTGAGGAACATCCACGTAGGGATAACAGCACCTTGACGACTCAGAGTACCTTCGGAGCGGGTACCGCGGTCCCCCGGAACGGACAGTCGGAAGTCGCGGAAACATAGACCTTTCCCAGTGAATGCAGTAAGATATGCGCAGCGCCGTGGCACAGAGCGGATAGATACTTGCCAACACAGGGGGACTCGCGCCGCCAAGAACGGGACGTTCACCGTCAAGGTTCGCTCGTTCACGCTCGGCAAAAGGATTACCATAGGTGCTGAACGGACGGATTCATTGTCAGCAATACACCATTTCAAGCGCTGCTAGATACCTCAAGGTGACTTGACCTGTATCCCATCCCAATGAATGATCTTTCAATCAACTGGAAGGTCAGCGCATCTGTCAGTGAGAGCCTCCGGGATATGCCCTTGAAACCTTGACAGTGAGTGGTTCGCCCAAGACGGGAAGGATGCTCGCACCGATCATGCGCGGCGGAGAAGAGAGGCTAACGGATTGAATGTTCGCAGGCCATTCCCTTGGCCACGTGTGTAAGGATGACCGGTTCTGTGGTACCAAACTATAAAGTTTCCAATCATCCGAGGACTTTCTGACCTACCTTGAGAACCTGCTCCCTCGCCCGAAATGGACTCAATCTGTTGCTTATACGACCTCGACCCCGAATGCGGTAACGGTAACACGTCCATTATCGCGGAATGACCCCAAGTGCAGGACCCTGAGACGCCAGACGAGACCGGCGCGCATGAGTATGAATGTCCATATTTCGACCGTCGCGAAGGCTTTCACGAAGTCGATGGGACAGCCTTCTAGTGTGGAGGAAGGGCGCCGTGCGGCAGACCGGATGCTTAATGTTGTCGGAGATAACAGAACGGGGGGATTGTTTGGTAGACTTCTCACAAGCAGAGCGTGAGAGAACGGGGGACCATTCCTGTCAGTGGACTTTAACAGGCTCGTGGCGTTGGCGTCATGCCACAAAAAATGGGCGGGTAAAAGGAGCTGCGGAAAGGACATCGAGAGAAGATACGTCCTAGCAGAGAGTGTCCAGAACCCAGCGAACAGGAGCGACGGACGGAAACGGTGATGCTCGGGAGCGGGACGGCCGCCGAGCACAGAAGCAGAGCGCGCAAGGTGAATGCCGAAGACGAAACCAATTCAATACGGATGTTTCGCTCCAAAATGTCGGTCGTCCCTTGTACATACATAATTTGTCGAGGATAAGTCCTGTGTCTTCGCCCGAAACTACTATTGACCAGCGGCTCGTAAGCCCCCCTCCGTGGGATCCCCTGGGGAACATGTGTGGTCAGCACAGGCGAGTTGCATCTGCCTGCGATCATGCCTGCAAGACTTACTAGGCCTACACATGGTAGACCACATGTGGCGCCATATGGGAGAGTTGCGCATTGCGAGATGGTGTGGGTAGATGTTGATGAGTGGGCAGCTTGTCGAGGAGTGGGTGGAGGATAGCCACGCTGTCGGATGCGGCAGTGGCTTCAGCGCGTGAATCTCGGCCTCTCCCTTAACGGTCCACGAATCGCCCCTCTTGGAACAGCTGCAACAGAAGACATCATGTTGTCTGGATTGTAAACATCATAAAATACATTCACACGATATTTTCCCCAGATGCATCACTTGTGGAGAGCCGAGGCGCTCTGTTCCACTTTTTGTTCTCGCCCATTCAAACCCCGGCCCCGCCGCCCCCTGGGCGTTGCTGATGCCAAACCTCCGGGATTACATATCCTGGTCCCAGCGTATAGTCGCCTATAGCCAGTGCGGCTGGATGTCAATCGTCTAGAAAAGCTACGGGGCGCAACGTCATCATCATCCTGGATCTGCAGGTGATCCCAGGCATTGTAGGCGAATTGCGACAACCTGCGCCCGTCGCGCAGATTCCCATACTGGTGAATATCCAGTCCGAGAACGATTGGTCAAAGTTGTTGAAATCTTCCCGGCTTCTAGCAGATCCATCTGCAGCGTGCGCGCCTCTGTCAAGTCTTTTACCCGTGGGTATGAGACTGTTCTGGCTGCATAGGCACTCGCAAGGCTCGCGTGGCTTTCATATCTATCGAGGCCCTCTTGAACTCCCCATGTTTTGACGCCACCAGTCCCTCTTCTACCCCACCTCCAGACACTTCCCTGACATGGTCGCCAGCTCGAACGGCGATCTCTATACCCCGTTCCCTCATATGCACATGGTCGAGGAGGGTGTCCAGTCGAGCGAAGAAGGTTCGGATCTCCACTCGCCTATATTTGAGGCACCCTACGCTACGCCAGACGGTACGTGCACCTTATCTTGTGCAGCGCACACAACGTTCACATGCCCGATTGGCGTAAAAAGGCCGGTATCATCTTGACCACTACGCCTACTCGGATGTCTCTACACAACTACTACCCCCACCGTCGGCTTTTGACGCTCGCTATGCCGCTCCGGCCGTGGATCCGCACTCCCGAGATCCCCATGTCTTGGAGACACTACAAGTCCCGAGCCCTACAACCATTCACCACCATCTATCGCCCTCGCATCCACCTACCGACCTCGCTCTTCACGGGCATGGGCTGCTTCAGATAGCAATGCCGTCTTCTCGCTTCCAAACAGATGTCATGAACCCCATTACCGAATATTCCATGCACTTGTCTCAGCCTGCCAGAATTCCAGATTCACAGGTTCGACTGTCTGGTGATCCTGCGCAGTCGTTCCCCTCTCGACAGTCTGCGACCATGACTGTTGCCGAGTCGAAGCCTCAGATTTCCTTGTCGTCCTCATCGGGCCTCGTGCGGGGTAACCCGTCGGGCAGCAACCCAACTTCCTCTCGCCCACCTAGGAGGGAGGCCTCTACCGTCGTCATTGCTTGTCGGCAATGGTCAGTGCATTTTCTGATCTCTGTCATGCGATACGGATGTCCCTTTAATCTGTTGACATACCAGCCGTGCGCGGAAGATTCGTTGCGACTCGACGCGTCCATTCTGCCATAATTGCCTCCGACGGAACAACGAATGCGAATACGACGCCGTTCCAAAGCGAAGAGGCCCCGATAAGAGACCTGGAACGAGGCAACGCTCGTGCAAGAAGCGCCCTCCCGACGCGGAGCCGACGAGTGGGTCAGCGAAGAAGAAGCGGAAGACTGATGTAGAGGGTGAGAGCGCCGTGCTCTCGTTCGATGTTAAAGTGAAGGAGAACGTAACAGGCGGCCACAGGAGAGGCCAACTCCCGTCGCGAGGTGCAATGGATGACATGAATGGCCTGAACATCCCCCCGCAGCTAGGAGCATTGTACATCGATACCTCGATACCTCCGCGGGGGACAGGGCCCGAGGCAATATACCCTAAAGTGAGGCATTCATCTATCCCTCGTTCGGACTGATATTCGACGACGAGTATTTATTCAGTCGCCGTTAGGATGATCTCTCACCATCGTTTCGTCGCTCTTCAGTGATCATGGACTATACCGACCCCAACAAGACATTCGCTCAATCTGTGGACGTCAACGTCTCGCACAAGCTCGAAGATCAAGACAAGCTTTCCTATATACCACTCTCTTCTCCTATTCAACACAGTCCCTCTTCTTGGTGGGACGAACTCCTGGATCAGTACAACCCGACGTCACGAGAACAATCGTATGCGCTGTTCGCTTTCCTCTCAAATGCGACTTACTCAACATAAACTCGCAGTATGCAAGATATCATGTCCGACCTCAACTTTCTGTATGTGCTAAATTAGCTGATCTACTTCTTCCTATGTGCTCATCAAGTCCATAGTTTCACGACCAGCAGTTACTGGCTCTCTTTCATCAATATACCTCTATTCTTCCGTGACCTGCATGAACCCGATCTCCGTGGTCGCATGCAGTCTCTCGTAATGTCTGCTCTCGCTATGGCGATGTTGATGAAGTCAAGCGAGATCGAGCTCGGAAGTCGTGGACGAGACCTCGCATTGACCTTCCGCAACAAGGCTCAGGCGTGTTTGCTAGACGCATGCCACAGCCACAACTTCGACTATACCCTCGCGGAAGCTGCCTTAGTGCGTAGTTTCACTCGATCGTGAGTACGACGATACTCACTTATAGACGTATCAAACAGATCCTAGCTCTGTTCGAGTCTTCTTGCCATCCAATGTATACTCCCGAGCAGGCGACTAGCGCTCTCCAGCTCCTCGACCGTATCATCCACGTTCTGTCTCTGTACTCGGTAGATCGCGAGGACCCTCGTGCCAGCAGCTTCCCCACTCGCTCGGTGCCCATCGTATACATGCATGACGGCTACCGGCGTCCTGATAGGTGTTCGTGTCCCACATATCCTCCACCCGTAGGATGGTCGATCGGTTCCGACCATCTTTCTGTGACTCTCTCATTCAACGTGCCTTGGGACCCCACCTGGGACGAGGCGCAGATCCGCAAGGAGGAATGCCGCAGACTATGCTGGTGTGCGCTCACTCTGGTTTCTGCCTACACGGCCCACTGTTCCGCCTTTCATACGGAGCCGGTCGAGCTCAGTCTTGCGGAGCTCTCCAACGTAAGTCGGGGCTTGATCAGTTTTTCCTGTACGTACTCACATGGGGCGCTGACGTTGTGTAGTACGTGCTCCTCTTCCCTGGGGAAGAGTACGAAAGCACAGTCGTGCATCAGCAGGTCCACGAGCAGTCGCCGAAGGAATCCGTGTGGGCGCTGTATTGCCGCAGCATGCTTCTGTGGAACAGCTGCAGTTGCGTACAGCGGGACGAGACTCTCACGACAGACCAGCGGGCAAGCTTCGCTATCAGCGCGTTCCAGGAAACGCGGGAAATCCAGGATGCGCTCGATATGCACGTGTGCAACCTTGACACCGGCCTGATGTACGTCTGTCGGGAGTACCTGTACAAGTGCGTCTTCTTTCTCCCTTCCCTGTCACACGTTACGTGCCAGACTGACGTGTACGGGCTGTGCCTCGCCAACCGTGATATACAGCACTCGTATGACCATTACGTACGAGCTCCGCCGGTATGTCTTTTCCCAATCCGTCCATTTCTTCTCAACCCTGACTCGCTTTAGCAGATTGCAGGATGGCGACATACCGGTCCTGCCGCCCATCTTCAATCGCCGCCAGGCCGAAGAGTGGCGTGAGTTGTTCCATTTCCCACCGCGGAGAGCTGACTGATGCGCGACGGCGTCGTAGTTCTTTATCAGGATCAGGTTGCTCAGCGCGTCAAGGAGTCTGTGCTTCATGTCGGAGAGGCCCAAGGCCATCTCCTCACTCGCCGTCCCTTCCAGGTCACCTGGTTCTCCGACCAGGTCGCGATTTGCCTTGGTTTGTGGGAGTATAATCCCGAACTCATGCATGCGCTTGAACTTGCGAAGGCCTTTCTCATCCCCCTCGACGTGCTCAATGCGCTCTGGCCGTGCCCGGGTGCGTGCTTCGCGGCTTACGATAAGGCTCACTGCTCAAGAGAATATCCAGGGCAACGCACTAGAGGGGATGAGCTTCGTCGCCGACTGGAAGACGCATGCCTGTCCGCCGGAATACATCCTCCGCTTCCCGAGGAAGTGACCTTGCCCCCTATCCTCCGTCGTCATCCTCACTCCGTCGTTTAGTTCTTCCTCGCTCATCGCTGTCACCAATATACCTGCTCCGTTCTCTCTCGCTGCTTCATTCTTGTACACTTATGCTGTGCCCTCGTCGATGTTCACATTGCTGTCCTATTACCCCGCTCGTTATAATCCGCATTGTTTGTGTAGCCTACTTCGGATCTTCTGTATCATCCTTCACGCTCGTTTCGATGTCCCCGATATGAACCCTACTTCACCTCCAGACTATACAAGGAGCCACTCGTCTTCATTTATCAATTGAGCTGTAACCCTTAGTTCTCATTAGATACCATTCGGATACCTGCTGAGTATCAGACCGCCGTAGGCCAATAACCATTTAATCCAACCTAGTATATCGCAACTATACATAGCCAGGGGCATCTACACAGAACCCCAGCTCGAATTCGAAGTTTTCTTAGTCGGACGTTACATCCGAACCCGCGGCTCGAATCATCTCTTCTACGTCCCGCTTCCACGCGGCGAGTTCTCCTCCCCAGCCGCCAATGCGCCTGCGCTTGCCGCCAACATGCACACCATCGGTGCGGTATCTTTCGGCCTCCCGCTTGTGCACCACTGAGTGCTGGCTGAGGCACCTGCGAGCGGACGTTAGGCAAACTCGTGAACGATCAAACGATCGGGCTTGCCGCGGAGATGAGGCAACGGAGACAACACGAAGAGCGATAGGCAGATAAGGAAGCCTACATACCAGCACAAAATGCTGTTGCGGGAGAAGAACGCTTCGCTCGCCATTTCTTCGCAGCCAGGACTGCAAGGCGGGACGAGCCGGAACAACCGCATGGTCGTCCTGAGCAGCAAACGCGGAAAGTAGAGGATCAGCGGTGGATCGAGCCCTGCCGCGTAGCCGCAGAAGGCGTCGTGTAAGTACGTTCACCGGTCCGGACGACGCAACGAGGGAGCACGACGAGACTTACAGATCACATCGGTCGCCTCTTCGGACACCATTTTCCCTGCACGCCGTTGATAGTCACCGTCGACGACCCAGCCGCGAGGGCTTTGATCTATAGCAGTACGAACGCGTTCACGGAATTCCTCGTCCGTGCTTTCGCGCCAGCCCGGCTTCCAAAATAGCTGATCGAGATGGATGCAGGGCAAGTCGAGCAGCGCCGCCAGCTCGAGCGCAAGCGTCGACTGCGTACGTTTGATGGAAATTCGGTGCTGCGTTTATGACACCGTGAATACGCACCTTGCCCGATCCTGTAATGACTGTCAGGTTAAGCACGGTACAACTTAGGCTGCACATACCGCTATTGCCAACTATGTGAACCTTGAAACCTCCCTTGCCATCCCCCCGCAGTGGTCGTAAACCGTTAAAAAGGCCATCTGCATGAGCCACCGCGTTCCGCGAGGTGACTGACAGAGATTGACCGCGGTGTATAGACATTTCCTCGTCCTTAGAGCAAGCGGAACGAGGCAATGCGGGGACAGGCCGATCGTTGGACAGGGGGCATATATGTAAGTGGCTACCACTGGAGTCCTCAGTGAAACGCCCGAGTCAAGCGTCCCGAAGTGCGGTCCCGACGGCTGAATGATGCGTTGTGCGGAAACACCATGTTGACTCGAAGCGCTTTGTTTATTCAGCAAACGATGCATGTACAAGGCTACATAAGTACACGGCAGGCAAAGCGCGATGGTCCAGGTGAGGAAATCTATGCTAAATATACGTGCCATGCAACGTGCCCATAATATTTCCCAAATCACAAAGAGGGATACAAAGGCCCACTGAAAATGCTAGGGTCAGGTTGCGTTGTCCATAAATGCCACACAACTTTCCCTGCTCGGAGCCTGGCGCTTTGCCCGCGTTTCGCCGCACATGTGTGAGTCGGAGGATGGGGGTGACTCCTAGAATAGCCACTACATGCTCAAGTTTAGTAGCGCCTCCGGCTCAAGGTGGTAATGTCACGTGCAACGCTTGGCCAGCATCAGACGCCTGCTGTTACAGTGCTACTACCAGTGTCACCGCCAACCAGAATATCGCCCTGCTAACCCTCACATCCCCGGCTTCGTATCTTCTACTGTCGTCTTCGAGTTTGCAAGGCTGTTTCCATACTCTTGAAACGTCTGAGAAAACCCTTCCGTGATGTTTGAGCCTGTTCGCGGAGGAACCCGTGGCGGTCAGGCAGAGTTCAAGTGGTCCGACGTATCGCAAGACAAGGACCGGGAGGTACGGAGAACAAGGATCCCATTATAACGCACGCGGTACTCAAAAGACTTCTCGTGTATCAGAACTACCTAGGCCACAGCATCAACGCTCCGACCGGAAGATGGCAAAAGAACAAGGACGTGCACTGGTACCAACGCGAGAAGGCTCAAACGGACGCGGAGCGAAGGGAGGAGCTGAGGAAGATCAAGGAAGCAGAGGAGGAAGCCTTGGCGGCGGCGCTGTGCGTACTCTCGCCGACCGCATCTCGTCGTCTGCTCACACGTATGCTGCAGTGGTTTTGCGCCTGGAGCGAAGCCGGGCCCTGCTGGGGCCGCAGGCACGGGGGCGAATGCCATTGCCGTCCCTCTCAAGTCTTCGTCCATCGACGAGTCACTTGACCCTGAAAAGGAGGAGCGTCGCAAACGCAAGGCGCAGAAGAAGGAAGAGAAGCGGCTGAAGAAGGAGGAGAAACGAGCCAGGCGGCGTCAGGAGCGCGAACCCCATAGCGACGACGAGGACTATCGGCGCCGTCGGCGGTCGCGTTCACGATCCCCTCGGAGGCGGGATCACGACCGTTCGCGTTCACCTCCGCGCAGGGACCATTCGTTGGACAGAGACCGGATGACGCGCAGGATCACTCGGTCAAGGACGCCACCCCGTCCAAAGAAGGACGATCGTGACTACGACGAAGAGGCAAGGAATAGGGAGCGGGAAATGGATCGGCGACGCTGGGCTGACAATGCACGGCGGGATCGACCGGGAGCTCGATGGGGACGAGACTGAACGTGTACGTTTGAATGATATCGTCCTTTGTGCTTCATGGAACCTCTGTACTGGCCCACGATGTTATGTTCATATTCTATAGGTGTACTTAGGTTTCCGAACTCGAGAGGAATCGTCGAACGCTGTTTGCGAGGATGTTCATGGGGCTACCAATGGGACCGTTGCCAATGTACACGCGTTCATGCAGCTGGTGAGTAGCCGCCATGTGTCGCTTACACTATTCCTTGGCGTTACGAGATATATTCGGATACTATGAACAATCCCGCGAACCTAGTCATCACTACGCCAACAGACTTGTGGAACAGCAACATGGTGGCTGGATGCACCGCTTTCTGCTTTACTTCACCTGCTCTTGCAAGGTCTAGGTTGTATTCGCTCGCGCCCAGGCGGCTGACTTGCAGGGTCATCAATGCGCTTATAGCCGTCTTTCAAACTCAACGCCCTTCCACCACGTCTCTCACGCGGCTGCGTTCATTGTCGCCGGAGGACCTTATAATACTTATGTAGGCGACCCTGCGCTGTCAGCGCTGCGCCGCATCGGCGCACGAGCTTCGCGAGGGTCCGACCTTCGCTGACAAACTCGCATTGCGTAGGGGCCCAAGTTCATCACCGCGCGCATATCGCGTACGTCGCGTACCGTCAGCGGTCCCCCTCCCAGTCTCACACGACAGCTGCCCCATCGCGAGAATGGCAAGAACGGCCCTCCAGGCGTCGCGGACCCGACGGTAGAAGATTGAGGAGCCGAACCGCTATTACCGTCCGTTAGGCGAAGGGTGCCTTGCAGGGCCGTCGTGTGCCGCTGTGCGAGGGGCGCATGTGGCGGAGGATAGTGTGAAGACCGAGCGCGCTTGGGCGGCAGGCGCGATGGCGTCGCTGAGATGATTCTGCACCAAGTACGAGGAACTGCGGTGAGATGGCTTGCCGCGACTCGGCTGGCTGAGAAAGGCTAGATGGCGTCGTCGACTCGTCGGAAGGAGCTCTCAAGTCGTGAATATTACGGGCATGTTGATGTCATACATGTGTATCTGCTTCGGGAGGTCAGGGCTCAGAGATTCGCGAGAGGCTGCGACACGTAGTCGGTAGCCTCGTGGCCAGCGTGAAATGGAGGAGCGGTGGTCAGTGTAGGAGAGCTCCTTGTCCTGTGGGACGTGTCGCAAGGGTGCTATAGGGCCCTTTGATGTGCGATATGACGATGCTGACCTACTACCGCCCCGTTGCTACGATGTGTTTCGCGAGGTCCGACATATGTATGGCGGGGTCGGCGCGCGCGCTCTCAAATGGCTAGAGTGTGGGTAGCTTCAGCTATAACTGAGACGATACATGACGCTCATCGTCATGGCAGTATGTAGGCCCGTCCGTCGGTGGGAGTGATGTGAGTGTAAGAATGGGCTCATTCGCGCTGCAACCAGGCCGATGCCACATGGTATGTCGCTTGCAGAATGGGGCACGTATTGGGAGGGTCGATGGGCGTGGCAATGGTCGTGGTGTTTCGCGTCCTCGAGGCCGAGGAGGAACGACAGGTCAAACGGTTGGAGCCCGGGTGCGGTTTGTGAACAATAGACACATGCGTTGCCCTCTGCGCAGGCCAAGCTTGCTGTTGGCCGCGAAACGCTGTGTCTCAGTACAGCACGATAGCCGGCGGCGGGAAGAGCGGACTGCGCGGAGGGCGGGGGGGATGGAGACGGCGGTGGGGTTTGACCGCATCGGGACTAGCCGCGCGGTTGGGCTCAAGATTGAGATTGAGACAGAGACAGGCGCGCTGCCCGACCGTTCTTCTCGCCTCGGGGTTATATACGCCCACTCCGTCCCCTTCCTCCCTCCCATCGTTTCATCCCCGCTCTCCCCAGGGGCCCCCTCTCCTCCCCGCTCTCTTCTCCTCACCTCTACAGTCGTTCTAATACTCCCGTCGCGTCGCATAATATTCCTACTCTCGCCCTCCTTTGTCTCCCCTCAGACCGTAATCTTTGCAACCAACAGCCTCTCCCTTCGATCGCCCTCGTCTTCCATCCCAAAATGACCAATTTTGGCCTGCCCTACTTCCTCGAGGACACCACAGGAAAGCTCACCGGCTCAGACTTTGTCGACCTCCACAACCGAATGCACCTCAGCCTCAAGCAGACCCTCCGCGACGCGCACCATACGGCCTATGTCATCTACGATCTTTCCTCGCGCTCGGGCGGTCGCGGCGGCCTCCTGGTCCCCCTCGCCAGCCTCGATTTCGGGCCCCAGAACGCGCTTGGCTCAATCAAACTCGCAGACGGAGAGCACGTACCGATGGGCCACTATCTGATGAAGAGTGCCTCGTAAGTGTCCTTCAGTTACTCTCCCTATCCGCGCCACAACCCATCTTCCTTTTTTGTGTCATGTTCCGACCGGCAGCATGAGCAAGTCGCGCAAGTTCAAGGCCGCAGACGGTCAGGAGTACCGCTGGACGCTCCAGCCCGACGGCGAGTGGCAGGTAAGTCGCGTGCTCCAACGGACGTCTTCCCTCCGTGCGGTGCTGACTGGGAGGGCGCGGCAGTGTACCAACGCGAAAAGTAACTACCATGTTGCGACGTACAGCATGAAGCCTGCCGGCGAACCGCAATACTCCAGCTCGTCCGGCTGCATGCTGACGGTCGAAGAGGCATACCCACATCTCGTCGGCGGTGCGTTTTCGTCTCTCCTAGCTGCATTCTATCCCGACGCTCACGGTCCCATCGTGTAGAACTGCTTGCCTCACTAATCGTCATGCGCCATATTGAGCAGTACAATCTGTGATGCTTACGGACTCCCGCCGCTATACCTCTAGTCCGAGCAAGCCTCGTGTCTCACGCCGGTGCCACTTGTCTCCGTATCGCTCGACCTCTTAAAGCCAAAACTTCCCGCCGGTTTACGGGTGCTGCTACTCCGAAATACTCTACGGCTACTCTATAATCGACCTAATAACCTGCTGTTCGCGTCTTACATATATCGCCTCAACTACCAACAACGTTACCAAAACTTGTACGCATACTGTATAATTGCCGTCACCTCCTCCGTAGATAATCCGCAACCTCAATTGTTCACGTACTCAATCCTGCTCGTCATCTGCACGCATACACCTAGTACTTTTACTGCTCTTACATGTACACAGACCGTCCCATCGGCTGATCAATAACAGGCCTTGGCTCCCTTGGCACATCAGACATCGCCAGCCCGCGGGGTTGCATACCACAACTGGCATGTTATTCTGGCTATTTCTGGCTCACGCCGCTGCCTCCTGGTTAAGGAGACTTGAGCGGAAAACAATCATATATGGATAGCTCTCAGCTCGTACGGGAATTGGGCGAAGTCCACAGAAGAACATCTCTGAGCCATATGCGGCAATGTTGTAGGAACTATCTGCGGTTCACATCTCCAACCGCCGGCATCAGCAGCTCCTGCAGCTTCGACGGTGCAATATATCCGAAAACAGACCGACCCCAACAGCACAAATGTCGCAATCTCAGACCCGCTCTCACGGCCACGTCCGCGACGCAGGCTAAAGCGAGTCGCCGCCCCACTTCGGTAGCTACTATGTATCGTCGTGTCAGACAGACGAAACAAACATCACCATGCGGTACGTCCCTGCACAGCGAGCACACGCACGAGAAAACCAGACAATTGCCCGTGAAAGCCACCAGCTCACATCGTCGCGCCCAGCCCCAGCTTCGTCTTCTTCATGATGGCCGTGAGCGGAGCGTCCAGGCCGCCAGAGAGCCCGATGCGGTTCCCGTCGGACCAGCCCATGGCGGCGAGCATCTTGAAGCCGATGTTCGACTCGCCGATCTTCGCCGCGTCCTGCACATGCATCACACAATGAGGGACGTCCTTCTCTCCGAGCGACGACGACGTACCTTGCCCACTTCCTCGCCCTCGCGGTGCTTCGCGAGGTTCGCCGTGGTCCTCCCCCTCCCCTTGCCCCACGCCGCCGGGGCGTCCCAGGCCCCGTCCGTCGCCTTCCTCATGATGGCCCGAATCTTGCCCTCCTTGACGCCGAGACCGCTCTTCGACGTTTTGATCAGCGTCGTGTACCGCTCGCTGCCGCTCCCCTTGCTCTGGCTCTTCAGGTTGAACGCCCCGGCGAGGTCGTGCACGCGCTTACGCGTCTCCTTGTCGCACGGGGGGAGGACCATGGTGTCGCGTCCGCCGATGTCCTCGAGGAACCGCCGGATCTGCTGCTCGAGCGAGACGAAGTCGACGACGCGGTTCGGCAGCTCGTCCGCGGCGCGCGCGGCCGCGAGCATGGCCTTGCGGCCCTTCTTGCCCCCCTTGTGTGCGGCCAGGGGGTCTGCGGCGAGCTTCTGGCGTTCCTCCGCGCGCCTTCGCTTGTTCTCGGCCTTCTTTTGGCGGTCTTTCTCCCATTGCTCGTGGAGCTCGGGAGGGAGGTCGTTCCCCTTGTCCTTGCGACGCCCTGCACCGAACAAACATGTCATCGTCGAGTCCAATACGAGCAGTAGGTTGGCATACTAGCGGGCTTTGACGCTACGAAGAGCATGCCATCGTCGAAATCGAAACTGCCGTTCTGGATGGCCTTGAACATGTACTTCCTCGCTTTCCTGCTGCCAGTTCCCAGTATGTGCGCGTTCTCGTCCAGTATGTCCTATCTCGATCGTGAGCGTGTTGTGACACAAACCCAGGGTGGACGCACGTCAATGTAGGCCAGCCATTCCTCGTCTTCATCTGCCCAAGTCATCTGCACTGACATGGCCTCGTCGTCACTTGAATCTTCGGTAGCCTTAGCCTTGCCTTTGCCCTTGCTGGTGCTTGCGCGCAACCGCTCAAGACGGGCTTGGAAACCTCGTCGCGGCGTCTCGTCCTCGTCCTCGTCCTCGTCCTCGGAGCCCTCATCCTCTGAGTTCTCGTCTTCGTCCTCTTCACCAACCATCGTCTCTGCTATGAGCAACTCCTCTTCCGCATTCAGTACCGCTTCAATCTCTTCGTCTTCTTCATCGCTTTCATCCTCCTCGTCCGTGCGCTCGCTAGAGGCACCAGCGGCGCCCGCCTCCGCCCGTTCCTCTTCGTCCTCCTCGTCCTCCTCATCAGCAGACTCCGGGCCTCGCCGCTCCTCCTCCTCATCCTCCCGCTTCATCCGCTCGATGTCCGCAACGTCGTCCATGGTAACGTGTGCGGACCCCTGCGCGCTCATGCCATGCACAAACCGCTTCATCGCGTCCAAGTCGATGCCCCCGTCCAGCTCCATACCGCCCATATCCGCCGAGAGCGCGTCCACGCCGTCGCCGCCATCGTCCTCGTCCGACGTACCCCAGTTGACGTCCGAGTCGCCCCGGCGCTGCTCGTCGCGGCGCGGGTCGACCTCACGGAGCATCGCTTCCTCGTGCGCGGCGCCGAACGACCCGAACCCGCGCAGCGGCTTCCGCCGAGGGTGACGAGAACGCTTGAGCAGCGCGCGCGGTGTCCCGACGGGGTGGAGACGACGAGACTGCTTCTTCACGGTCGTGGCCGTCTTCGCGAATGCGAACGAGACGGAGTCGAAGGATGGTGGAGGGGGCAGCTCGGTGGCGTCAGGCGACGGATTGAATTCAGCAGAGGGTGGAGCTGATTCGGGGTAGAGAGTACCCATTTCGAGCGAGAAGGTCGCCTGTGGTTGAGTGTCGGCCTGAGAGGAGCTTGTGACTGCGGGCATCGCAGGACTGCTTCGCCGCTCCTGCCTGGTGGCGGAGGGCCCATCCGCTGGGAGAGTAGGGGGGCCAATCGCTACACCTGTCAGGATGGACGTGGAAGGAAGAGGTACAATGGGAGGGGATACGTTCTGGGGAGTAGACTTCCCGGTGCGCGGATGAGGGGCGACGTAAACGATGACTTCTTCGTCGTCGTCCACCGCTGCTCCTCCAAGAGCCCCATCCAACTTGTTCACTTGTATACGATTCGTCGTAGAGTTTGTAGAGACCGGTGCAGGCGTGGTGTCGACGAAGAAAGTCGTCAACTCTGTGATTGTTGTTGACACTGCTGAGGGGACAACTTGCGAGTTTGCCGCTGCGGCGTCAACCTCAGCCTGGATTCTGCCGATATCCGCGAAGTCGATCTCTTCCAGCTGCTCTTCCTCTTCTCCAGAGAGATCGGCTTGTGCTTTTCCCTCTGTTGTGCTGAACACGCGCGAGACAGCATTTGCAGTGGGGACATGACTTTGCTCGTTCCCATCGACTATGGAACATGACGCATGAGGATTAGTTCAAGTTGCGAGTCAGCGACATATGATGAAACTCACCAGTCGGCTCTGCCACAGGCAGAAATATATCGTCCTCTTTCTCAAAGAGCGTTGCAGTGTGAACAGAGCGCACGAAAATGATGGGCTTTAGCAGAGGCCTATCTTCATGCAAGAGTTTGGACAGCGGCACGCCCGCCCTCAGCTTGGCAGGCAAATTGCGTCCGCGACCGTAGGGGAGGGGGCTATCTGTACGATCTCCCCTCCCTCTGCCGCTTTCCTGGGGAGATCCTAGCCCCCGTCGAGAATTGTGAAAGACGTTGTAAGGAAGCGGAGATGAGCCTCGTCCTCGTCCTCGTCCTCTTCCACCACCTCGAGGCGTCCCGTTGCCCCGAGGGGTCCAATGACCTCGACCGCGACCGCGAGGAGGAGGTGTAGCAGGAGGCTCATCTAGTGCCAACGTGCTGGTAAGCTGAGATGCGTGAAGAAGACAACAACAAAGCGTACTGCTCGGCCACTGCTGGATAGGGAGGTCAAATTCATCCATGTACGGGGGACCTCCTCGGCCTCGGCTATAGCCTCTTCCTCCCCGTCCTCCTCCTCTTCCTCGCCCTCTAAGCATGTCGTTGGAAGACTCGCGGAAGCCACCACGAGCGTAATTTTTGTTCCCTCTAGCCATAGCTTACGAATACAAGATGGATTTTCGAAGCAGATGTAGCGATACAGTCACCAAGAGTGCACAAAAACCGCGATTAGAAAAGCGGAACAGAGGTACAAATGTAATGAAGGATTCAAGTGCGAGTCCGCAAAGGCCAGCCTGAGTTTAAGATGGGGGTTGCTGCGGCAGTCCGAGTCGATCTGCAGCAGGCTCCCGAATCCCGCCCATCAGCCTCTCTGGATCTAGGCGCCCATCAACCTGGCGCCGCGCGCCTACTTACCAAGTTGCCCCGCGGACGCCACCCCTTACACACGTCTTCTCGTTTTTCCTGCAACTTGTCTTCACGAGCCAACTATGTCGACCGAACAGGTGCTGCACGACCGAGTTAACCTTGCGCGTCTTGTGCACAGACTGGAGAAGATGGTCGCAGATGAGACTTGGATGGAAGACGTTGCTGGCTCCTCCACGTCAACCCCGGCATGGATCCGGACCCGTGGTACTCTACAGGTTTGTCGAGCAACATAGACAATTGTCGTCTTACCTATACAACCTGACATGTCTTCTAGAAAGTGAAACACGCACGCAAGCTCTTGCAGAATGTGGAAGTCAACGATGATGCTGTGGACTCGTGAGTATACTTGGTGCTCACAACCTTCGGCTGTGGCTTTCAACCCTTTGCCTCTGCCTTACACTTGTACGCCGTTCCGAGAGTGTTCACAATTGATGGCGCCTGTCACCCATGCCATGGTTGACAAGAACGGTGCTGCCATCCTGTCGAATCCAGCGAGCCTACTCTTGGAACCCGGGCTGCACTCCATGTCGTGCACGTCTGAACCAAGACAACCATGCCGAGGACAGGTATTGAGCTCACCCACATCTGCAAGGACATGGCAATCATCACCTTAAGTTTCAGTACAGCGCTCGCGGTAGCTACGTGCCCGGGGTGTTCGTTCACATCTAGCCCATGTTCTTTCCAACCTGAACCCTTACTTTGCATCGGGTAGATAGCTGACTATTTGCTCAGGGCAGCACCCCGGCGGTACGACGAATTCAGGAGAACCCTGGATCGTCTGGAGAGTCTTGTGTCTGAAGTGGACAAGGTGACGTCGGTTATGTGCCCCTTTATCGGCCCACCTAACGAACGAGTTCACTAGCGTGTCGCACCCATAATCTCGAAGCCAGTCCCTATCCTTCCTAATATCCCACCGCCCATCTCCGTGCCCGTCCCCAGCTCCGCTGAAGAATCCCTGCCAGACACCGGGTCCAGTCCATCCGACCCCACGGCAACCTTGCTACCTGTCGAGGAGACTTCCGCCATTGCCGCTCATGGACTCCTTCTCACCTCGTCCGACTCTCATACGCTCCCGCGGGGCCCGATCAACCCCAGCGAAGCGCTTTTACCACCGTCGCGACCTGCTGCAGCGGAGAAGTCCGGCACACAGGCGACCCCCGCGTTCATGCAGAACTCCGCTGCTCTGCAGGAGGAGCTCTCGGCCCAGCTTGCGCAGATGGCGACGCAGCTGAAGCGGAACGCCGTCCACTTCGCGAGCGCTCTGGAGAAGGACAACGCGGTTGTGCAGGAGACGCAGGAGAAGCTGGAGCGCAACCACGGCGTGATGACCAAAGAGCGTGTCCGGTTGCGGGATCACCACTCGAAAAGCTGGGGCACTACGTGGATTACGATGCTCAGCTTGTTGGTCGTGCTGATCGGATTCATCATGACCTTCCTCGTCATACGGATTACTTGAATCTGTACGTGGCACCCATGGTCTTATTTACGTTTCCTCCGCTTGTCGCCTCGCGTTGCTTGTGCGTGCTGAGCATGTCGTGATCTACCAGCCGGCCAGCCGGGACTCCCCATTGGCCGTAGTGACAGATACTCTGAGCATGCTTCTATGCTTAACGACGCCATGCCCCTCACCAGCACGACTTCACTGATATATAATACAATTCTTCACCCATTCGACCATCTTTTATTGCGCACAGGTGCCTCCAAAGTCCTTTCTCGCTTATCCGGCATGCCGAATCCAAATCTACATTCTCAGTACCTGAGCACGGTCAAGCCACCGGACCGGATGCAGCAGCCTGGATATCACGGCGCAGCCCCAAACCTACATTCGGACTTACCACAGGCTCCCGAACGGCTAGTGGAACAACCCCCGAAGTATCCGCTATGAGGGCCTGATAGCTCGCAAGACTCGTACCTGAATACCAATGCTCCGCCGTGGGGATCTCACGCCAGCAACGGCAACGTGCACATCGTCCGGTCCACACCTCCGTGTTCCTGCCTGCGCATAGTGCGGGGCTGGTGTGCGGCTGAACTCTATAGGCTAATCTCTGGCGGGACCGGTACGTACCCATCACGTACAAAGTGCGCAACACCATCCGTGGATCCTGGTCAGTTTTCATCGAAGTCTAACGGCAACGCGCGAGCCGCCACGTCCATCTTGGTTTCGGAGCACGGCTCGCATCCCGGATGGCCCACCGAGGCAGAAGCGAAGAACAGCGTACTACTGGGCACCCGGTCCGTCGGGGGCGTGCTTGGTTCCGAAACTTTCGAGTGCTTGCGGGCGCGCATCGAATCTTCTGCTTGCGTATGTGCGTATCCATCACAGCAATACGCATTCTGAGTGTACACGCGCCCCGGGCCACCGGTCCCCCCTCTGCTGGAAAGTGATTAGACGTCGTCTTCGCAGCACAGGAGGAAAGCACGAAGCCCGAAGGATCGCTGCCAAGAAACGGCGCATGCCGATCGATCAGCTCCGCGGCGAGATGCTTAATGCGCGACCGACGATCACGACCAAACGAGACGATCGCGTCACCGCGCAGTTAACTGGGCTTGGGCATAGTTCCGCTAGAAGCCTCCTATTGATGTCCAATTGAGCATGGTTGTGGCGCTGGACTCAAGTCTCAAGGCAGTGGTACAGAGGGGGAGCGCCGGTACGAGTGACCGCACCTTCTGTTCATTTACACGTACAGATGCCGTGTGGCTCTGCGTTCATAGATGGAAGTCGGACGGTATCCGCAGAATACCTTATGCAATCTTCATAGAATACCCGATATTTCACCTAGACGTGCCTATGGGACATGCATCAGCGCGTACGTGGAGATGAGCCCAGTCTCACCTTTGGATGCGCGCCGCGGCGCAGGAAAAACAATTGGCCAAGAATCCTGCGCGTAAGGGGGGAAAAAGTCGAAGCCAGGACATAGCTGCGTACAGAGGATGCAAGTTGAGGAAACAAGGAAATACCGCCCTGACACTCACGCCAGCAAGTGAGAATGGAGGCTTTTGCCTCGCGAATACGCTTTCAAGTTGCGAGCACAATAACGCTGCACAGAGAAGGTGTGCGGTCCGAGCTTTACGCGGCATGCAGGCAGCTTACTTCCGTCACTGGGAGTGCCGCCGACCGCAGTCCAAGGTGACCAAACTTCACGCAAGCAAGTTGCATCAGCACCACAGACGTCATATGTACCACGCCATCAAGGTTCCCATGTGCTATTTTCAGTCAGTTGAGCGATATGCCCGATAATTTTGCACTCTGGAAGGAAGTCGGGAGAGGAAGTGTCCTCGGCACTTCTGCAGTCACCTCAGCGGCGAGGCGACGCTGTGGAGTCGGCCTGCAACGTGCTACGGTAGGCCAACCTGTGACGAGGAAGTCTGCTCAGTCATTAGATTGTCAATGATTGAATCAAGTTAGCTTAGACGCAAAGACACTATCAACGCTGACCCGGCTTACGTCGCGATAACGCTGTTTCTAGGGGCCTAGGCCTACTACCCCTTCGACAGGGCTACATAACGCGATCAAGGAGGAGTCAGCACACAAGGCGGCTCATGGTCCTGAAATGAATGAGCCATAGAGATTAACAAGTCACATAGATTTTGGTGAGCGACGATCACCTCATGGAGTATCAGTGTACGCCGTGCCCCGCCTCCCAATACTTGGAAATCAAACCAGAGCGAGCAAGCAGCGACCACGTTCTGGGAGAAAATAGGATGATATGCGATGAAATGATACGATAAGACCAGCCACCGACCGTAGATGATCCCTCCTTCTCCCTCGAAAGACGACCGAAGCAAACCTACTATCGATGGGAATGAGTGGCACAGTGGTGCGTGTAGAGTGGGCGTGCTGCGGGTACACTGCACAGGGCGTCAGAACGCTGCAGATCCCAATACCAATATAAGTACGGAAGCCCAGGGTGGCGGCACACCTCGTACCTTCTCGGAGACAAATGCTGATGACTGCACGGGGACGATCAGTTCAAATCGACGATCGTTCGCTCGAACCGAATCGTTCTGTTATACGCTATGGCCATCGAGGGAAACGAGCCGACCTGGCACGCCACTACAAGCTCGACGGCACGCGCATGGACGAGCGCAAGCCGGTGTTCTCGACATGGGAAGCCTCGTCACTTGACAGAGATCGCGCGACCCAAGACCTGTCCAGACGTGCGACTTCACGTCTGTGGGGTCACGCAGCGGCTCGGAGCCACGCCTATGGCCCTCGAGCGATTCAGCGATGATGCAACAGGAACACGAGGCGGCAGAACGCTCACGATGTGCCTGCAACGCTCGCACGGTGTGGCCAGCTCGGGATCTAGTGCCATCCAGTGGCAGCGTCCCGCGACGACTGGAACGCTGACCTGTTGGTAGAAGAGCGTGGCGCGTCGCCTGCACAGTCAAGTGATGCTGCTCAGCGCGGTCATATGCGCTCAACGTGGTATATTCGAGCAACAGCGATATTGTCCTGAAACAAGTAGTGCGCGAGCGAAGACGTAAACAGAGGCACGACTAGGTCAGCATGCTGGCCTTACTTTCCATGGACATTGTAGTTCTCGGTGTCTTGCCAGTGAGCGTGCACCGCCGTGGTCGTCAAAGAACTCCGTTCTTCTGATGATAGTCCCCAAATACTTGACTGGCACGTGAGCCAAGTCGGCTGACGATCAATACTTCCCCACAAGAACGTCACTGGGGTTCTCAGCCCAGGAAGTTTGAAAACAATATACTTGCTGGAACCTAGACTTAGGCGAGCCCCATCAGAGGAACAGAGAAAGTGGCTCAATGGCCCTTCGTCTTCGACGAAGATCCTCGATTGATAGCAAGGTGATGTAAGATGCATGAGTACAACGTGATACGCTCCACATTGCACTATTTTCAGACGTTGAAGAGTGGAGCAGGAGCACATCGACGCAGGGAAGGCGGGCACGTTCCTAGTGAATTAGACTCTGCTTTCACATCGCGCAATTCTTGCCCCTCAGCGTATCGGACGGTCTCGGTATAGGTCGATATCGACGTAGGTTAGTATTGAGACTCAGCGACATGATCCACCCCACTGACATATTCCTACACACGCGGCTGGACGTTCCGCTTCGTTGTGCATCCACGGATTGCAGGGACTTGATAGAGGAAGGACGCAATGGCCGATGGACCTGCACGTGAACTCCTTGAGGATATTGTTTCGGTAGCTCACCGTGGGATGCGCGCAAGCCAAGGGTGCGCCCACACCTTCACAGGCGTCGTCCTAACTCTGCGAGGCACGCTATACCCGTTGAGAAGGCTCAGACATGTGTGTGAGAGCTGGCTTCTCGACTGTAGGTAACCGCCAGACTATCCCTTACGTATCGCCAAATGAGCGTTCGCCCTACACACTAGTCCACCGATTAGAAAAGTCTGGTTTGCAAGAGGCTCCCACTTACCACGGCCGGGCATAGACATATAGTTGAGGAAGGCTGCAACCCAGCGGCGCTCGAGGAGCAGTAGACTCGTGTAGCCCTTCTGGATACGTCGAGCTTCGACAGGAGCGATCGGTACCCCCTGCCTTCGCTTCTATAGAAGCTGCGCCCCTACGTATCTGCGGCTTCTGACCCTGAAAATGGCAGAACTCGAGGCAGCGCTCACGACAGAGCGACCTCTGGAGCCATACGTCAATCCGGCGGCGAATAGAGGGTCGTACGCGCAATGACATGCGCTTCGTACAGCAAAGCCCGCGCGGTCGGCCTGACACCGTCGTGTAGGCACATGGCACTTGCCTACACGACGGATTGCTAAACGACGCACCACCGCGTATCGGAGGACACATGATCCGTCGACAATCGATCGTTCTTTCTGTCCACCAAGTGAATGTTATACACATCAGTAGCCGCGGACGACCGTACACAGGAGCCGTCGGAGCGCACGACAGCGTGTGGGGATATCCGCCTCATGGCAGCGGCTCGGAGTGTCACAATGCCCATCCCGCTGTTAGCTAGGGCTAGAACGTTCCGAAGTGCCTGTCGGAGACGGATGTGTGCTCGGAGTGACGGCATGGACCATTGGCCTGGTGGGCCCACATGGGAAGACGGCCTCGGAATGTGGTGGATAGGGTGTCGGACAGTCCGAGCTTATTCTGGCGACGGAGGACATCGTGGGTTGAGCGGGGTCCGAAGCTGATCCATATGTTGCGAGCGCAACCCATTCGCAGGCGATCTGAAACCGGTGGGGTAGTTTGATATGTCAGTGCTCCTAGTTCACGTTCAGCTGAGGCGGGTCCCTCGCATATCCCTTCGACCGCCGATGATAATAATCATCAATAGTTAGCGGAAGGACTCTGAGACTAGTGAAGCCTTGCTGACACTCTGCCAGTGCCTCGAACCGACGTCACAATAGCATCAAGTCGCTGAAGTGTACCACGAGAGTCATTGCCACTGCGCAGTCATTATTGGTGCCTGCGAGGGGCCTTCCTGGGGCAGATGCTGAGTTACTTGCATGCAAGTGGTGAAACTTGAAACGAACCCGGAGCCAGTTGCGATCGGTTGACAGGGATACGAGCAAGCGCACCACCTCGCAAACGACCTCGCGCTGACTGCTGCTCCTGGAAAGACAGCAGCAGACCCGCGTGTCCGATCGGAATGGGCAGCAACGCTCTCAATCGCCTGACGACTCCAAGTACTACAGTACTGGCCCCAGCGGCACGAGGATAACCACTCCGACATGCGTCCTTCGAGATTCTCGGGATCTTCCTTGCGCGGTGTTGGCTGCCACAGCGATATTGCCAGCGCACGCTGTGACGTCTGCGCATGCGCTATATGCGCCGCTGGGAAACAGCCCCGAATGCACATATACAGTCGAGGGAACTCGTCGCCGGACTGCCACAGAGCTGTACGACGAGTCAGCGCCGGAGTCAGGCGGCCGTGGAGAGGTATCACACGACTCCGTCATGAGTGGGTTGTCCATGCACCGAGCGCGACAAGATGTCCGAGGCATGGGGGCACGCTCAGACGGTGCCTGTGAGCAGGCGACTAGCGAGAAAGACGCATAGGTGTGTGATCAGAGAGACGGCCTGGTTCGCCTGTGGCGATATGAGCTCGTTGACTGCGCGAGGAGCAAGACGTACGACAGTGGGGTACGGATGGCGTCTGGTCTGTGTGCTCCGTCCGTTGACAGCAAGCTTTCTATCGCAAAGCGAGGAAGAGGCGGTGGAGTTGGAGAAGAGGGACTTGATAGGGCAATGGACGTACTCAAAGCCTTTATCAGCAAATAGCCCGCATAGCTGGGGGTAGCACAAATCGCTCGCCGATGGCGCAACGAGGGAAGGATGGGCTGAACGCAGCCATCCGTCTGAATCGATGCCGGCACATACTCCCTTAGCCGACGGGGGCATTGAGATGGGGATAGCATAACCGGTCCGCAGACTAGACGCAGTTGGCACGCGCAGTTGGCACGCGCAGTTGGCACGCGCAGTTGGCACGCGCAGTTGGCACGACGATGCTGTCGAGCCGTAAGACGACTTCCAGATACTCTGAAGGGTACCATCGATAGGCATGCGGCAACGAGCGCGAGGACAGAACCGACCTTGTCCCGACCGCCGCTGTCGTCACCCCATCGCGACGGCCATAACGGGCGAAAATCTCTCTCATCCGCGCCGTCACCGCACGCGCACCCGCCCTGCGGCGTAACGCGTGACACGCCCCCGGGCGCCGAGTGAACCGGTCGAGACCTCGTCCCGAAGCGCCTGCCTTGTCGCCTCACGGCAAGTTCCGCCTTTGGTCCCATGGCTTACGCACGCCGTATCCAGGGCGGAAGATAAATCCCCATGCTTTCAGCGCTGGCTACAATTCCTCCGCATTGGCGACAGATCGAGCGCAATGACAAGAACTAGAGGTCCACTGGATAAGTGTGAAGCTATTCATGAACCCTGCATGATTGTCCGACGTCACTGTGGGGGTACTGATGCGGGGCAAGGAGTGGCCGGGGATGCGGAGCGCCAAAGGCGGATTGGCTGGGGAGACCCGAGGCGGGCGTGACGTGACCAGAGCCGGGCGGGCTGTGGCTGGGGTCCAGGCCCGGATGAGTGTGAAACGGGGTGGACATGATGCCGTCGTAAGCCAGCTGCTTGTTTACTGTCCAGTCTTGCTATTTGGATCCCCCGACCGCGCTCTCCATCTCCTGTCCCCCCTTGGACCGCCCACGACACTCGACGCGACCCCGACGACGACGACTGGAACGACGACGAGCCCACGACCACCTCTTACGCGTTGATTATCCTATCCTGCACGCGCATCTCGTCCTCGTGTCTGCCTTCGCATCACTGCGAACCACGAGGCCATGACTGACTTCTCGTCCGCCCCCTCTTCCTCCAGAGATCGCTATCGGACCGGCCATGGCTCTCGGCCTCGTACACCTACCGCCCGGGCCAGCACGAGTCATGCCTATCGTCACCGCAAGACCTCGTCGGACGCCGGCACTGTAGCCCGGTTTCTCGAACTCGACCACCGCGAATCCCCGCCTTCTTCGCCCGCCTCCCGCGCATGGTCCTCCAGGATTCCCACTCGTGTCGCCCAAGGCCACAATCATCCCGGGTTCACTGCACAATCGCCCCCCTCGACACCCAAAGTCCGAGGTAATTCAGGCGCGACCTTGCCCCGCAACGAGGTCTTCCCGGCGTGCCGGATGCCTGCCTCGGGGCGTCCGACGCCTGGCATCCAGGCCCCCCAGCGCGAACACGCCCCTGCCGGCTGCACGACCAACCTGCCGCCACTGATGCTTGCTCAAGTACCTGCGTCATCAAACGAGCCTCCTTCCCTTTCCTCCTCCCTGACCTCGCCCGCCCCCTCCCTCGCCGCCCCGCCCACGCCTCAAAGCCACCGTTCCTCTCGGCACATCCACCGGCGACGCGCATTCATCACTCCCTCCGCCTCCGTCTCTTCGTTCCGAAGCGACGCCCGCTCTTGCGAAGACAACAAGGCGCGTTGTGAGCAGTACACCTCGTCACCGTCACCTCTTTCGCACGCGTCGCGCGAGACGCGGAGGAGCTCCCATCGGTAAGTCTTTGCCTGAGACCCTGACTGAACCTATTCAGACCGGTTTGAGCCCGCGTTTAAGTTCGCGAACCTTTCTTCATTTTGTATTGGGCGAACTTTATTCGTCTGTGCGCTGGGAACTGGGCCTCCGGCTTCTGGACCGGTTCATCTCGAGCGCTCCCTATTACCTCTAGCCTCCCTTGCACCGTCGCGTGTCTCGGGATCTCTCCCCTTTATTACCCTCCCACCGCAGCCAGCCTCCTTCTCGCACGCATACCCTCTCCTCCTATCTTCGTGTTTTCGATCGCTCGCTGACCATACCTTGCCCTTCGCCACGCACTCCCGCAGGACATCACCTGTAGCTTCCCCCCCCCTCTTGGCTATCAAGCGTGGTCTTGTCCCGCAGCGTGCACGCCCTACCCTCGCCATGTCGATGCAAATACACGCCCCTACCCCGGTGCTATCTACCAGCACCACCTCTCCACCCCTGCCTCCCACCTCGCATTCTCTCTCTAGGTCAAGAGCAGGATCGGCTTCTCGTCCATCCTCACCTCTCGCTTCCACCGTTCCTCCACCGCAACGTCCACCAATGCCTCGCCCACCCAGTCGCTCAGAACGTCTGCTCCGTGACACCCTTCGCCGCGCCGAAGAGCAGGAGAGGGTGATGAACCCGACCCCGTCGTTGTTCAAGCTCGGTCCTCCCACCCCCGGCTCTCCTATTCCGCCCGCCGTGGCGCAGATGTTCGGCCCATGCCGTCTCCCTGCCGCTACGCATGGCGGACGACGTCATCGTCGCAACACCTCGTCCTCAGTCCAGTCGGACTCGTCGTGCGACTACTTCGACGACATCGTCGACGAAGAGAGCCCGGAGGACGAGGAGCCCGGCGAGTGGTTGTGGCGAGCTAGCGCGAGTCCAAGCCATGGGTACGGCCATGCTCACTATTCCGCTCGTACCGCGCCTGGTGGCAAGGCGGAGGCTATCCCCTATGGCACCCCCGCCTCGCCGTCGCCGGCGCGCGCACAGCTCCAGCGTGCAGCGCAGTC
Source organism: Dichomitus squalens LYAD-421 SS1 (assembly GCF_000275845.1). NCBI lineage: Eukaryota > Fungi > Basidiomycota > Agaricomycetes > Polyporales > Polyporaceae > Dichomitus > Dichomitus squalens. The sequence continues at coordinate 729,690 of NW_006766885.1, forward strand.
GTCACCTTCCGTGCCTAGGAGGCACTCACATTCCCAGTCTGTCTCCCATGTCCCCGCCCATCCTCCCTCAAGGGGTTCTCTCGACGCCGACTGCTCTACACACACGGTCACCCCTCACGAGGCCGTCCTCCGCAGCAAGCTCGAGGGCGTGCTCAAGAACGCCCGGGCGCAGGACAGGCGGACGCGGAGCGTCGAGCGCCGAGATCCCGACAGCGGGTTCAGCAGCGGCAACTCGATGGCCAGCAGCAGGAACAGGAGTGGCGAAGGCGACTTCTTCTTTGGGGCGAACGGCGACGTGAGTAGTCCGTTTCGTGGCAGTTCCTCTTCGGGCGGCGCTGATCGTCCTTGATACTCTTCGCAGTCGAGTTTGACGTCATTGTCGTCGAACGAGCCCGCGAAACATAGGGCAGCCCCTAGTGTCTCGTCGTCTCCGCGCGTCCCTGCTAGGCATATCCGCGCGCCGCCGCCTGGCTCTCCGAGGTCGGCTCACAAGCCGCTATCTTCACAGAAGGGCAGCTCATCTGGTGGCTTGAGTCCACTCACGCCTCCTCCTTCGCCGCCCTTCAACGCGCTCCAGGCCGCTGCGCAGTGCAAGGCGATGGACGGCTACATCTCCTTCGCCAACATAGAGGGCCTCGGCATCCCCGAGGGCAGCGACGACGAGACGGACGAAGACGCCAAGTCCCGGAGTCGCTGGTTCCAGTGGCTGCACATCTCCGGGAAGGCCACGAACGATCGCGCGCGGGACCGCAGCGATTCGAGCAGCGCGTCGAGATGATGCGGTTGTACAGTCCCCCCTGTGAGTCCTCGGGACTGTCGCCGTATCGGACGACGTGCTGCTGGGCTGCGCGGATCGCGCCGCTGTCGAGGGTTCCGCTGGCCACGACTCACAGTCTTCTCCGTGTTCTCCGCATGCCTCTTGCCCCACAAACTATAGACATGCTGTTGTGTTTATACATCTATGCTTCACCACTGTATCACCTGCTCTTCTGTCCTCCTCATCCCTGCATCCCGTATCATCCATCCACCGCATCATCTCATCGTCAGCACCCTACATCCCTATCGGTAATCGCATCTCACTATTCCGGCAGTACATCCGTCGTCGACGATGGCCGATACCTCCAGACCGCCCCTCCAAGACAATGCCCGTTTACTCCCGCCCGACATCCCGCACGCGCGCTGCGGACGACTTCAGCGCACGACCCTTTATGCCTTGCACCTTCACGATCATCATTCCTCGTCACGACGCCCTCGCGACCGCTCACGTTCCTGCTCCTGCTCCGAGCAGCGTGTCCGCCTGGTCCCGGGGGACGAAAAGGAGAAGTGGACTCTCCGTTCAGTTCTGCTCATCTATTCTCGCTCATGACTCTACACATTGACGATTTCTCTTGTAATGTTCGCGACGATAGCTGGATGGGAGGCGATTGCGCTCCGTTCCGATTGCCCACGATCTATCATCGTTCTTTACGTTTACTCTTCTTTTTTCTCATCTCAGCTCCGGCTCGCGCGCGGGTGTACTTGTATCGTTGGGATAGGGCGCGCGTACGGTACGTGCTTGGGCGCGGCTAGCCAGTAGTCGTGTACTCGGTCTGTCTGTTGGTTCTCCCCTTCGGACTCGGACTGGCTGTATAGTCTGTTCCTGGAAATAGCATATACTTACACAGCAAGCTTTTGGCCCGCGTGTGTGCGCGCGTAGGAGTTCGTGCTTTGAGTTACCGTTGCGGGGACCCGCGGTGAGTGTTCCGCTCGAGCCTCTCTGTGCACACGGTACCCGCATGGGATACGCGGCATACTTGAGTTCGTGCGGCAGATACTTGCCACGTCCTCACCACGAAAATACCCACAGTGGCCTTCCCTTTCGAAGAATAGGCTGGTAGACCAGCGTGTCAGCTTTGTCCACGTTTAGAGCCCGCTTTCGTCCAGGCCCCAGGGCTATCGCGGAAACGCGGCGATCCATCGTACTAATCGTAAGTACTGTGACGTCGGTTCAAACGATATCGGGTGTCCAGTACCAGTGGCCTCCTGCCTGGTATGGGGCTGCCACACAATCTTCGCCACTACAAACGCCGACGTGAAGAAGTTCAGGTATGTCTATGATAGCTATCGCAGCCGTGCGACTCGCGCACGTACGGCAAGAGCGAAGATCCCCCGCGCGGCTGTACCGTTCATACGCGGTGGGGAAAAGACGCGTCCCCCGTGACATGGGCATCTGAGACTCTGCCTTTGCTGTGTCCGCGCGGCATCGATCACGCCCCCCGTGCAGGGAGCAGTCGTAGGGAGCAGTACGTGCATCACGATGAAGTATCGATGACAGAAGCACTGAAGGCCAGTCGCCAGCCACGCATCGCAGGCCCTGCGCGTGCACAGACCCGACGCACGCAGTGGCACTGGCACGGGGGGTGCAGTGGGATGGGCAACACATCGACATCAGATAGAAAGACGGGGCATCTGGTCCACATACACGCACCCACAATGCGAGCGGTCGAGCTGCGTGCAAGTGCGTGCGCGAGAGCCTAGAATATCGCCCTTACTCCTGCCGCGTTCCGTCCGACATCGGGGCGTCCGTGAGATGGAAGACGGGTGCTCATCTGACCGCCGTATAAGAAGGCCTGAAAGCGAAGTTCCTCCATCTTCGCGTTGCCTGCATCGCCTGTCTGGCGATAACCTGGCGGTCTAGCACCTGTGAGTGTGCTGGTGCGAACGGCTGCATCCTTGAGAATCCTACGATAGAAGGAGGCATCTCTTGGTAGGGATACAATTGCCCATCCCCTAGGGCGACACGGATCGCATGCAGCGCCAACGCTCGCGGAACCAAATACGTGCCGCATCGCAGGGCTGTGCTGCGAAGCTCGTAGCGGACCGCTCTACAGCACCTTCTGAGAGCATCATCACAGAGCGGTCCATCTGCAAGCTATGGTCCGCATTACGGCCTTTGATTCCGGGGTGGGGAACAGAGATGCAGGGCCCAAGGGCGTCTCTGGCATGGCACCCCGAAATCCGATCGCCCTGTCGAGACCACATATCACAAGGCCTCGTGAAGGACAAACAAAACGGCAAGGCTGCGATAGAGTGGAACTAGACATTGCCTGGGTCAACATTTTGTTCTATGGACAATCTGGGGTCCCGGATGAAGGAATAGTACATTGATGGGGACATACCAGGCCGTTTGACCGTCGATGGACCTAAGAAAGACGTTTGTACGTGTATGGTTCCATTCAGAGCTGTGTGCTCGTGGGATCGAGGTATCCTAGAGCTGGAACGGCCGCTGTAGCCACATGTCTTCTGTAATCCTCCGTGTTAGCCCGGTTTGAGCTGGGAGAAGACCTACTGGAATGAGAATATCAAACGGAAGATATCTCAGGTGAATCAGTCCATTGCCGTTGACGAGTGTGCCAGAGATTCGAGTACGATGGTGGTGCCCTCAAGTTGGTCGAAGGCCGGAGAAGTCGCGACCGTACAACTGGCACCACGGTGCACACCGTGCGCTCACCAGAGGCTCCGATGGCGATGTCCACAAGCGCGCGCCACGCGGCCCTGATCACGAGATACCCTCGTACAATTTTGAGCTACAGTGATTTGCAAAAAACACTGCAGGTCGCGCGCGTGGGCAAGGCTATTTGTTCCTATTTGGCATCCCCGGGAAGCGCTTGCCCGGGACGGAACGGCTCAACATTCTCTGTACTTATTTGCATTTGAATCTGATAGAGTACGAGGAGGGATGTAGGAAAATTACTTCCCTTTGATTCCGAAGCAGCCATGGAATTGCCAACTCAAGCATTGTTATAATAGATACAATGGTCCTGAGCGCCCAGTGCCCGAAACAGAAGTTCGCGCCGTAAACGCCCGGG
>NW_006766885.1:733557-736410 GCF_000275845.1 Dichomitus squalens LYAD-421 SS1
CAAGGCTATTTGTTCCTATTTGGCATCCCCGGGAAGCGCTTGCCCGGGACGGAACGGCTCAACATTCTCTGTACTTATTTGCATTTGAATCTGATAGAGTACGAGGAGGGATGTAGGAAAATTACTTCCCTTTGATTCCGAAGCAGCCATGGAATTGCCAACTCAAGCATTGTTATAATAGATACAATGGTCCTGAGCGCCCAGTGCCCGAAACAGAAGTTCGCGCCGTAAACGCCCGGGAACAAACATGGGCAAATAGCTCGCCGCGCGGATGCGACCTGCAGTGTTTTTTGCAAATCACTGTAATAGATGGGACTACTATACAGACACGGCCCGAGAGTCACACAAGCGGCGATGATTTATTGGATAGATTTGAAGACCACAGTGCTTAAGATCACATCGAGTACACGAGAAAGCATGAAATCATCAGGACAACGAGGGAAAGCACACAACAGGACAGCGTTACGGGTATTGGGGGAGAAAAATAACAGATTGTCCAATCGGAGCCGATAGCAGGGTATAGGAAGTGTGAAGATCGCGGAATTGGTGAAGAGCGTGGATGCTAAAGCAATGACTATGACGCCCCAGGCCAGACCAACGGGGCTGAGACCATGGTTAGCGCGCACAGGAGAAAGAAGCAAGGGAGTTTGATAAGGCGGGTACTTACAACCAGAGTGATCGAAGCCGAGAGGGGCGTGAAGTAACGCCCAACCCGGGTAGTATGCAGGGACAAAGGACGTTGTATACCAAGTCGTCGGCGACCAGTAAGTGATTGCGGGGCTTGCACTTGGGAGCAGACGCCGTTCATCGGCATTGAAGGCAGGCTTCGTTGGCTGAAGAGGCTTGCTCAGACCATTGTATTGGGACGTCCGCAAACCCTTGTTCATGTACGTCTTGGTCGGGGTCGGGGTATTGAGAATGCGCTCATGAGCTAAGCATTGGTCCAATTCCTGTGCGACAGTCGTGAGTGGCGGTGTATTGGACCGAAGATATTCTCTAGTGGCGCATACCAGGACATAACTCCACAGTTGCCTTGCAGCTCTCAATTGCTCATCAGCCCACTCTCTTGGAAAGCTGCATACACTGCAGTAGTCGGGCAGTCAGCCGACGGCGTTGTGATCACACTTGGCGAGCATGCACTAACTTCTCGTAGAGAGCTTCATATTCGTTGATCTCCTGGGAGAAGAGCTCGTCCCGTAGCAGGTCCATGATCTTCACAGCGCCGTCGATGTATCGACCTGCCCGGTGACGTTTTGCACTGTTGGTCTGCAAGTTCCCAAGCCAGTTGCAACCTTCGGATCGGCAAACTGAGTCCTTGATTTGTTGTACGGTTTGTATGATAAGTGCGTCGGAAGGCATTGTGGCAGCGGTTGTGGTCGAGCTCAGTGTAAGAGAAACGTGGTTATGTAGGCTTCATTGAGCCACGACGAGGGTGCATTTATAACTAGAAATGTCGCGCAGCTCCATTTGGCATCCGTCTCGCCGACACATCCAGTCAAGGCAAGTTGGATATCCATTTGAGCGCTCAGGTAGAAGTACCACAGATCCTCAATGGAGCCTGGATGCCATCCACTCTACTGCTTCTGCACAAAGATCAATACCGGCTACGGAACATCGCAAGCTGAGACAATAGAGGAAAGTAGTACTGTCCTGTTTCGTATGTGACTCGCCGAACAAATGGCAGTGTTGTATGGCAGGGGTCGACTTACATGGCGGACGCATCAGCGCTCTCCTTGGCAAACGAGTTGCCATTTCGGGGCTTTCTGCTCTCTTACCGCAGCACGATAGAGCACGGTGCCAGAGCAGACTACGCAGACGGTCTCATAGCAAGGGCCGCCGAAGGCAACGTCGTGCCGTGCGCTGCGGAAACAGTCGACATGCCTTTCTGGTTCACTGCGTCGACTCTTGAATAGGCCATTCAGGTGTTCATTCCTGAGCCAATTCTCATGTTCCTTTGGCTCCTGTGTGAGCAGAAAACCTTGGCTGGGCTCAAGCCTACTATACCTTTTGCCCACGCTCCTTCCAAAGGAGGGTTCCCGGCTAAATTACTTACCGTTCCTAATCCAATCCAGTCTAGGTGGGGGTGACACCTTCCAATCTCTCTAGCACTCTCCGGGGTAAACGTTGAATTTCACAGACGCTCGATCCACTTGCCTCAATGGGATCCATCAACACGAGTACTCTTGAAGACGCTCGAAGTCGGCAGCCTCTTCACCATCACCTGCGCTCACAGCCTACGCAGCGATGGCAGCTGGAATGGCAGAGCCACCTATCGGCGATCTATATTCACATGTTATCGTTTGTGTCCATTGAGGTCATTCAAGATTCTCAATGCGTCTCCCCTCGGGGAACTGACGCGCGGAACGCCGTCGTCTACATCGTCACGTAAGTTTTGCGGAATCAGGCGTGTTCAATTCTTGTCGCTCGCTCATTTCCTCGCGCGCCTACTGGGCGCCTGCTGACCTGGATTCAAGGTCAGATCAAGCGCCTGTAGCACAGCGAGCAGAGGTGCGCAGGCAGCGGGTGCAGCGAGATCGACGTTTCCGTCCTATGCTAGATTTGTTATACCCAGAAAATCTGTCCAGAAAGTGGATGGAGACGTCGGCAGATCGTTATAGACTTGTTGACCGAGAATAATTGTACACAATGCGCCCAAATCGGAACCAGATCCGGCACGACACGGTTCACTGGCCACCTGGGGTTGCCACTGTAAGCCTTGCGGGACGACTCCGCGTCTCGAGTCATGGAGCTCTCTATCTTTCGAATTGTTAAGCTTTCGCGTCGCTCCTCAGTCCCAGCTCGCGACCCTGATGCGGTCGTGTTGCACCCGCTGCCTGCACACCTCTGCTCGCT
>NW_006766885.1:736430-840393 GCF_000275845.1 Dichomitus squalens LYAD-421 SS1
TAGCACAGCGAGCAGAGGTGCGCAGGCAGCGGGTGCAGCGAGATCGACGTTTCCGTCCTATGCTAGATTTGTTATACCCAGAAAATCTGTCCAGAAAGTGGATGGAGACGTCGGCAGATCGTTATAGACTTGTTGACCGAGAATAATTGTACACAATGCGCCCAAATCGGAACCAGATCCGGCACGACACGGTTCACTGGCCACCTGGGGTTGCCACTGTAAGCCTTGCGGGACGACTCCGCGTCTCGAGTCATGGAGCTCTCTATCTTTCGAATTGTTAAGCTTTCGCGTCGCTCCTCAGTCCCAGCTCGCGACCCTGATGCGGTCGTGTTGCACCCGCTGCCTGCACACCTCTGCTCGCTGTGCTACATAGTACAGGCGCTTGATCTGACCTTGAATCCAGGTAGGCAGACGCCCGGTAGGCGCACGAGGAAATGAGCGAGCGACAAGAATTGAACACGCCTATCAACGTCTAATTGCGGTGCTATTGATAGCTCCCAGCAGCGTATCGCCCACACATTGTGTTACGAAAGTCTCGTGTCTCATCCTCAGACATACCTCTTACCACTGCAAATAGCCGTACTGCTGGCGACGTAGCGCGTGTACAGTCCGCTTTGCTCGACTCCCACAGCTAGACGCTCAGGCTCTGCGCTAGTGCAAGCTCCATATCTATCACTAGTCTCGTTGCCCGCTCTTCGGGTGCAGTAACGGATGCAGCGCGAACATTCGAGGCTAGAGAATTGACTATGCGCGAGAGAGTGGCAAGAATAGCCACTGGCAAGTTTGCTACTCGGTAACTAAGTAAGTTGCCCCATCCAAAACGCAAACGAACTCATCATAGTCGTAGCTGGACTTTCCGCGTGTACAGGGCTTTGTGCTTCGCGGGCCATGGCGCCAGTCAAGGCTCAAGTTACCCGACAGCACCGGACACGGCACGCCCATAGGCAACCGAGATTTTTCGCCTGATCTTCTGTGTGTGGGGGCGCGTATGTGTCGAGGGAAAGCATCATGTTCGGGGCTTAGTCTAGCGCGCGGTATGAATGATATGACCTGAATATACAACGGTCTTGTGAGCGACGTTGTGGTGAGAGCAGCTCTCGACGTGCTACTCGTCTGCTCGGCGCCGGAATCTTGTCGTCTCTCCGCCACAATCTTCCCCTCTGAGGCTACCGCAACCATGTCCGTCGAAAACGAGAAAGAAGGGTCGCTCACCGTCAGGAAGGCCCCAGAGTCCGTTTCGTCAGACTTTGAAGGGGAAGCAGGTCAAAATGTCCTCCGCCGAAAGATGAAAAACCGACATATTGCCATGATCAGGCAAGTAGAGCCACATACCATTACGGTGCATATACTCATCGGTTCGATTATTCCCCAGCATTGGAGGTAAGAGCGTTGTTTTCTTTATAGTATCTCCAGCTCACCCATGACACCACAATAGGCATCATTGGCACTGGTCTATTCCTCGGCACGGCAAGTGCGTTGCAAAGTGGTGGGCCTGTCGGCATGCTGCTTGGATACATTGTCGTCGGGTCTTTATGCTACACAGTCATGGTGAGCAGTCAAATATCCAGCATAGCAGCCCGCTAAGGCCATGTCAATAGGTTTCTCTGGGAGAGATGGCAGCGTTCCTGCCTGTACCTGGAGGACACCTCACATTCGCGGAACGATTCGTGGACCCGGCCCTGTCATTCTCTCTGGGCTGGCTATACTGTACGTCTTGTGTCATTTTTCAAGCGGTGACTTCCTATACATGGGTACGTAGGGTACAACTGGACGATTATCCTCCCGGCGGAGCTAAGCGCTGCATCTGTCGTAATCAGTTACTGGTATGCTGCATCTCTAGAATTCGCCAAGCCCATTGTGCAAAGACACCCTTTTTCAGGAACAAGACAGTGAATCCTGCCGTCTGGATTACGATGTGCCTCATAGTCGTGCTATTGATCAACGTCTTCGGCGTCGGTAGGCCCACGTCGTACTTCCTCTGCTGCTCGAAACATCAATATACACATCAGGTGTATACGGGGAGGCCGAGTTCATCTTCGCATCCATAAAGGTCATCACCATCACTGGGTTGATCATCCTCGGTATTGTCCTCGACTTGGGTGGTGGCCCCAGTCACGACCGCATTGGCTTCCGGTACTGGAGAAATCCTGGGCCGTTCGTGCAGTTCGATGGCATTTCGGGGATCAAAGGACAGTCCCTTGGATTCGTTGCTGTCATGTTGCAAGCAGCGTTCTCGTTCATAGGAACGGAGGTCGTGGCGGTAAGCTTCAGCGATACCTAGCCAGCATGCACTAATCAAACTCGCTATCCGAAGATCGCTGGGGCAGAGGTCAAGAACCCACTGAGAAGCATTCCAAAAGCCATTCGCAATGTCTACATCAGGCTGCTCTTGTTCTATGTCGGCGGTGTTGCTATCATCGGCCTATTGGTTCCATCAACCGACGAGAGGCTGAACATCGCCGACGGAACAGCGGCCGCTTCACCATTTGTAATTGCCATAAACAACGCTGGAATCAAGGTTCTTCCCTCAGTGCGATTTGACCTTTCCGCTGACACCATCAGTTTGCCTTGCTGATGCACGGGTTGCTTACAGATTATCAACGCGGTCATCCTCACGTCGGCATGGTCTGCAGGAAACAGTCAGCTATACGTCAGTTCCCGTGCACTCTGTGAGTAGGTTTCCCCGTCTATGTACGAGCGCATCGCCGACTAGCATTACGGAATTTAGACGGTCTGGCGTTGAACGGCAATGCCCCAAAAATCTTCTTGAAGGTTACTCATTACGGCCTACCGTGGGTAGCATTGTGTACGTCCGCCTCCTTCGCTTTGCTGGCGTACATGGGTATCCAAAGCGGTAGTGGGAAGGTTTTCGGCTGGTTTGCGAACATGTGAGGAGTCGCGAGATATTGGTGCGCATATAAGCTGATCCTTCCCTCAGGTGCGCTGTGGCAGGCCTCTCCAGTTGGCTCGGAATTGCGATCACCTATCTGCGATTTTACCGCGGTCTTCTGGTTCGAGGCATTGACCGGAAGAGACTACCCTACCGCTCGCCTTTCCAACCGTTTACCGCATGGTACGCTGCCGTCGGTTGTGCTGTGGTCATCTTAGTAAGTGCATCATGCCCAATTCCCTTATTCCCTTATGGCGGTTCAGGCTATTCATGTTCTGCGCCAATCGTTATCAAATTCAGTTCAGTGGATGGTCTGTCTTTCTCAAGGGACATTGGCGCACCGACACGTTTGTGACAAACTACTTCCCAATTGCTGCGTTCTGCGTGCTATATGCCGGCGCAAAGCTGTGGACGCGCATACCCTTCATGCCGTATGCCGAGATGGACTTCAAGTCAGGGCTTCAAGAAGTATTGGACGCGTCGTACGTGGCTTGGAACGATTGCCAAGGCGCTTACTTACATATCCTCATTACAGCTACGAAGAGCCCAAACCACGCAATTGGATCGAGCGCTTCTGGCAATGGCTAGTACGTGTGACCGATGCTACTGCCCCTGGATATTTTTCGCTGATAGAAGCGGCGCACAATGACGCAGACGTGAGGGCTTACAGTGTCAGGACATATCACCATTCCTGGTCACGGTGAAGTGACCGAGTGTCTTCTGCAATAATTACGAGTCCATGTAAACGATACCAGACATGTTCAAATATCGTGTACACCACTTGGAAACAAATCACAATGTCGTTATCTACTTGTACAGTTTCCTGATTCATTTTCGTCCTTCTTGATTGTGTAGACAGTCAACACCACGCGGGCCAATGGTTCATATAAGTATTTCCGACAGGACGCTTCAGAGGACTTCTCAGAGGGCACCAGCCAAGAGCCACTTGACGCCCTCGATCGTGTCCCGGAATACCTGCTTCGAGATGAAGAGGTGAGGCGCGAAGTAGTGGAAAGCATGCGGGAGGTCTGGGTACCTGCAAGCGTGGTGAGCAAGCCTGCGAGCACTAGGAGCCTGCAGGTGCAGTCAGGGAAGCGGAAGGAGACGGGCTGGACGTACATCGTGATCTTGACCTTGACACCGGCCTGCTTGAGAAGCTTCTCGAGGACGACTGCGTCGTCCCGGAGGGGATCGCGCTCGTTGTACTGAATGTACGCGGGGGCGACGCCGGCGTGCGAGGGGAAAAAGTAGGGCATGGCGCGTGGGTCGTCGAAACGAGGGGGGTTGTATAGGGCTAGAAGATGGTGAAGCACGATCGTAGTCAGCTAGATGAGAGCGGAATCTGGAAGGAAAACGAAGGAGGCGCACATGCGTAGAACAGCATCTGATCTTTGGTCAGAGTCGGGTTAGCACGATTCTCCTCCATGGCGCAGAGCTCTGCCTTGATCCTGTCGATGTAGAGTAGGTTCAGCATAGAGTACAGGCAGGGAGACTGATGATGCGATGATCTATTGACGGAGACGTTGGTGCTTACTCTTCTGGGTACGTATCCGGATGGATGATCATCGGCTCACGGGGAACTTGACCTGTGAGCGGGTGGTCCTTGAAGAACGGGTGATCCCGAACGACGTGAGCGAGAGTCACTGTCAAGTTGCCCCCTGCGGAGTCGCCGCCGATGATGAAGCCCTTGGACGGGTCGACGTGGATGGAGGCGGCGTTCTCCACAGTCTGTCCTCGACGGTTAGTCGGTGGCGCAATCACTACTGGCGACTAGGGCAACTCCAATACCCACCCACTTGAGGGCTGCCAGGCAATCATTGAGGGATACAGGGAACGGATGCTCGGGAGCCAGTCTGCAAACAAGAGGTTAGACGTCAGTCCTAGACGAGCTTTTCTAGGGATCCAGGATATCGACTCAACCGGTATTCAACATTGACTGTGACGACCTGGAGCTCGACCGACAAGGTTCGAAGCTGATAGTCATCGAACGACACATCTCCGGCAACCCAACCTGTAGACGGACACACAGGATGAGGCCATAGTCCAAGAAGATGTGCCAATCACTTTACCTCCACCATGGAACCAGACTAACACGGGGAACGTCTTCTCCTTGTCTTCGGAGGTCGGCACGACAACGCGCACGTTAATCTCGCCATTCTCGACTAGTACCTTATGATCTTCAAACGTGTAGGTGGACTCTAGACGAAGTATCAAGCATGAGGAATATTTGTCAAGTCGCAGCCGAAAGCAAGTGGAAACGGGGTAAGACTCACCCGGAGGCAGATCCCCTGCGTAGACCGCCTGGAGGTGGCGAGCCGCCTGTGCCAGCCGCGCTCGCTCCGATAGCAAGTCAGGCTCTGCTGCCGTTGAGTTGTTTGCCTGAGCCGCAGCTGCATGCGCCTGGAGCTCTGCGAAAGCTGCTGCAAATTCTGGATGCAGGGACATGTTGTACTGATAGCGATCGCTAAGGGTGACTAAGGAGACCTTAGGATCTTCCTGAAAGGTGAGTTATATATGGGTGGCCGGAGGGGCACGGGGCACGGGGCACGGTCTCGCGGGTGCATTGGCCTGATCAGAGAGGTTTGCAACTGGGCGTAACATGCTACGTAGCCACGCACGCAGGCAGTTGCGTGCTCGCTTTTGCAGTTACGATACAAATATGCAGTCCTGTAATTGCAGGGGTGAAACATTCGAATTCGTAAGCAGGGCTTGTACGCTCGAAGATATTCGTCGGGAAAGTAGTACTTGCTTATATGTGGTAGAGTTCAGCCTTGTAGCAGGGATCGTCATCACGATTACGCGATCGATTACACCACTGGCGGTATGCCTGTGCGCGCGAGACACGATAACCTCAACCGCTGTAGACTTCGTTGTGCCTCTTGCTCCTCCTTGTCCTTACTCAGCCTCAGCTATGGCAACGCTCCCCGCGCCCCCACTCCTCCTCTTAGATGGCGGTCTGGTAAATGAGAGAAACTCGTTATGCTCGCTCTTGACATGACATCACTGTCCGTCCAGGGCACGACGCTCGAAGATGTTTTCCGCCAGAAGCTCGGTTATCCGTTATGGTCTGCTACTCCAGTTGACAAAGACCCCGAGGCAATCATCTCCGCGCATCTAGCATTCCTGCGCGCGGGGGTGGATGTCATCACCACATCCACGTGGGTTCGACCTCTCTCATTCAGGAGACAAACAGAAAAGAAAATAACACCGCAATAGGTATCAAGCAGCATATCGCACGTACGAGATAGCAGGATACTCGCGCGAAGACGCGAAACGCCTCATGCTTGAAGCAGTCAAATTAGCAATCGAGGCCAAGCGGCGGTACCTCCAGGAGATAGGACAAAACGGTGGGACCGACGCGGAGCCATCGCGGAGGGTGAAGATTGCTCTATCCCTGGGTCCGTATGGAGGCACTCTCTCTCCGGCACAAGAGTTCAACGGATTCTATCCTCCGCCTTTCGGACCAGCTTCTTCGGGCGCCTTCGAGTCGAACGTATTCAGCGACACCGAGGAAGGGCTAAAGCAGCTGAGCATGGCGATAGAAGCCCTGGAAGAGTTCCACTACGAACGGCTGGAAGTATTCGCCGAAAACAGGGAGGTGTGGGATGAGATAGATTTCGTCGCCTTCGAGACGGTACCCCTACGCAGGGAGATCACAGGAATAAGGCGAGCGGTAGCCAAACTACAGAAGACGAAAGGGCTGGAGCAAGTGGCACGATCCGGCGCGTCTGAAGTGAACACGATGAAGCGATGGTGGATCAGCACCGTATACCCCGACGGACGTTATCCAGAAATGAAACCTGGGGGAGGACAGGCGACCGTTGCCGAGGTCGCGGAAGCTGCCTTGCTCGGTGAGGACGAGCGGCTAAGTGTCCCGTGGGGGTTCGGAATCAACTGCACCAGTCCAGAATTTCTACCGCCGCTGCTACAGGAGGCACGAGACGTGGCGAGGCGGTCCTGGGAGTTGCACGGAGTGAAACCATGGCTGGTTTTGTATCCGAACGGCGGCGACGTTTACAACCCAGAGACGCATTCTTGGCTGGGGCAGAGGGAGGGCGTGTCTGGATGGGCGACGCACCTATGCGCTGCGGTGATGGACAACGCTCGGGACGGAGTATGGGGAGGAATCGCTGTAGGAGGATGCTGCAAGACTGGACCTGACGAGATATCAGAGCTGAGGAACGAGTTGCGCAACCAATTCGAGTAGCAGCATAAGAATGTATCAGTTTGCATGATGAGAGCTGTATTCAAGATAGTACATTGCAATACAGTTGAGGAATCATGCCGCTGTCGGAGGGTAGTGTCCTGTCCAGCGCAGGCTTCAGCGAAGTGAGGAAGCGCCGGAAGGGAGTATATACCAAATAGGCACTTCGTTGCGCGGGACCCCGGAGCCGCCTCCGGCCATTGCCGGGGGCTCGACGAGTGTGCGGGCAGACTATCTGGTCGCCGTGTACCGCAACGCACAAGAGTCGCCCGAAAGACTGCCCGTCGCCCGCGCCGACGTCCTCAAAACAAACCCACAGCGGTGAGTGTTACCTTCATGTTGGTGTGGCGGAAGTACGGGAGGAATGGCCAATGGGATTGGGCTGGATGGCAGGTGCGAGGTTTAGATGTTGATAGCCTCCTTCCCCCAGGTCCGCCATGTCGTCAAAACTCCCCTCCGTCCTCAGTGCCACCGATGAGGAGATCCAGCTTCTCCTCGCGGCTCAGTCGCACATTGGCAGCAAGAACTGCGACAAGCAGATGCTTCCTTACGTTTGGAAGCGGAGGTCTGACGGTCAGTGAAATCTGAATGCCCTCTGCGGGCAGCATGGCTCAAACGCAATTACGTCGCGATGTTCAGGCCCTCACATCATCAATATCGGAAAGACCTGGGAGAAGCTTGTTTTCGCCGCTCGTGTCATCGCTGCCATCGAAAACCCGAACGATGTCTGTGTAATTTCTGCCCGCCCATACGGTCACCGTGCCGTCCTCAAGTTTGCCGCGAACACCGGCGCGCAGGCGATTGCTGGCCGTTTCACCCCCGGTAGCTTTACCAATTATATCACCCGCTCGTTCAAGGAGCCCCGTCTCATCGTCGTCACCGACCCCCGCGTTGACCACCAGGCTATCCGCGAGGCCTCTTACGTCAACATCCCCGTCATCGCGTTCTGCGACACTGACGCTCCCCTGAAGTTCGTTGACGTCGCGATCCCCATCAACAACAAGTCTCGTCACTCTGTCGGTCTTGCTTGGTGGCTCCTTGCCCGTGAGGTCCTCCGTCTTCGCGGTACCATCCCCCGCACGTCCGATGGCTGGAACGTCATGGTCGACATGTTCTTCTATCGGGACCCCGAGGAGGTTGAGAAGCAGCAACAGGAGGAGGCCGCCGCGAAGGCTGCGGCCACTGCCGGCGAGCAGGTTGAGGCGCCCATCACCGACTGGGACGTCACCTCTGCTCCTCAAGCGGGTGGTATTAACCCCGGTTTGGTTGCCGGCGAGGGTGAGTATATCCTTGTAGACTTGTTTCAAGATGGTACTGACGGGGTTGACACGAAGGTGGCCTCGATTGGTCTGCGGAGCCCGCTGCCGCTGGTCCCACTGACTGGTCAGCAGAGCCTGCTGCTACCGGATGGGGTGCGGAGCCTGCGGGTACTGGTGGTTGGGAATAAACGTCTTAGGGACTGCTAGTCTTCTGGTGTCGCCACTACTGGTCGCTGTTCAGCAATGCTGTGTTGTACTCTGGAGTCCATGTCCATGTTGACATGCCCATCCTCACGCCTTTTTATTGACGCAAAACTATGTACAGCGTATGACCAACACGACATGCTTTTTCACTTGATTCTTGTCTTCTGTCCGACTATCATGCACCGGTAGCCTCTGCATGCGATATTGACGGACAAACGTGTTTGTGTTACATGCGGTGACGATTGCAGTCCGCCAAGAGATAGGTACGTCCATTGGATATTACAGGCTGACTTCCTCACTTCTTCCTAGCCCCTTGTAGTCCCAGTATATACTGTAAACGACGATATCTACGAGAGTGAAGATACTCACTCCATGCTGCCGACGGGCTCGTCGACGCCCTGCTTCGCCAGCGCTGCGTGGGTAGCCTCAACCTCGTCCTGCACGCGCTCGATGGACTTGAAGTACTTGACGGTCTTGACATGGAGCTCGGCGGTGGCGTCCTCGTCGACGACGATGAGCGCCCAGGGGTGCAGCTGGAGCGCGGAGAGCGTCCAGAGGTGGTTGACGCCCTCCTCGATGGCCTTGGAGAGCGCGAGGGCCTTGCGCTGGCCGGTGACGACGACGACGACCTCGCGCGAGTCGAGCACGGTCGCGACGCCGACGGTGAGCGCCATGCGCGGGACCGCGGCGACGTCGTTGTTGAAGAAGCGCGCGTTGGCGAGGATGGTGTCGTACGCGAGCGTCTTGATGCGCGTGCGCGAGGCGAGGGAGGAGCCTGGCGCGGCGGTGCGCGTGGGTGTGAGGTTCGGGTGCAGCAGCAGCAGGGGGAGGCGGAGAAGGGGTGACTTACCGGGCTCGTTGAACGCGATGTGCCCGTCCTCGCCGATGCCGCCGAGGAAGAGCTCGATGCCGCCGTGCTTCTTGATCTTCTCCTCGTACTCCCTGCACTCCTTGATGAGATCCTTTGCGTTCCCGTTCAGGATGTTCACCTGGGATGGCGGGATGTCGACTGCGCGCACGCGGGGGAGGGAAGGAGGGGGCTCGCAGTCAACGTCGGAGCGCGCGCGAAGCGGGGGCGGATGAGAAAGAGAGGTGGGGGGCTACGCACTGTGCGAGAAGAATTCGCGGAACATGAAGGTGTGGTAGGACTCGGGGTGGTCCTCCGGGAGGCCGACGTACTCGTCCATGTTGAACGTCACGACGTTCTTGAACCTGCCCGTCCGCCCGTCGTCCCGTCAGCAGGGCCGCGCGCGTGCTGTGCGTGGAGGGCGAGGGGTGAAAAAAAAACACTTACGAGAGCTTGCCCGCCTTGACGAGCCCGATGAGGTGCTTGTACGTCGGGATGGGGGACGAGCCCGTCGGGAGGCCGAGGACGAACGGCTTCTCGGGCGTCGGGTTGAACGCGTTTATGCTGCCCGGGGCCGATCAGCCTCGCGAGCTTGCACGGCGGACCAACACGGATACATATGGCCACATACCGCTTGGCGATGTAGTTCCCGATGTACTCGCCGACAGCGGCAGGGTCGTCGCGGATGATGAGACCTGCCCAATGGATGCCAATCAGTACGGTCGCTTGATGAGCCGCGAGGAGGCGGTCGTACGCATGGCTGATTAGCTTTCGGGTGGCGGGACAGGGAACTGGACGAGCAGCTGGGCTAGCGAGGACAGCGAGCTCGAGGGCGTCGCGACAGC
Source organism: Dichomitus squalens LYAD-421 SS1 (assembly GCF_000275845.1). Lineage (NCBI taxonomy): Eukaryota > Fungi > Basidiomycota > Agaricomycetes > Polyporales > Polyporaceae > Dichomitus > Dichomitus squalens. The sequence continues at coordinate 746,680 of NW_006766885.1, forward strand.
GGATGAAGAGGGGAGGACGGGGAGGGCTGCAGGGCGCAGATAATTAGGTCGGGGCGTCCGCGATCGACGACAACCTTATGTCGCCCTCGGTGGCCGGATGATAGCACGCGCACTGGGGCGCATACGGCGCGGCTGCTCGGTTCTGGAACCCAAGTCTCCATATGCCTCCCTGGCCTTCTTCGATAGCCTTCGTGCGCATATCGATCGTCCCCAGCGTGCTCGCGCGGCACCAGAGCTTAGAACGGTGCCCTGACCGGCGGGGTTGGCGCGTCGAGAGCAACGTGCCCAGAGATGCCATGTGCCAGCCTCGTCCTGAGCAAATCGACATCCAATCCAGTCGCGGGATAGAGCGAAGAGCTGTGTGCTCGCGCAGCCGCCGCGGCCTGCGCCACTCATCGGGATCAGGCCCACCTTCCTCCGGTCCGACCACCCAGAGCCAAATGACTCCTCTACTTACTCACGAAACAGTATTGCAGATCGTGTAGTAGTAGTGTACAGTGATCATATGCACAGACCCAAAGGTATATAACATTACGTATATCGCGCGTATCCCAAACAACAGCTGGTCAGCCGTCAAACGAACAACAGCAGCACTCGTGGAGAAACATCATCACCGTCGACAGCGTAAGGGGTGTCCCAGGAGAGCATTCAAGTCGCGCGCACAGAGTTCTGCACGCGCAAGTCGTAACTGTTCATGTCCTAGCGAGCTGCCTCGCTTTCACATCGCATGAGGACGTTCGTCACGCTCGCGTTCCCAGCGCTTTCCGCGCCTCCTCGTTCGCCCTCTGCGCCTTCGCGATGGACGACCGGACCGCCGTCGACGCAGAATTGCCCGCTAGGTTCCCCATGCTCGCGCTCGACGACGGTGCGCGCGAGCTCGCCTTCGCCGCGTTCATCGCCGCCATCGCGCGCAACGTCGTCCCGCTTTTCCTCGGGCCCGTTCTCGCCGCCGTCGCGGGCTTGCTCGCGGTTGGTGCAGGCGCCGCGCGGTCCTCCACCTTCTTGAGGAACGGGCTCGGCAGGTTCTCCACGTCATTAGAATCGTACTTCGGCTCTGGTGCCTGCGCGAGCGATGCGACCGACGCAGCGGCCGTCTTGGCGGGGGCGACAGACGCAGACGCAGACGTCACGGCAGACGTCGAGGCTGCACGCTTCACCTTGTTGCGCGCGGAACTCGACGACGAGCTCCCCGCCTCCACTGCGGCGCTCGCCGAGCGCACTGCCGCAGACGCAGACGCAGCGCGAATGGAGGGGCGGCGTAGCCGGGTCGGCTTCACCGCAGGCGCCGCCGTCAGCGTCGCGTTTCCGGCGCTCGAGGTGCTGCTCGCCGTCGACTGCGTCGGCGTGCTCTCGCCGTCCGACTCCTCCGCGTCCTTGTCCTTGTCCCGCCTGCTCCCGCGCGGCCTGCTGTCCGTCTCGTACCCGTCCTCGTCGAGCTCGCCCTCGCTCTCGCCGCTCTCCTCCGCGTCGAAGTCGAAGATCTTCGCGAAGTTCAGGCCGACCCTGGGCGTCTCCACGAACAGCTTCGCGAGCTCGGCCTGGGTCGGGGTGGCGACGGGCTCGCCCGTCGCGGTGAGGATGACGCCCTTCATCGCCGACGGCGGCGCCATCTCGAGGTCGAGGTTCACCGACTTGGTCGGCATCGGCGTCTTGAACTCGGGCAGCTTGTACGGCGCGGCCCTGATCGGCTCCGGCGAGTCCGCCAGACGGCTGAGGGGCGCCATGATGTTCTTGACCTCCTCCAGCGGGTTCTTTGACCTCGTCCTCCTCTCCCCTACCCCCGTGACCGCAGGCGCAGCCTCCAGCGCCTTCATCTTCGCGTCGAGCTCGCGCCGCACGCCGTCGAGCTGCAGCCGCTCACGCTCGAGCTCCTCCGCACGCTGCTGGACCCACTGCATGCGCTCCTCGACGGCGCGGCCCATGCCCTCCCTCGTCTGGCGCTCCCACTCAGCCCACATCCGCGCCATCTCCTCCTCCCGCCGCCTGACGGCGTCCATGATCTCCTGCTCGCGGCGCGTCATGCGCTCCGCGACCTCCTGCTCCTGCTTGAGCACCATCGCGCGCAGCTCCTCGTCGCGCCGCGCGACGGCCTGCCGGACGCGCTGCTGCAGTGTGGACTCCGCGGTGGCGAGCACGGTGCGGAGCGACGCGAGCTCCTCGTCCTTCTGCGCGACGACCGCAGCGAGCTTCGCCTCGCGCTCGGCGAGGGTCGTTTCTCGTGCGACGAGGTCGCGTTCTTTTGCGAGGAGGCTGCTCTTATGCGACTTGACGGTGTTGAGCCTGCATGACTTGCTGCGTTAGCGGAAGGCCCGACCGGAGGCGGTAGGTCTGACTTACATCTTCTGGGTCTCGAAGACCTTGTACGCGAGGTCGATGCGCTCGTGTTGCAGGAGTTGGCTAGCGGACGGACGCATGGCGGGCTAGAAGCGACTCAGCTTCGCCACGTACAGTAAGAGTACGCGAAGCTTACGTTGAGGTTGAGCATCGACTTGATGACGGCGGTGAGTGCTGGACTGTAGCCCTTCGGTAATGGAGGTATGCGACCATTGCTACACGATTCACGAGTGAGTAGGGAGGGACCATACAGCGAGTGAACGCGGGCAACCGCACCGGATAAGGATGCTGAGTTCTGCGTGTGTCTTCGCTTCATGGAATGGTGGTTTGAGTGCGCACAGCTCGTAAACCAAGCATCCTAATGACCAGATGTCTGATTTTGAGTCGTACGCCTTTTCTTGCATGAGTTCTGGGGACATATAGTATGGCGTCTGGGAGAACAGGTGAGTGCTCTGACCTCGTGGTGCCATGAGTGAATGATACATACCCCAACGTATGTTTGGGCGAAGCTGGCTTGTGGGAGGGCTTTCGAGAGACCAAAGTCACCGAGCTTGACAAGGTTGCCTTCATCAAGGAACACTGTAGGCGACATACTCAGAATTATTCTTCGTGTAACGCAAAGGTACGTCCCAAGAGACGGCGACTATGCACGATAGAGAAGATTACGTACCGTTGTCCGGCTTCAAGTCACGGTGAAGAATCTGTGCCCTCTTCTCTTTGCCGTCGCTGTCTGGCGTCCCCACACTACTTGTCCTCCCGTGTCCGCTATTGGGGTGGTGACAGTAGTTGAGCGCGAGGAGGATTTGCATAAAATAGTTCCAGATGGTGTCTTCGGGGATGAGTCGGTTATGGCGCTGGGCTTGCTTGATGACAGTGGAGAGGTCGCCGCCTCCGCAAAATTCCATGAGGATGTAAAGGATGCCTGCATCGCGGTCAACGTGTCGGTCGTGATAGCGTACGATGTGTTCGTGATGGAGATCCTTGAGGATGTTACTAGAAGAAGGGGAGGTCGGTGCGGTGGTCGGGTGGTACGACGGCGAGACACTCACACTTCAGCAACAATCTGCTTGCGGTCGCGCTCTGTCATGCGTTCGAAGTTGAGTTCCTTGCGCGCGAAGATCTGCCAGCCACCCGCGGGTTCAGACTACTGGCGTTTGTCTGCCACAAATGTGGTGAAGTTGCTGGAGCGACACTTACGAGACCGTCCGCCTTCCGTCGTACCTTGCGAATGATGCCAAAAGAGCCGTTACCGACAACATCAAGAGGCTCGTAGAGGTCCAGCGGAGAGGCCATGGCGGGAGAGGCGGGAAAGGCGGGAGAGGGAGACTGGAGAGGGCAACGTCGATGTGCAAGAGCCGCCCAGCCAGAAACATCCGCATTCCATTTCCAACACCAGCGCCCACCCATCACAAAGGCGCCCGTGTCTCGTCCCTCGTCACCTGATCGCGTCCCCCCCTCACGCGTCGCACTACGTACTCACAGGTACTCCGAACCGGAGAACAACGCTTACGGGTTTTACGACGCACATGGGCTTCTTCGCCTACAATATGTGCCACTAGTGCTTTTAGGTCAGCCGTATGCCAATATTTGCCTTTGAACGGGCACTCAAATGGGCACCCAATGTCTTCGAGTTGTCGGACATGGGATAGCAAGCACATTCGCGGCGAAGATGCCGGGAACTTTCAAAGTAACTCGTAGTACAAGAGAAATAGGAAGATACAGTAATAGTCAACAGCGTCCACAAGTATTACTTGCTATGATCCTTTCATGTCGTAAGCACGTTATTACAGGAGACGCTCCGTCTTCGCACGGTGTCAGGATCCGTCGTCCTACTGACAGCTCGATTGAATCAATACCTTGGCCTCTCACTGCGCTTTGCCTGTTGATGTCGCCGTCGAGGGCTCCACTTGGTGAGCCATGGGTTCGTTGGGCTCCGTTGAGCCAGTGTCCCCCATCCGCGCCTGCCTCTCTAGCGCGAACTGACGTCGAATGAGGAAGATGACCCCTGCGAAGTACACGACCGGCAGAAGCTAGGGAACAGGTAGTGGGCCGATCAATGTCTGTGACGCGCAGCACGGAAGGCACAGCACACTCACCACGATCCAAACATACCAGAAGACGTTCGCTCCGTTCGAGATGGGCCCCCGCCCCGTCTGCAGAGGCCACTCCGTGCGGAACCCCGTGCGGACCTGCCAAGTGGATACATGGAAACGGGACGGAGCCAATAAGGGTGTCGGAAGGTACGACCACACCTCGTCAGTTGGCTGCTGCGGGAAGCACTGCTGCGGTCGGACGCACCTGGTACATGGCGAACGCGATGAGCAGCAGACCCGTCACCGCATGGAAGTAATTCTGGAACGGGCGCCGGCCGGTTCCCCTCGCCCACGCCTTCGGCTTGAAGTAGTGGATGGAAGCCCCGAACGCGAGCTGCGCGAGATAGAGCACGAAGATCGCGATCCCCCATTGCTTGTGCACGTCGTTGATGGGGCCGGACTCAGCAAGGACGACGGCGTGGATGCCCATCGACACGCCAACGATGATGACAGGGCCCGCTGTCCGCGCACGACTGCGTCAGACACGAGCAGGGCCGGGGGCACACGACCGAAGATAGAAGAATGGACGTACCGAGGGCGAACTGAATGATCCAGTGCGCAGTGAACCAGCTCGGGCTGAACGTCCTCGTGTAGCGCGCGACGAGAGCACCGAGAGGCAGCAACCCCAAGAAGCCGATCACACAGAGGATCGCATGCGCAATAATGTACTTCTCGAATGGGAGCAGCGGGATGACGATATCGAGGGCCATGGCAGGCGCTAGGCGATAGTGACCTTACGGTATGGAAGGACTGTCCGTAGTCTCGGGTGGCACCCTGATACGCGCGTGCAATAAAGATGGCGAGGGCGGTGGGGAGGACGTGTTATCGTCTGCGAACGTCTGTCGGAGTACACGTTAATGTCGAGGTATAGCACTCTGCCAAGCAGGGGATAGATGTCAAGGCGTACCAGCTCTGTATGAAGTCCTCGCACATCTGAGGTGTTTATAAGGTAGCCAGTCCCAGTGGTGGGATTTGTCCACTCCAAAATTCCCGAACGATATAGGTGTTGGACACGCCCGCTCAGGGCTGCTCCCACCGTCCCGCAGGTGGGAAGCTGCGCATAGCTTCTCACGTCGTGGTCAGCATTTGCCATCGAGCAAAAGTCTGTTGGCCAACTTCGCGTGAGAAGACGTTCCGTGCGTGAGAAGGGTCAAATGCTCACTTGCGTTCAACCGGCGAGTAAAGAAGAACGAGAGCTCAACATACATTCAAGATCTCTTATTCACAGATCTTCAGTGCGAAGGTCACCTCTTAACCTTGCCCAAGTAACTTCGCCCATCGATAGGGACATTCAATGGAAGGTATAAAATGCGCAGCTTGGCCAGAGTACACCCGTGTCAGTAGAATTACACACGGCATGGAGCGAAAAGATACTCACTGCAACGTCATCTTCCAATCATTGCTTGCAACTGTCGCATAAGTTCGAATGGTCCACGGCGACTTACTAATGGAATGGACCGGATTGAGAAGCAGAACGAAACTAGAAGGTGACCGGATGCAAAACAAATATACTGAGCATCTATTAGGATGTCCGTTTTCCTCGAACTACTACTATATACGCTACAATAATGCCTACCGAATGTCCGCAGAGAGCTCTACAGCAGGAGTCTAGCCAGACATCAACTATCATGCCATCAAGTTCATAAATCGTCCATCCAAGATATTGTAGTCTAGAACAAAGGCAGAGCCGGAGCAATGCTTCCGAGCAGCTTCCTATGTCGCACGCTTGGTATCATAGTCGTAGACTCAGCGTCATGCGAAGATGCGAAGACATACTGACAAGAAACGAAGATGCTTCTCTGTCAGAGGGCGATTATTTTCAGAAACGGTCGGTATAGCGGCCCTCGTCGGTGTAACCTTCTTGCAGGGGATACTCTGACTGGGAGGCCTTCATGCTGGGACGTTCCTGCCGGAACTGCTTGGGAAGGAGCGCGAGTCCAGCCAAGTATGCGATCGGAATGAGCTGTAGGTGAACGCGTCTGAGTTCGCGAGACTACGGATACCAATGAAGACATAGCATACCGCAACCCAGATATACCAAACGATGTCGGCACCCTTGCCGATTGGTGGTCTTCCAGAGAGGGTGTCCCACTCATGGTGGAATCCAATGCGTACCTAGAGGAAGCTGTCAACAATCAGACCGACTGCGGGACTTTTGCTGACCCACCTCATAGAACGCAAGAGCAACAATTAGAAGACCAAGGACTGCATGCCCGTAGTTCTGTGCCGGACGTTTCTTGTCGACAGTCCAAGACAACGGCTTCCAACGATGGATGACGAAACCCAGCACGCATTGGAAATAGTAGATTATCCAAAGCGCGAGACCGAGCTTCTTGTGCGTGTCCGCCAACTGTGCCGACGGCTGTGTCGCGACAGCGTCAATGCCCAATATAATGCCCGCGGTGATGACAGGACCCGCTGTGAAACAATTCATGAACAATAAACGATTAGCGCCTCCACGTCCGACAAGCCCGCAGGGGGCAGTACAACACTCACCGACAGCGAACTGGAACACCCAGTGGCCCCTGAACCAGGCATTGTGGAAAGTGCGCGTGTAGCGCGCCAGGAGCGCGCCCGCTGGGAGCAGGATCAGGAACCCGATCGTGCACAGCAGCGCGTGCGCAACGATCATCTTCTGGTACTGTAACATCGGCGTCGAGTTGTCGCCTGTCTTCGCGTTGGGGTCGCTAACCGGATCTGAAGTGTTACTGCTCGACACGGGCGTGGACATGTCGAGTGTCGTCGGTCCGGAGTCGAGGTGCTGTACGATTGTTGCATCCTGAGCAGAGGAGTCGGGGTTTGTGTCACTGAACGCCCAAATGATTGGCTGTGACGTCCCGCCCGAAGTCTACCGTGTATGAGCATAACGAGTTGGTGGAGCATCAGCCTTTGAATGGAAAGAAAGCTACGACAGCCACAGCGCCCCGAGCGCGGTCGGGAGAACGGCCTGCATACCTCGATGGTAAAAGCCAGTTTGGGCTGTGTCCCGGTCAAATCGCTGCCGGACTGATCGGCAGTCGCGACGCGCGGCGGGTTCGACACGAGCGTGGGCATGACCTCTGAAGGCGCCTGCCGCTGTGACACAGTGATGGACCCGTCGGAGTTGGGCCACATGATGACCATGGGGGTGTTGGCCATCGTCTGCCCGAAGCCTCTAAACGAGCTCAATGAGTTGTGAGATGGCCTCGCGAGGACACGGCGGCTCTCACACTGCCATCCAACCCAACTTCGCCTTCCCGGTACTTTGCATCACGTCTGTCGGGAGTGCGCGTTGAGAACGTCCAATGAGCGAGGGCGCGATCTACTGGACTCACACGTCGTTGTTGATCCATTGATCGTCCCGCTAATGCACATGTAATCCTCGCACACCGTGCCCGTGGTCACGCCCGACGTTGAGTTCGAGCCGGCGGCGGCCCCGGATACAGTAGTGCCAGTCACCGTCGAGCTTGCCGCGGAGCTCGTGGAGCTGGACCCGTCGTCGTCGTTGTCGCTGTTGCCATCGTCGATGCCTTTCCCCTACGTCGAGCAGACTTCCATCAATCGTCATCCACAGAGATCAAACACTGAGGGCGACTTACACGGCCACCATCTTTTGCAGCGATGAGAGAGGAGAACCCGAGAATCACTGCGAGTGCCAGAACCGAGCGCATGGTTTCGGCCAGGAAGAGCGGAATACAGCGAAGGTCCACCCCGGTACCCAGGATCGTTATATACCGAACCCTGCATGGGAGCAGACGGATGCTGCGCCTGCACCGGGCGTCCAGCGCGTTGCCTCCTGGGTGTGAGTTTGATGGCCAACTAAGGCAAGACTGCACTTCTGGCGGACCTAAACGGGCAGAGCGCATTTTGTGTGGGAGGATCTAGTGAGGGAAGCGTTTCACGAAATTCACGCACGCCCGTTGGCCCTGCCAATGGGAGGGCTCCGCTGCGGCTGGGGACAGATCCTCGGGAGAGGCTGGTAGCCGCACTAGCGCCCAAACGATGCGCAGCAGAAACTGTTCTATCGAGGTCTTCCATCCGCCGATTGTGTTGTCCGCGCGACATGGTGACGTCCTAGAACGTACAAGTTAGTAGATCAAGGCAGTGTACGCAGTACAACAGCCCCTACCAAGGAACGACCAAGCTCAACATGAACGTCCCGTTTCCCTCGCGCCTTGGGCGTGATATACGAGACGCCCCCGAATGTCGGCATCCCGTAAGGCAGATCGTAGCGTGCGACTCGAAGAGAACAGAGGGGCGCTATATCGTCCTGATCTCAACTTTCGTGGCAAGCCTTGCATTGTTGTCGCCGCATATGTGATCTACGCTGTATCAAATGGACAATCTCCGTTGATGTCGAGAACGAAATCTCTTGTCTTCTGTCGAACACGTTCAGGGCTGTGACGGGATGCATAGACCAGGAATAGCGCACTCCCGTCATCCCGAGATGTCCTGCCCGCGGTTTCAACTTTGAGCATAGCATAACCGATCGATGACTGCGTCTCAGCAGGGCTGATATGCTGCGTTCATCGCGAGCATCCCCTGGTATCCGAGGTGACATCGCGATCGGGACTGGGGAGCTTTCCGCGCCTCGAATGACATCTCGTACGCAACGTCTTGACCGCAGAGGTTACAGGTGGGAACATCACTGAGGTAGGTGACAGCGTTCCTTTTCGCGCAGGCATGGTGGCTATGTTGCAGCGGCGGCACCCTGCGTACGGGCTTGCGTTAGCCTCGGTGGAGAATGTGGGGCGAGTACTCGATGTCAACAGCTACATACCTTCCATTTCGGCCCAACAGGAATAGGCCCGTATGATGGCCATAGGACAAAGGGATTCGAGGCACGTTGTGCTGGCAAGGAGCACGAGTTGCGTGGAGCACGAAGGTCTCCAGCGAGACGGCGTGTGTGATCAGCGCCGTTGGAGTGGACCTGACGGAGGACTGCGTCTCGCGAAGAGTAGAAGGCCACAGGTCTAAGTAGCTGCAGAGCTCTCTGCGCGCTGCGCGGTGATGGTGTTTGGTATTTTCAAGGCACCGCGGCGCAGTGATTCGCAGCACGCGCATTGTTTGAAGTTTGGCCAGGAGCAACAAACGCGGTCGACCGCGAAGGAGCCATGAGCGTGCTTGACGTCGAGTGATCTTCAGGTGAGTAGTCAAAGAGTCAACGACATGGCCTCAGGCTCACCTGTAGTCTGCGTTGCACCGTGCCGTCGCCTGAGCCAGTCTCGATTGCGTCTGTCTACTGCTTGGAGCGTGCTTCTGCCATCCGGTCACGAGCGGGCAAGAAAGGTTCGACTCACCTAGTGACCCAGGCCCTGCCGACGTTCATATGGGATGCACTTGAGGAACGTGAAACTGTCTCCTACTCGGTCGAGACCTGGATATGGTCTGCCGCGGGACAACGGAGTGGGGATACCGCAGCGAAGGCGAGGTAATTGCACATCACAACGATGACTTTGGCCCTAACATGGAGGGGGCACGCAGAGCTCTGAGTGCTTCGGTCCGTGGTTCTTAAGTGTGACAACGGCAGTACTAAGACTTACGACCGTGCCTGCAGACCAATGCCCTCCACCATCCACCCTGACTTACTGAATGCTATGGGATGAAAGAGAGCAATGGACCTTTCGGAGTTCATGCGCCGCGCGCATTTCTCGGAAGATCGAAGGTGAGCATACCCGGACGGGAGCCAATGAGACCAGGAGCGGCAAAGATAGCGTATGGAGTCAGACAAGCAAGACTTTCAAAACAGATAGCCATGGCATCGCGACCGAGACCGTTTACACGGTTGATAACACGACGCCCGTGTCAAATATGAAGGCCAGTATCCGTGTGAACAGCTGGGAGTATGCAAGGACGAACGAGACCGGACGAGATGCGCTCTAGAGTGCGATGTGTCGTATCAGGTAGAACAGAATGACAGGGAGGGGGACGGTCGATGTGGCAACGAACCAACAGTCGCAGTCAACTCGGATAAGTAGAGGAAGCAGTTGAACTGTTAACGCGAATACGGCGGCAACAGCTCCGGCAAATACGATTCGTTATCTCAGATCATCGGACTGGCCGGCATCTCGGGGCCACAACAGGCAGCCGCAGGCCGCATCAGAGGGCGACCCCGGCCGCTGCGGCCGCTGAGAATGCCGGGGGCGGGGGGCGGTTACCGAATGGGGAGTGGCAGCGCAGAAACCGGCTGAAACGGGTTCACGGGCAGTCTCGTCGGTGTATACCTGGTATTGTTGGCTCACTCCCCACCCTTGCCTTTGACCGACATTCCTGACCGCCCCCTAGGGGCTCTCTCTCTCTCCTGGACCGGTGAAATACGCTGTTACGACCTTCTAATTCTCAATCATGTCTACGTCCTCGGTCCCTACGTCAACTACCTCTGCTGCTGCCTCCGCTTCTTCGACCGCGGCTGCCTCTATCTCCATCCCCGCAAATCTCAAGGCATGCAGTCACTCTCATCTCATCCTCACCGTTCTCATATCTTCCCCGTAGATCGTTGGCATCATCCTTGCTGTTACCAGCGGTCTCCTCATTGGCTCCAGTTTCGTCTTCAAGAAGAAGGGTCTCCTCCGTTCTCAGAAGGGGTTAGTGGCGGGTGAGGGTGTCGCGTACCTTAAGTCGGTATGTGGACAATCCCCTTCTTATGTGTTCGCCATATCTAATCCTTGCGAAGCCACTATGGTGGACTGGAATGACTAGTACGTCTCCGGCTTGATAGATCACAAGCAGGCGCTGACCCGGTTCCAGTGATGATTCTCGGCGAACTCTGTAACTTTGCCGGTACGTCACATTGTCCAGCATATCGGAACATGAAAGCACACGGCTAAGCGGGACCTTAGCATATGCCTTCGTCGAGGCCATCGTCGTCGTACGTCAGCAATTAGTGTGGCTCCACTGCGCAGCTCAGCTCTTGCCTCCTAGACACCTATGGGTGCACTCTCAGTGGTGATTTGCGCCATCTTGTCTTCCTTGTTCCTCAAGGAAAAATTGAGCTTCTTCGGCTGGCTTGGTTGCGGTCTCTGCGTTGTATGTCCTCTGTATGTCCATGCCTGTATCCCGCACTCATCCATCTCCTGCGAAGCTTGGTTCCGTCATTATAGCGCTCAATGGTATAGCATATTTCCATTTCAAACTTCGGCGTTCTCTGACGCCTTCGAATCACAGGACCACAGGAGGCATCCGTAGGACAGATAACCCAGTTCCAGAAGCTGTTCTTGTCTCCTGGGTTCCTGGTGTATGGAGGCATTCTCATCACTGCTGCTCTTGTGATCATCTTCTACTTCGCCCCAAAGTGCGTGTGCTGTCCAACAGTCATCCTGGGATTACTACTAATTACATCGAAGATATGGCAAGAAGAGCATGCTATGGTACATCATGGTGTGCAGTATGATAGGTGGCATCAGCGTCAGCGTCACTACCGGTTTGGGGTCTGCAATAGTGACCACCGCTATGGGCGACAACCAGGTTAGTGAAGTGACCACATGTGTAGTATGTCTCTCACAGTTTCTCGCGAACAGTTCAAGCACTGGTTTATTTACTTCCTAATGGTATTCGTCGCTGTAACATTAAGTAAGCTCCTGACATACGACGTGAGGATGTCGTACTCACGGGCGGCCGCTAGTCACGGAGGTTTACTATCTCAATGTGGCGCTGGCGCTCTTCAATACTGGTTAGTGGATCTAACCTCACTAGTGCGCCTTCTGCTAACGATTGCCTGCGCGCCTCTAGCTATGGGTTTGTGCCCTCAATCTTCTGCCGTTACAGCTTAACTGACATGATCTATAAGTCACACCAACATATTATGTGATCTGTGGGTCGACTCCACACCCGCTGATGTCGCATAGCTGACGGAATCACCTTTCGTAGTCACATTTTTCTCAATGGTAACAACCATCGTGTTGTTCCAAGGACTGCAAGCGCCGGTTGTCCAGATCATCACCCTCGTCATGGGTTTCTTGGTCATCTGCGTCGGCATCACGGTGCTACAACTATCCAAGATCGACCCTAACCAGATAAAGAAGCTCGACAGGCGTTCTACGATGTTGCTACAAGCGGCAAGAACCAGCACCGACGGCGAAGACGAGAAGGACTTGTCCGCCATCGAGGACCCGGGCATCGATGCGTTGCGAGGCAGCTTCGGCACGATGGGCAGCATCATCCGAGCGCGCAGCGCACGCCGGTTGAGCATGAACAGCCGCGCCTCCGCGTCCATCCGCTCCCGGTACAGCGCTCAGCCGCCACTCCCAGGTCAGAACAACGACCCACTCGCGGGTCTGAAGCGGCATCAGCTGTTCGACAACCCCATGCCGGCTACCCCGGAAGCGGGAGGCGACGGTCTATCAGATCGGGGCTCGATGATGACCCATCCATCAGGACTTGGCTCACCGTTCTCGCAACGGAAGCAGACTATCAAGTTTGGCGACCAAGACGTCGTACATTCGTACCACATACCCGGTACGGGAGACGACTCGGCGACGCACGAACACAGGAACGTGCGGTACAATAGCGGCAGCGTCCAGGACGACTCGGTCAGTAGCGGTGGCTGGTCCTCTAAAGCCGTAGTCGGGACTAACGGCGAGCAGACGCCGACAACCGGCCGTCAAGTCGTCCACCTTCCCCCCATCGAGTCGAGGGAGGAGCTCAACGATAGCTCCGTACCCCGTACCGCACCTCCCGCATTTGGCGGAAACAGTGCTGATCCGTTCGACCGCCCAACACTCACCAGCAGCCCCTTCGACGGGCTTCCCTCCACCGCCACATTGGCGACCTTCCCTTCCGCCACTTCTTCCTCGACGAACTCTTCTGGCGGTCGCCATGGCCCGACAACACCGACCAAATCTTCCCGTCTGCCCTTCTTCGGGCGCTCCCCGAGTTCGCGGCATTACCCGCGGGGCGAAAGCGAGGAGGACCGCGAGGAGAGCATCAGTCTGTGGAACCGGCCCTCAACAGAGAGCTTGGACGCGTCTGAGACCTCGAGCGATGCCGATCTACCAGGAGGCGGGATTAGGCTGGTCCCTAGCTCGAACTCGAGGGATCGATCGGACGTGCTGTAGGCTGGCTAGGACAGGACCTCGTGCTACAATATCGCGTTCCGTTACCATAGCGCACGCTTGTGATAGGTATTTTGTGGTATAGATGCAGGAGTAGGCTGTACACACTACTCTCGACGGACTTGGACTGCACCTACTTTTTGCGCATGGTTTCTTCATCGCTTCCGCTGTCTGTGTTCTGATATCTCCTTTTTCGATATGTATGTGTACCGTCGTCGCCGTGATTCGTGAGTGCGTTATGCGTTGTAGCCACTCTGTCTCCCTCTCCTCCGCGGAATTCGCGCATTTGTATTTCCCCCTTCACATGCGCGAATTCAGCTGGTGAATAGCCCCTCATGGAAAGATGTCAGATGCGAGAACATCCCCTTGTCGGCCTCGTCCGACAGAATAGGCGATCTAATCCCGAGGGCCACGGCCTCTGCGGCCATGCTCGATGTCGATGTCGAGAACATCTGCCACAAGTTCCGTGTTCCGTCCCAAGCTGTCCCTCTTCTGTGCCATGCCGTAGCGTTTGAATAATCTGCACCCCGAAGTGCCACAAGGAAGAAGACGCCATGGCTGAATACGGTATGTGCAAATGCAAATCTGGTTCCGCGAACGTAAGGTGCGAACCACGCTCGGGGTGGTGTGGGAGAGGCGTATCTGGGGACGGATGGGGTGTGCGCAGATATCCCGACGGGTTTCTGATTTCGAGGCCGATGCGATCGCGCAGGCGACTTCCCTTTTAGGGAGAGGCCATCCTCAGAAACCCCTTCCGGCGGACTCGCTCTAGCCTCGGGCGCTAGCGCTCGCTTGTCTTCTACTCACCACTCGACTCTCACGACGGTCGATGTCGACGCATGTTCCCGTCACTGGGCATCTTCTACGGCGCGCGGTTACACACGGCTATTAGTCTTACTCTGGAGGCGAGAATATGGCTAGGGAGTCACGAGTGCAGATCCCTCGGCAGGCCCTACATAGCTTTCGCAACTCGTGGAGAATGGCGGTATGGGCTCGCGGTTCCTTATTCCGGCCTGCGCCCACGCTCGGTTCTTTTACGTGTCGAGTTCGGAGTCAGTCCATTATCAGAAAGCAGCGCGAAGCATGTCGCAGGAGGCTTCTATAGCCTCGGGTTTGGCACAAACCTTCGGCTGCAAGACTGCACGCGGCCAGGGATGACGCAAGACAGGAATAGTGCTTTTTAATAAACACATGTCGAGTATGAGATCACACCAGCTCCTCCCATTCAGTTTCGACGACTCGACAGTCCCCTGGCGATCTCTGAAATTACAGGGTCGAACTGAAGAGAGGTATTACACGCCCAGCGATACGGTGGAAACTCTAACGGTGTCCTGCTATACTATGTAAGTACTACTGCATACCAGCGAATGTCACAAAAAAGGTAAGCTACTCGGCACGACATGGGAGAGGGGGCCAATCAATGTCCCGGTAAAGATGGGATGCCACCACAGCAATCAAATGTACAACGACAACAGTGAGACGATGCTAGTGTCCATCACGGCAACAGCCTGAATAAGTAAGAAGAGAAAACCAGTGGATGAGGATGTACAGTCCGGGGCGGCGGTTCAGCGGATGTTCCGGAGATGATGAGGCGATGGTGTAACGATGGGCAATGGGTGGGCAGGGGAGCCGACAGTCCGGCAAGGCTCGGACCCAACGTGAATGCGGGGTATGCGGCAGGCAAACCAAGAAACGTTCAGTGCGAGAGAGGGAGTGCCGGACGACGGTAAGGCTCGTCAATCACATCGTATACCCGTGGCCGAATGCCGCGCCTCGAAGTCGAGGGGTACACGCACTTCAGCTTGCGCTTTGCGCATTGACTGCGAGCACATGGTTAGCACGGCCCTTTCATCTTATGGACACGCGTGACACTTACTTGCACGTACGATCGCGCGAGCTGGCGGGCGGACTCTGGCATGCAATCTTGCGCTTGCGGCAGAAGAAGCAGGCGAGGGTCAACGGCTTCTTGGGGCTATCCTCGACCAAAGAGGATGGCCGTGATATGGGCGGCGGTGCCGGAATACTCGGAATCGAGAGAACATGATGAGAAGGCATCATTGACTGGGAGCCGTTGTCCATGGAGCACGTGCGGGCGTGCAGGGTATGGATGCCATGTAGAGGCTGTGGCCGCGGTGCGTGAATGGCCGGGTACGCATAGCCAATAGACGAGGCAGAGACGGGACTAGAGCCATACCCTGACCCATCGTCAGGTGGATCGAAACGGGGATATGAGTAAGGGCACGATGGTGGTTGGTAGAACTGGACGTTGCTGTGGCTAGGCAGTGATCCAGGCGAGAAGCGTGCGTCGGGATGGGGCTCAGGGTGCGCCAAGTGATTATACCCAGCTTGTTGCTCGTACGAGAAAGCACCTACGAGTCATGAAGCATTAGCATTAGCGTTAGATATGATTGTAGTATACAATCGCTCTCGTACCTTGATCTGGGAACCGATCACAATAAGCCTCATCGATGGGTGAATCCGCATAGCCTTCGTCGAAGTAGCCCCTGGCAGTGTAGGCAGGTTGGTTTACATATAAGGGAGAGCCGTTGCTGTGATATGAAGGACGCGCGTCCGTTAGGGAGTCACCGACTGTCTGCGACAATAATCAGCCGCGCGGCTCGGTGGAGCTAATGGTGCAACGCACCGTGTCACAGGTCAGACCTGGCTGATGCAACCTGGGTTTGGAAAGCTGCGGTACGACTCCGACTTCGTCACTGCTATCTGGGCCACCTTCGTGCTCGGGATACTGCAAGGACCGTGGAGTGCAGTGTAAAGGTACGCCACTCGCCCCTCTGGGCAGAGGTAGAGTTGAGGTGGGAATGCTGCACGACACGCCTTGAGCTCGTGGTGCATATGGGGGAATGCTATCGTCCATCTGGTAGGTCTCCGGATGGCCGGAGGACATGTACTGGTAGACGGCTATCGAGGTATCGGCTTGGTTGCATATCTGAAAAACAGATATGATTAACAAAGACGAAGCGTCTCACGATGGTAGACCGAATAGACTTACTTGAACCGTAGGCTGCAGAGACAGATCATACTGCGCCGATGTCCCAATGTACCTGGAGTCTCCGTGGTGTGCGTAGGGAGTCCCGACGTGACCAGCATACTCGGGACTCTCGTAGCCTTCCGGGCGCTGATAATATCCAACGACCGGCTCATAATCGGCTACATATGGTTGACAAGACGAAGGGGGGTCGACAGGTGTACCCAAGTAGTCGGAGTCCGCGTCGAGGTCGGGGGCGCCTTGGCAAAGCTGCGGGAGCGGTTGGGCCGACATGCCGCTGAGCGAATTAGGTAAGTATGCAAGAACGTCGAGATGTGAGTCGCAAGTGGCTGAACGCCGAGCGGGGGAGTGAGTCGAGGAGAAAAGGTGTCCGAGAGAGGGCAAGGGGAAAGTTCAAACGGCGGACTCTTTGTAGGTCCCATCGTATATGAACGTGAAGAGAAATGGCAAGAGTAAGGTGTCCAGGGTTGAGGCTTAGCGCCGGCGCCTCGGGGCACAATCCGGTTAGATTCTGGACGAATTCAACAGTCATATGATGGGCCCACGCTATCATTTCGATCTTTCTCGTTTTTGTCTTTGTCCAGATTCCGACAGATATGCTTCCGGTTTCCTTTGTCTTCTGCCGGGTTTCCTCTACCCACACCCAGCCGACGGCCTGCGTAGCGACTCCCGATCCCCGAGGAGTACGGTTCACCTTCGCGGTCCCAAGGGTGAAAGAGTGGCTTGGGAACGCGCGCTAACAGTGGCATGGGCGAGATCCTTTCTGTTCTGGTGTCGTCTCCTGCCTGATGCACTTAAGGAACAAGAATGTCCTTCGAGCGTCCATTGGGATTGATTTTGCCTATCCGGGCGGTGTCTTCGCCGAGACCCTTTCTTTAGTATTTAGCGATGTATGTGAGACAAACAGGGCCAACCGTTCGGAAGAACTTTATAGCTCATCTTGCCAGCCATCGCCCTCTCCACCCGGTGATGCCCGCAATCGGTAGGCAGGGACCGCCTACTGCCCGGCGGAGTGGGTTCGATACGCGGAAGGCAACTCAATGCACTGACGCCCTCTGACGCCTCGACGTCAATCAGTGGCTCATCCGTCCCAATTCTCTAGAAGCTATGCCACGAGGTTCTCCAAACAGCCTTCCACAAGATTGCCGAGCCCAGCGTGCGCCCTCGCATTATATCCCAAGTCGCCGTCGGATGCATCGAGCTGGCCAGTGGGGGTTGCTCGCACGCTGTGGAACGCACTTGCGCG
Source organism: Dichomitus squalens LYAD-421 SS1 (assembly GCF_000275845.1). Taxonomy (NCBI): domain Eukaryota; kingdom Fungi; phylum Basidiomycota; class Agaricomycetes; order Polyporales; family Polyporaceae; genus Dichomitus; species Dichomitus squalens. The sequence continues at coordinate 764,389 of NW_006766885.1, forward strand.
GCCCAGCTTCTGTTAGCCCCGAACTCCTTGGATCTGGTGTGGTCCCTGGACGTATGTAGCAAGATCTTCACTCGGTTCTATGAAAATCATCCCGATGGGGCCACATGTGCCTCGTGGAGCAGTCGCTGGTCATAGCCCGAGCATATGCTGCGCGAATCGCCAACACATCGTGGCCCACGGACCACTTCAATCGCCCCGCCAGACAGCCCTCATCGTTCATGCGCACCAGCCACAGCCCATTGACGGTGGCAGTGCGTGACGTCGGAGAATTTACAGGAACGACTGTCCAAGCAAGGAAGTGAGACGTCTTCGATTCCTGAGGCCTGCGCAGAGGTTCTGGGGCTCACTCCAAGCCGAATAGCACAGTGCCGTTCGCATGCACGGGGCTGACAATGTTGAGCGGGGCCGCATTATGCACGATGTCGTGGAGGCCAGCCAGGCTCGTCGGTGGTGTGCTCCCTCCACAAATATGAACTGGCTTCACCGCTCGCAATCGCCGGCGACGTCGTTCTAGTTCGGCGCAGATGTAACGTGGGTCAGCACGGCTCCTCGCGGTTCATTTGGGGTAATTGTCCTGACGAAAATGGCTAGGTGCACCAGCCTCTCATTAACACTCGTATGGAAACGCGATCGCAGCAATTGGGACATGTTCTCAAGATCGACATCCTTGTTCTGAACGGGGGGGAAGGGCGCCTATGCTAGCACAAAGTCGCGCCGTTCATTTGGATACCACCAACTTCCAGCAGACTCCAATTGCGGCTTGGGCGATGGAGGAACACAAATATTCCCTTGCGATTCCCGACTCTGCCATGCGCCACCATCTCTGGTCTCGAAGACGTCAATTTGAGTTATAGTACCCACATCTTGAAACCTCTCCTCACGTGCTGCGCAACGGCAGATAGTAATCCGCGCCTGCCACTGCGTACGTACGCGCAGAGGAATGATTCACACAAAGACTGGTCGTGATGACCAGTACCGAGACCACACGAGCTGTCGTCGTAGAGCCATTCGCCTTATGCTGACCCAGACATTCACATGCTCACGCGCTTCGAAAGATCAGAACGATGGGGCGAACGCACGGCTTGCACTTCATTTCGCTGTCCTCGGGCACTTGTGCCGGTTTCTTCCCGTTCTTCCTGCCAATAGCGCATCGGGAAGCCCACGGCTGTGGTGACCTTGCGGGAAACCCAAGGGAGATCACAAAACAGGATTTATTGAAGAGCGCCCCGACTGCGCGGTGCGCTTCGCCTTCGCGTGCTCGGGCTACGAGCAGCACGTCCCATTCTGATCTCAATCTCAAGCTCCAGCCCCAGAAAGAGCACGTCGCGCGAAGGTCGGAGTCCTGGCTGCAAATTTCGAGGTGGATCTCTCTCTGAAAGTGGGCCTCGTACCGGTACACAGGAAACTTCACACCCCATCTTCGTCGGCCTGAGTTCGCGTCCGACTTCCACTTCCCTGTGTGCGCAGATATGCTATGTCTGTGATCGCTCTCGATCTAGACCCTCCAGAAAGTGAAGATCGGCTTGACGGCTCAGGGCTCTGCGGGGTCGAGTGAACCCTGTCCGCGCCTCGTAAGCCTTCGTCGAGGCTTGAGTCCCCATTCTCGCGCAGATCGCTGCAGATGCGACATCCGACGCAGCACCGCACACGCGCGCTCGCGTGGGCGGAACGCACCGGGGTGGCATATGGCGATGGACGCCAACGTTGCACGCTGCACATCCCGCGACAGCGTACAGCGTGCAGCGTACCCGACGAGGCCTTCTCCCGCGGCGCGGACAGCAACCGCAGTAGGCAGGATTTCTCCGCCGATGGGACCCTCGAATGCGGCCTTTGGGCGACCGAGGCCGCTCGCGCGTTCTTCCACTTCGTTCCAACGAGGGCATTTCTAGCACCCGCATTAGTGTCGCACGTCTGCTACCGACATCGGCAATGGTTCTACTTTGCGCTGGAAGCACGTTCGGCGAAACGCGTGGGGTGCGCGATGAGCGCAGAAGGCCCGGGAGATGGCCATGGAGAACAGCGTAAGGGCCTGGCGCGCTTAGTGCGCCAGGCCCGGACGACGTGCGTATACGACAGAGCGTTCGGAACGGCCGTGGACTGTCGGAAGGTGTCGAGGTGCATGCGAAGCTGTCCGGGCTCTGCTTCCATGTAGCCCGTCTCGGACTGGCGCTGGTCACTGTGTACTGATCGAGCACTGATTGTGGCCACGCTCGGCGATATAGCTCTATCGATGCGCTCTGGGAAGCAGGAAGCAAGAAGCCAGACGCACGAACCTCAAAGTTGGAGGTACGGAAATCTGTCGCAGCGCCCTTGGCCGCGGCGCGCATTATCGCACTCAATCGTCTTGGGCCTTGGCCGTTGCAACAAGATCCGAGATGAACGACGTGTGATCGAGCTTCGACGCGGAACGCGAAGATCGCTGTGGTGGTTGGGCTAAAAGCGCGCTTTGCCAATTCGGAGGCCGGCGACGCTCGCGGCGATGGAGTTGAGCCCAGAGATGGGGAAGCGTGGATGACGATTTCATGAGTTTGTCGACTGCAGGGAACAATGAGAGGGACTGTGATCACTGGGTGGTCGGCTACATGAAGACAAAGGGCCAGCCAAACGCGTGTTTTTGCATCAGACTCCAGCACGTGTTCATGAACGCGTCAGCCGTCTCGCAACGTTGCGCAGGCAGGCGGTGTCGGAGCAGCGGCTTTTCGTTCACTCATGCAGGCACAACCCCGACCGGCGGGTCGGCTCGGGCAGCGAAGAACGTGTCCTGAGGTACATGAAAACAGTCAGTATGGACGACGTACAACGAAGCGTGCGAGGACCCCGGATCGTGCCTTTCATTATTATGTGCCCATGCCACAGCACTGGTAAATGAGTTGCGACGAGACCGCACAACGCCCGTCACGGGCTCATCGTACGTTGAAACATGCGTTTCGACGTTCGGCGTATACCGTCTCCCATTCACCGCGTTCCACGTCCATGTGAAGTACACGACGCACCGAGAGTCGAATGTTGGGTGCGGGCTTCGCACAGGGGAGGGAAGGCCGCGGACAAGAAGTGTCTTGTTGTCGGCGCAGTCTAAGTAGGGTGAGGCTCGATTGCGTTCCTTGTCAAATCTCCCACCATGATAAGCATGGTGCTGCAATATGATATAATAAAACACATGGCTGCGAAATCCCAGAATGGCCTGTAACTTATTCGACACATGGGAACAATCGTCGGGATCACGTCACGAGAGATCCTGACTTTCGGGGAATGGAACAGGGTCGACAGTGCGTGCAGCCTCGCCATATGTGAGGATCCCGACGTAGGGCATCACGTTGTACTTGAGACTGTAGTGTGCCGGCGTTGAGTCCCTATAGGGTTACAACTCGTCAGCACCATCATCATATGTGATGAGTAACAGGAACGGAAGCGGAAGGAGACTGCTGTCATTCACAGCGACCACAATGCATAAGTGCAGCCGCTCCTTCGACTATGAAGGGGAATTTGGGCGATGCTAGAATCGCTGAATGGCAAGCCGAGCTACGAAGGATGCTGCAAGTCATAAAGCCTCAGGGTGCCGAGTAATGACCATCAGACCGAGGGATGTTCTCAGATTGCTTCAGTCATTGAGTTCGGCAGGTGCGGCTATATGACCCATCTCCGACACCTTGACGGGCAGACGAATGTTGACAAGTTACAGCTGCCCGGAAGTACTCACTCGAACGACGCGCTCACATCGCGGAACACGTATTTGTTTCGGCCAGCAATATCGATGTATGCATCTTCCTTGTTTTGAACAATACGATCAAATATCACGACCTCGTTTTTCGTCTGCAAATGAGCATGAGGAATGGAATTCAGGAATAAGGGTGCATTCCACCCTTACCCCCTGCCTGTTCTCATACTCCGCGCTAACGTAGATGAAGAGTTGCTTGGTGTTCCAGTTGAATAATGGCTTGAGATCTGAATGCACAGTATAAGTTCAAGTGTCTCAGTGCAAAGCCATTCGAAGTGGCGGGCAACGTCTTTACCCGCTGTAAGGTTGAAGTTGACGAAGGCAAAGTCTTGGTACTTATTCGCGTATCGACGCGCATTGCCCGGGAAGCTGGTGTACATAAATCAGATTTCAAGAAGCGTTTCAGACTCAATCGCATACACTTTCACGTTGGTCACGGCCAGGGTTCCTGGTGGAGGCGTCGAGGTGAAGAGGAACGAGGACAGGGAGATGGCGCCAAGGAGGACCATTAGACACGTCGAGAGCATAGCGGAGACATTATTGATTCTAGAGTAGATGGAGTGCATCGTAACCGTCTAGATCAAAGCCAATGGACGGGAGCAGGGTGAGATACGATGAGAGTCGCAGTGAAAGACGAGCATTCGCTCTGCCCCAGCGCCGAGACACGTCCGCATCCTGGGCGCACGTGGCAGTAGCAGGCGGAGGCGGGAGGGCGGCCCGGGACTCTGCCTTCCGTTTTGGGCGGAGATAGGGACATGGAGCACCGGCAGCGGAGGCCAAGACTTGCACGGCGTCGCTCCTGCACCGACGGCTGCCTTTCTTCTCCCCACCGCTCTTGCTGCTGTCGCCTGTTGCTTGCTCGCCATGTCGGATGCCTACGTAGCCCACAGGGTTATCCGTCGCATAGCAGGCTGGGCTGTCATCTCATTCTTCTCCGAGATCCACGTCGTTGGGGGCGAGAATGTCCCGAAGGATGGTCCAATTCTTGTGTGAGTGCTCTCTCATCTCCCTCTTCTCCCCGTTCGTGTCGCCATCGCCCACAGCACACAATCTGCTGTTTCATTCAGCAGCCATCCCATAAGATAGCAGTTTGCTCCTCCCCGCACGGAGGCAGCGTGCCCACGTCCCCCTAGTCGCGTGGCATGTCATTATCCTGCCCCTTTACTCCACGTACCTGGACATCTTAGCTAGATGCGTGGGCACGTTCTCTGAACACGAGGCTCAGAACCACTCATGAAATAAGCTTTCCTATTGCCTACGTACGCTGTTGGTACGCTACTCTACTGGAACTTCGGCTTTCGGTCTCAAGCCTCGCAGTTGCCAGCATCCTAGCTTCTAGCTTAAGGGCCAACATGGCATATCCGTCTCTGAATCGCATTCGTAATCGGTACACTCCAGAAGTGTCTGCCACGCTTCAAACGCTCTCTAGCCTGTCTGAAACTCGGTGCGCTCGTTGAACCAAATCTCGAGATCGTTCCAAACGTGTACGCCGGAGCTTTTTATCCACGACTCTGTGATTGGCGGTTCAACGAGGTGTTCGTATTCTGACAGCTTCTTGCAATTAGAACCGCGACGCACCATAATATGATGCTCGACCCGGCCATTTTGTGTATGTGACACATTCCTCTACCCATTCTCGCCTGCTCACCTCCACGTAGCTATCGCATTTCCGTACAAGAGAATCCTACACTATTGGGCGAAAGGTATGGGCTTGCACTTAAACGAGGCTTCGCTGGAAGTTCAACGTGCTCTTCTAGCGTCCCTATTTGCCAATCCTGTTATGAAGTATGTCCTGACGTCCGCCGGTAACATTCCCGTGGACCGCAAGGCTCAGGACAAGCGTCTTCTCTTCCGTGGGACGTTCCGGGCTCTAGCCAAGGGCAAGGCGGTGGCGTTATTTCCCGAGGGTACAAGTTATACAGAACCCCACATCATGCAGGTCAAAGACGGTGCTGCGTGGGCCGCGCTAGAATACGTGAAATGGGCGCAAGAGAATCCAGACAAAGTGGGAAAGGGCGCCGAGAACGTCATGATCGTCCCGGCTGCCATCGTCTACACGAACAAGTCGAAGTACCGTAGTCAGGTTGGTGACGTCGACGTCCATGCGTAACGAGCTTGCACTGACATCCTTACGTCTTAGGTGATTATGGAGTGAGTTTCGCCGTTTCCCTTGCAACGTCCAGAGTTTCATACTTTTCTCGTCAGATTTGGACAGCCAATCAGGATGGAGGGCTATCTTGAACAGTTCATGTCCGGGGAAGAGGGAGCACCCCGGGCAGCCGTCAAGCGCTTGACGGCGGCAATTGAGAAAGAGCTCACTCAGTTGACGATCAACGCACCCGATTGGTTGGTGGACTCATTACTCGTGTGTATCCTCTCACCGACCCTCGTCTGTCACTCGATACAGGGACACACTTTACGCAGCTCGGATGGCTCGAGACCTGCTTTGGCAGGGTGAACGTTCTATCAACATTGATGAATTCGTCACCATCTCTCAGACGTAGGTTATGAGTCCGGTACCTTCTCCGAAGGTTTCTACCAAACTGACTCCATGCATGCAGCCTTGTCGACCTCTTCTCTACCCCCGACCTCGTCCCGAATATTAACGCAATCAAACGCTACCTCCTCACGTACTATTCCCTCCTTGAGTCCACGCACCTCACGAACTCTGTCCTGTCTTCCCTGCCTCTGCCAGCTACCCTCGATCCGCGCCAACCTGTGCCTCTTCCTAGCCGCCTGCTGACATTGAGCGTTCTCATCCGGGACTCAATCGCACTTCTTTTGCCTCTTCCGTTCTATATTGTGCCTGTGATACTTCATGCTCCCGCCTATGCAATGGGCCGCTTTGGCGCACGTCTGGTGGAGGACGAGGAGGAGACACAGGCGCAAAACAAGGTCGTGTTCGGCTTGCTGCTCCTGCTAATGATATACCCTGCTGCGTTCTTCTTCCTCTGGGCATTCCTCTGGTACACTCCGGTAGGCGCCCTCGTTGCAGGGTTCTTGGTGTTTCTCTTCGCGATGTACCACAATCGGCTGATCAACGGTATGTCTCTTTCGTTATCCTGTGGTCCGAGTTCTCCCGTTTTTGGTTTTAACGCTCTCTTACCTTCATGCCGGCATTGTCTTTTTCACCCCTTCACGCAGTCTCTTATGATCGGTGAGTGCTACGCGCCGCAGGCCCACCCCGTGCATTTCTGCCAAGACCCTGTGTGACAGCGGTTCTCATCCCTGTTTCCGTATCTGCAGTGCCAAACGTCTCGTTGCCGCCTGGCGGGTCCTCGTCGGCGTCTGGGCCCCGAAGCGATGGGACCTGTCGCTCTCCGCGGTCGCCCAGTACACCGTCCCCAGAATTCCGCCAGAGAACCCCTGGATAGACCGCTCCAAAGCCAAAGCGACGTCCCGGCCGGTCACACCCGCCTCGTCATCGCCTTCCGTGACGCGAGGACCTGCCGAGTCCCCCGCTTCATCCACGCCCACGTCGACACCCGCGGGTCCTAGCACGAGCGCGGGTTCGGGCCCAGGTAGGCGGCGGCGTCCGCCCTCGCACCGGCTCATCCGGCATGTCCTCCGCGCCCGCGTCGAGGCCGCCAAGGCGCTCGCCTCGCTCTTCGCGCAGCTCGAGCGTGCCCCTGAGGGCAAGCACGTCTGTGCATCCGTGCATCTCGCGCAAGCCTTTGGCGGGTATGTCGAGACCCCCAAGGAACCGAGTCGCGAGACGTCGGCCGGGGTCGAGACCGTGCCCGAGCCGCAGGGTTGGCGGAGCGCGCGGGAGGTCGTCGCGTTCCTGCGCTCGCGCGGTGCCAAGTTCCGGGCGCTCGAGGCCCGGGTCGAGGGCGACTGGGCGGCGCTGAGCAGCGAGGGAGAGGGGTACGAGAGCGAGGGTGTCAGCACATCCGAGATGGATGACATCGTGTGGGTACCCCCGAGCCGGCAGTGAGGGCTGGGGCGTGTTTTGACGTCCGTGAGGTCATGGAGCTTTTCATACGGTATTATTGGATACGAATCGAGAACCGGTTGCACGGTCATTTACGGGGGTCGTGCATGCTCATGTATGGGATCGTTCTCGTTTTCTTCTCACATACTAATCTCGCCTTACTCATATCTTAGGTCGGAATGCTGTTGTACTTTCCGTTCGTTACCCTCCCCCCGTCTTCAAGCCGTGCCTGCGATGAGTTGAGCTTACGAACCGAGTGAATAATGATATCGTTTACAGCAGTATACAGTGCTATGCGTGGAGCGTGCAGATACTACAGGGTATACAGGAGGAATGCATCTCTATCGGATGGTAGTGGGCATGAATGAGCTGAAGAATACAATTGCGACATGCCAAGGACTAGATGGAATAAGTTAACTATAGTCCGATAGTGGAGAAGATGGGAGGTGGCGATCGGTGGGCCTCACACCGGGACAGGTCGGCACAGGTCGAAGACCCTGTTCCGCAGCTCGGCTTGCGGCCCAAGCTGGGTTTCGATGTTGGACATTTGCATGAACGCCAGTTTGGTCAACGCGTTGTCAATACGCAGTGACAGGGAGTGGAGTACGGTCGTGAGGTGCGCATCAGTCGAGGACTTGTCCATGACGGGCAGATAGAGGCTGGGGTCGTCGTATACCACGATGGAGGACTCAGGTGGGTTGGTAGGTTGCTGGAGCTGGCCTGTCGCAGACGCGATACTGTCTTTGCGGATGGGGATAGGCCGGAAAACACGGGAGTTAGCCAGGGTTTCCAAGCGAACACAGAGGAGACCAAGCTCCCGCATCTGTTCCACGCTGAATTGCACGCGTGAGCCTGACGCAGTAGGCGCGGTCTCGAAGGCCTCTAGGTCGTGCCGGGCAGCAAGGTCAGCGGGGTACAGAACCGAAAGGTACTCGGGAACTTCTAGGCCCTTGAGCTTGCGCTCGCCGATAGGGAAGATCTTGACACCCATCCTTTGAATCGCATCGATGGCGTTTTGGGGTTGGGCGTATGACCGTTCTGTCTTCGGACCCGAGTTGAGGATCAGTGCATTGATCTCTTTGGTGACGTCCGCACTGCACATGATCTGGCCACCTGCTGCAACGGCGTTCACTCGTGCTGCACGGTTGACCATGGGACCGAAGTAGTCCATACGCCCGGTAACAGGGTCAGGCTCGCAAACGGGCGTGCCACAATGGATACCCATGCGCAGCGAGAGCCCACGGGCGATGACGCGGCCTGCCGTATCGCGTATCTCCTTCCCATCCTCGCACTCGAGAAGCTCCAAAGGCCACGCACAGCTGAGCAGCTGCGACTGGACGCTCATACACCACCAGAGTGCGGAGAGCGTCGTCGGGAAGGAGCACATGAACGCATCACCTTCCGTCTTGACTTCGTAGCCACCGCAGAAGCGTAGCAAGCGACGTAGGAGGTTGTTGTGGAGGACCATGGCAGATTGCATCCCGGGGTTGACTTCCCAGAGATGCGTCGAGTTCCGAATGTCAGTGAACACCAGCGCGACGTGGCCGGTGGGCGGAGGGACTTCGTCTTCCAGGCGAGAGATATCTCTGTTGATGATCGCCGTGCGTTTTGCCTTCGCCAAGCTCTGTATGACTTCCTCGGGGATGACGGGCTCCTGACTGGAGAATACATCGCGAGCTATATGACGGTTGAACAAGTCGGAGACCTTGATGACCATAATCATCGTCGTGCCCTCTGCGCCGTAACAGATGGCGAAGTCGCGGAGCTTCTGAGCAGCGATCATTGGGTCCCGCTCCTTGCGTGCGATGTCGACCGCCGTCTGGAAGGAGACATAGTCCCAGAGGCCACGGTTGCCGACAATGACGAACTCGTCCATCTCAGTGAGATCGTACATGAATATGTCTGGACGAGCGTTGACAACAGGGAGGAGGTAATAGAATCCGAAGGACCGCGAGACGTCGATCTCGTCATTGACGAATCCCTTCGGAGACACCCAACCTTCAGCGGCTCGGATACGTTGAGTCTCATTCCGGTCAAACGGGTCGTGCTTGCGAGAGACAAGCTGTGCAATGCCCTGGCGAGAGATGACCGCAAGTGCGTTACCGGCGTTCGCGACGTAGAGCGTGCGATCAACGAGGTAAAGAACGATGCCCGAGGCGCCGATCTTGTCATGGATACTTTGGGCCGTCGCCGATGCGCTGACGTGCGACATCTTCCGCCCCGAGTTTGAGTACAGGTGGTCGTGCAAGTGTTTGTTGAGCTTCAGGAACGACCGCCGCATGGCGTCTGGGACTCCCTCGCTGCGCCTGAGCTTATTGAGCTCCGCGACGAAGAGGTTCAGGAAGTTGTCATGGAGAAATTTCGTCAGTCGGTTGTTGCTCGCGATGTGCGACGCGCGTCCGAACATGGCGAAGATCGCCTCGTCGTGTTTACCGCGGAAGTGGGGTGAGACCAAGTCGATCATGGTAAGGTGCTCCGTCATCCCTAGCGTGTCGGCGATACCATACGCCATGCCATTGACGTCGGCCATGGACGTTCGCACGCGACGATCGTCACCTTCCTCCGGGATATTCGTCTGCATGCCTATGGTGACGTCCATGAGACCGAGGATGCGGAGCTGCGTCAAACTGGAAAAGTCAGAGAGCTGTTGCTGGTTCCTGGACTGTCGGTGGTTCATGTCCGGCTTGATCTCCAGACGCTTGTTACCCGACAAGTTGAGGTACCGCAGGTTCGTGTTGAAGTTCCTGCGTTAACGGATAAGTGAGCATCGACATGCGTTCGTGCTCCGCTAGCAGTACACCCACCAATTCCAGTCGTACTCCCAGTTACTGATGTTGTACTTCAACACGTTACTCCCCACATCCATGACCGTCAGGTTCACCAATTTGCTGATCTCGCGCGGCAGCGTCTGCAGCTTGTTCCCGTTCAAAAAGAGGACCTCGAGCTTCGTCATATGCTGCAAATTCTCCGTCGGGATCGCCGAGATCGTGTTGCCGCTCAGGTAGAGCTCCCTCAGCTGCGTCAAATTCCGGAAGAAGCTGCCCGGCAGCTGCTGAATGTTGTTGAACGACAGGTTCAGGACCCGAAGCTCTTTCAAGAGCGCCAACGGGTGCAGCGAGTCCGCAGTCAGACTATTCTCCCCAACGTAGAGCTTCTCGAGCGACGCCGCGAGAGCGGGGAGCGTGGACCCAGTGATCGAGCTGCTCGATGCCTTCCTGTCCGAGAGGAGGCTGACTGTGCTACCCCAAGTCTGCGTCGCGTGGACCTCCAGGTCTATAGACCCGGGAGGCAGATTCCAAGTGCTGATGACATTGGAAGTGACGTTGATAACCTGGAGCGAGGAGCAGTTCCACAGGCTCATGGGCAGCTCGGAGAGGTCATTGTTGTGTGCCTCCAACACCTCCAGCCACTGCAGACGCCCAAGGCTGCTCGGGAGCGTGAACAGGTGGTTGTTCGAGCACGAGAGATGCTTCAGCTTGCTGAGCCCCCCGAGACTCTCCGGAAGCGAGCGCAGGGAATTGTGGTCGATATACAGCGACTCGAGCGCGGTGAGCTGCGCAAGCGCAAGGTCGTCGAGCGTGGACAGCTTCGCGTACGACAGATTCAGCTCCGTGAGCGCGTACGGCCGCCCAAGCGGGCCTGGCACGGGGTTGAGCTGGGTGATGTCATTGTGCGACGCGTCGAGCTGCTTGAGCGCGGGCCCGAACGAGATGTCCAGCGCGTGCAGCTGGTTGTGATCCGCGAGGAGCTGCTCGATCTTCGGCAGCGTGCAGACGACGGAGATATCCGTGATGTGGTTCCGCCGACAGTCGAGCACGCGAAGGTTCTTGAGATTCGCGCATTGCTCGGGGATCTTCGCCACACGGTTGCCGACGATGGTGAGGTGGTCGAGTTCTGTTAGTTGGCCCAGCTCTTCCGGTAGCTCCGAGATAGAGTTGAATGACGCGTCGAGGTCCACAAGCGACCGAAGCTCGCACACGCCGGCAGGAATATGCTTGAACTTGTTGTTCGAGATGTTGAGGTAGCCCAGCTTCCGAAGGCGAGGGAAGTAGTAGGGAAGGTTCTCCATCCGATTGTTTTCGAGCTTCAGATGCGACAGCCCCGGTATTTGATCGAGCCCCGCGTCTTCCAAGTCTGCTATTCGATTGCATGATAGGTCGAGCCACTCGAGCGTCCGACAATGCCGGACGCTCTGCGGGACCTTCTTCAACGCCATATGCGATAGCCGGAGCTCCTTCAAACTCGAGCATGACTGGATAAAATCAAGAGGAATCTCGAGCATAGGGTTTCGCGAGAGGTTGAGCGAGACGATCACTTCCGCATGGGCGTATAATGAGACCGGAACTGCCTTCAGGCTGCGAGACGTGAGGTCTATGAGGTCGAACGTGTCGAATTGCATCTCTTCCTCCTGCAAAGCAGATGAGCGTCAGCATCCCGACCCATGCATCCATGAGACAGAAAGCGTACCGGCGGCCCGAGCACATTACTCTTGTAGACGAACTTCAGCAGGAATTGTATGTCGTCCGCACCCAGCATGTCCAACCCGTCGGCGATATCATATCCTGCTTGCTCTAATCGTCTACGGACGATATCAGCAGGGCGCTCCGTCGGCGCGAGCACTCGTTCTGCAATTTCCGAACGTCAATCTTCTCGTCTGACCTAAAAGAAGTATCACGTCGTCCCCGACTCGCACCTCTTCCTCTCTCCTTCAAGTACAGCCTGTGCGGCTCCACCCCCGGGTCGAGCAGCAGCTTCTTGTTCAGCTGCGGCGTCAGCTGCGACACGGTGACGTCCAGGCCGCACTGGACGACGTGGTACGAATTGTTCGCGCGGTAGATCCGGACGTGGTACAGCGCCTTGGACGACGTCCCCCGCTTCCGCCGCTTGCGGGCCGACTTGCCGCGTACGCTCTCGTCCGAGGACGAGTACGCCTGCCCCCCGAGCGGGTCCTCGCCCTCCTTCTCCACCGCCCAGCTCTCGGGCGCCGTCCACGACGGCGAGTCCACGTCCCCCACGCCGTTCTGATAGACCCCAGGCGCGCGTGCCTTGGGCGAGATCCTCCGGTGATCGAACACGAGCGCCCCGGGGGCTAGCCGCCGCTGGCTGGTGGATTGGAACGGGTTGGGGTTGCTGAACATGCTGTGCTGCGAGGTGTTGACGGAGCCAAAGTGCATAGACGACACGTCCGAGCTCGAGTGGTATGTCGAGGTCTCGAAGCCGCTCCCGGGTGAGCTGCTGCTGTGCACGCCTCCCTCGGCTGTGGGTAGGACGGAGAGGTCGACGACGCCCTCCATGTCATTGAGGTTTGTGTCGAGCGTATATAGGTTCTCCTTGGGTGGCGGCGGCGGCGGAGTCACATAGGCTGGTTTCTTCTTCTTGTGCTGCTTGGTAGGGAAGGATGATCCGGAAGGGGCCGTAGGCGTGGGGTGGAACGAAAGATCGGGAGATGGGATCGGTGGAGGGGGCTCCACGGGAAGGGGCTCAGACCGTAGGCGGCTGCGCGACCTCTTCGACCTGAGCAAGCTGAGCGGATTCAAGGAAGTCTTCTTGCGCGAGTCTAGAGTTCGGCTCGACTCGGCGGAGTGGACGCTAAAGGTCTCCGATGGCCGCGCAGTAGAGGCCACACTGATATTCGATGTGCTTTCGTGGCGAGGGAGAGTGAAAGAACCGAATGACGGCTTGTGGATTAAGCCAAACCGGTGTGACGATGACTTGGGCGGAGGAGTAGGCTGCGAAATAGAACGTGTATGAGTAGTCAAGCCCTCAGTGCGTAGCACATTTCTGGCCTCAATCTCTTCCGCGAAATGGACGACTCGACCAGGCCGCGATCGCGGCAGCGGACAATACGTGGTCTTTGGCAAACAAAAGAAGGCTCGTGACTACCGCTTCCTCCTTCTCCACCGCGGCGGCGCCGTAGCGGTCCGAACCTCGTCACAGGCTTCTGTGGATAAGCTCCAGAGCAGAGGACATGACACAGACAGCGTACTGCATCGGCCGAGCACGAAGCATCGCATGATTCAGCCCCCATCGCTAGACAGCGTGAGTTGCGTTGTTATGAGCTAAAACGATGGCAGTCTGGGCTGGATGCGTACAACACCGAGCGAGTCCGAAAGCTGCGAGGCGAGAGGGGGGGATGCAATAGTCCCCTTCCCCACCGCGAAGCTTCCATCCTCCCGCTGACGCAAATTCTGGGCGAGTTGCCCATATGACCAGCAGGGTCTGAGTCGCACAGCGAGCTGGACCGATAAGCAGTTGGCAGAGTCCGAGACACGGCACCTGGCTGCAAGCCTGGACAAAGACAAGCGCACGGAGCCCCGCACCCATCGTATATGCGACACCTGCCAGATAACTCAAGCGGAGCTTTTCCCGACGTTTGGCGTCCTCATCAACAGTCAGAGCACAAGACGTACAGGTTCCGAGTCATTGTTGTTGGCAGCCCACGGGGCGATTTCCGTAATGTTGGCATCGTCGGTGAGGGTAAAGGTGGACAAGGAGTCGCGGTCGACGAAGTCCTGGTCATGCGAGGTGCTGGAGAAGTCTCTGGAGATGCGAATGGACGTAGGGTAGGAGTTGAGGTAGGAATCGGCCTGCATAGCGTGCGGGCCTTGGAGGGGAAGCGATGTCGGAGAGGAGGTGGGAGAGACAGGATTCGGCATGAGTAAGGCCGTCGGCTGCCTCCACAGCTGCTTGCGAGGAGGCGGTGGATGCAAGAACTTTGTCGCCGGCTGGAGCGAGAGGCGAAGGCAGAAGTAGCAGAGGCAGAGGTAGGGGACAGCCGGCCGCCAGAGACTGAGTGGGCCAAAGCTGAGCGCTGAGCGCAGAGTCTTGATGATCGGTGGCCGCTTGTTTCCTTTTCCGGGTCAATTGGCTCTTACGTAAGCGGGCGGGCCGGTTGGCGTCCGCGGACCCCAGCCTGTCCAGCCTGTCGACGGTGTCCTGCGAGTACTTACTGTACTAGGTATGGCACTGTGTGCGTTGTATTCTCCCACCTCCCGCCTCCCGTCGTTGACAGCCCACCACTGCGTTTCCAAGGCAAGCCGCCGCCCGCGACCATCCACGACCACCAATCGCGGCCCCCTGCGACCACATCACCCTACTGCTTCGGTGCTTCCGCAGTCATTTCCTCCCACCACGTTCACGACCCCCGCGGCCTTGTCGGTGATGCCTTGCTTCGCCCTCCGACAATGCAAGTGTCCTCCTGGCCGCCTCCGACGCTCCCCAACATTCACTCCTCGAGGCGCACAGGCGTGCCTCGCGCCCAAGCTCGTCGTCTTCAGTCATCTCCGGTGCTTTCCACCGGCCGTGAACTGAGGTGTCACTCTAGAGTTTATCCACCGCGGCCTGCATGGCGGCTTGGTGGGAAGCGTCTGAGTGCCCGCGATTGACTTCTCAGCCGTCACCACCGCCAGTGCTTGCATGGGACTTCGAGACCATCGAGGACAGCCATGCTGATCCCTTGCCTGTCGGCCGACGACCGCTTTGTCTCATATGCTTGTCACCGTGCCCGGATGTCGACGTGCGACGGAATCTTCCACCGCCTTTCGGGTGCCCGGCAGCACTCTATTTCCACGTGCGCGCCCAGGGTGCTTTTGGATTGTAGGCGTGCGCACGCGCGCAGGGTCTATGTTCCCGATGGAATCTAGATGCTTGTTTACGCTGCAGTGTTGCCGTGGCTTCTTAGAATGATCAGCCATCCTTCTCCATCCTTGCTCAGAGGGTCAATGACGCCATCCCGGATGATGGTCGACATTGTATCGACAGGTCGCAGTATTATTTACGATTCCTATATCCAAGCTAATCTTGTGCCATCGGAGTCGCAGCAGTTTCTGACCATGGTGGCGTTATCAAATTGATACCGACGGTTGGATTGTACTGCCAACATCGTCCGACCAATGCGGTCGATTACTCTGAATGCTTGGAGATCGCAACAATCTCGTTTGCGTTTCGATCCTCCTCAATCAGGTACGAGAGCCATCAAGCCGCGGTGGCAAAGTCTACCTGTTTCGCATACACGAGTCGCTTGCTATAGGCCAAAGGGATAGGGGAAAGTGGGACGGTTACGGCTGCCATATGCACCGATCGCCCGTTCGCCAGGTATGTACGACGCGGTCACATGACTGATCAAACCAGCTAATTAACCATGATCTCTTCGCCGTTCAGCCATCATCCTCAATGCAAGACTCTGTCGCTAGCCAAGGGAAGCCTTGCAACCGCACTCACACCGAGATACACTTGCCAAACGGGAAACATGAAGCATCACCGAACACTCTACGTTGCTGATCAGCCTGAGGGCGAGGCCAGGTAAGAGCGGCCCGAGTGCATCCGATATCGGAACAATGTCGATTTCATCGCAATCGACACAAAACACCGCACGACTCTATCAACATTGGCGGTTGCGGGGCATGTTTGACATGCGGCGACGCTGGACTACGAGAATACGCATTTCGGTTTCCCCGCTTGCACGGGTACTCGTCCCGAGGACCACGGAGAGGTATGCGCCAGGACCGTTGCGGTCCCTCCCTCGGGAAAAGAGAAAAAGGAAACACTCACCTCAGGAATATCCGGGACGACAGAAAACAGACGGGGCCGCCGAACCACGCCTGCCTTCCCTCGGCCAAGTACCTAATTCAAAGATGCAATCGAACGCGTTCAGCCTGTCCGCGCGAACGATCGTGAGATGAACCTATGGACGAACGCGACCAGCGCGTCCACCCTCATTCGATCTTGAGGGCCTTCAGAAGTACGTGTTGACGAGCTGCTGCAGACGTTCGAGGCGTTGCGCGGGCGCGGGAGACTTTGCGGCTTGGACGATCATCTCGAGGTCCGTTTGCGCGAACTTGTTCACGTTGCGTGTCAGATGCGCGTTCCTGGGAGATCGGAGTAGGAGAACGCTGACCTTCGCGATGACCTCCGGAGCCCAGCGCACGGACTTCTTGACCGGAACTTGGACCTGAACCTGCAGCTGCTGGCCTGGCTTCGCGCGCTTGATGACCGCCGGCGGGGGCCGTTCGGCGCGCCGAGGCTTCTTCAGGATCCCCTTTGGCTTGCGGGGGACAACCCCGGCGGGGGCCTTGACCGTGACGTCGACGCCGTTGGCGGTCGCGGGGCTGACGTTCTCCTTGTCTTCGGCAGAGCATTGCAATTCGCGCTTGACGGGTGTCGTGAGCTTGACGGGCGTCGCGCCCTTCGTCGGACGTTTCTTCTCGAACCGCAGTGGGAGCATGGGCCGCGGCCTGTTCAGCATCTTCTCACCCTTCTCCGGCCCCGAGAATGCCTTGCGTCGAGCTTGAGGCGCGTCCAACTGGGCCCGGAGGCGCTTGAGGAGGTCTTGACCGATGAGGTTGGGGGACGGGGAGCTGTAGGTGGCCGGAGCGGAGACCGCTCGGCGTGCGACCGTCGCTCTGGGCGGGAAGCCGACACCGAGGGCTGTCGGGGTCGCGATCGAGGTGCGGGTCGGGGTCGGGGTCGGGGTCGGGGTCGGGGTCGAGGGGGCCTCCGGTGTTGCGTCGGCCATCTCCACGTCTTGCAACTCGGCAGTGTCCGTCACAATGACGCAAGGATAACCCGCCTGTCCTGCCACTATGACGGTACCGAGGAGCTCAACGCTCGGACAGACGACACTGACCAGGGGCGGGCTTGAGGCGTCGTCCGCCATCTCCACATCTCGCAGTTCGACGATGCCTGCCATAGCGTCCGAAGAAGAGCCACTCCTTGCGGGCGCAGCAGCAGTACCATCTGGCCGGTCGACGCTCGGACGGAGAACAACGCTGTCGGGGCTTGAGGGTTCGCCGACCATCTCGACGTTTTGCGACCCAGCAGCATCTGAGCAAGTGCGGGAGAGGGAGCCGCCACCCTCACGCACCGACTCAGCACCGCCAGAGCACTCAACGACGGGACGACCGACTGCTGACGACGGAGTCGAGGCGGCCTTGACTTTCTTGGCGGGGGTGAAAATTCTGGGATCCCGGCGTGTACGAAGGGTCCTGGGGCCTTTGAACCTGTCGTGCCTGCACACTGCAAAGTGTTGAGGAGTGTCAGCGAGCCCAAGGGCGGTCAGTCGACGGCGTCCAGACACTCACGGATCTTCCGATGCCACTCCGGCAATTCTTCCCAGAGTTTCATTTCCTCGCGGAGCTGCTCGCCTGCGAGCTTGACGTACTCCCGGCCGTTCCACAGCCAGAAGGGGGTGCCAAGAGCAGACTCGAAGACTTCAGGAGCAATCGCGCTAGTGAGGTAAGACATCCTGACAGATAAAGTGACTGCGCAGCAGTATGGGTGCAATAGGTTAAAGCAGGTAGTGGGAGGTGTATGGCAGGATGTGAGGAGCGGCAATACAAGTCGCGAAAGGCTTATACGTGAGTGCCAATCCGGCCCAGAGCAAACTAGGCGGCTGACCGCTTTGCTTGGTTCAGATCTGAATACTGACCATACAATTGCTCTTACACATCTCCAGGCGGAAATGTACAAAAGTAATCGTATAGTCAGAGTATTTCTGATTAGCTCGGTAAAGACATCGACCATGGTTGCACTGTTCGGGTCTATGCTGTTACTGCAATTGATCGCGGCATCGGGGAAATACACCCCATTCGTGGGGATGTTTGCCACTTTCCGATGCTTGACCTAAAGCGCGCCATCAACGCGCCCATCGCTGTAGGCAACACGAGATGAACATCAAAGGGGGGATATCGGCAATAACCAGAGCTCACGACATTGTTCAATTGCTCGGCTATCTGCACGATCCCGTCAAGTAGCAATTGTCCGACGCGTTGTCAGGCGAAGGTTGGGAAACCGCTAATAAATGAAGAGGTTGGTGATGTCGACGCTGGGTTGTACTATGGATGTATACCGCAACGTACCAGGTACATGATACGCCCCAGACTTTTACCGGGCTTCCCAGGCCATCGAGAGCGTCCGTCACGGCGACAACATCCCTCGCGTTGCCCGACGTTCCGACATGCTTGAGCATAGCACCATTCACTACGCCGCTGCATTCGATGCCTTTTCCTTTTCCTTGAATAATGTTAGTGATGAGTGACAAGTACTCCGATGCGCTCTGGAAGCACATCACTTGGCTCGGACTGAGCGCGAGATGTGTTCCAGGAATATGAGAGATGTACAATTCATTTGGAAGCTTACTTTGTGTCCAGGTTGATACCGCGGGGGTCCCAGCTGACTATATGCAAATATCCGCCAGTGTCAGGTAGTATTGAGCGTGGAGCGTGACGTCTGCTACACCACATTTTCCAAGGCCGTCTGACAAACTAGCGAAGTCGGCAACCATCGTGGGCATCACTCGGGGATTGTGTCTGACCTGGATCGGCTAACGAAGTGCCCTTGCTTTGACCTGATCAGAGTAGAGAAATCGTGCCAATACAATGGTACTTCAAGAAAGGCACAGTCAAAAGGGACTCAATAGGTGCCGTGAATGAAGGCTAAGAGCCCATCGACCAGTCGAATTGGTGACGTTGGGGTCGACATGACTCACATGAGCTATTGATATCACTGCGAATAGTTGCGAAAACTCACCGTAGATGCCCCAGATGCCATCCTGCTGTTCAAGAAGCGTATCAACGTGGAGAAGATTGCCTGGAGTAGCCTTGTGCGGTACATCGCTCGCGATGCAGTAGACGTGCTTTGGGATCAGGAGCAACTGGACAGCAGGAAGGCCCTGTACAGACCAGAGCCGGCAGTCAGTTGTTGCCCTGCCGCCAGTCCACCAGCTGATAAGTCGTGGTCGCCTTCGCCGACAGCAGATAATGACCCGCTACTACAAAGGTCTAGCTGCCAGTGACAACACCATTTAGCTACAGTTGCGGCGAGATGGGACATTCTGGCCGCTAGTAAGCGTGAGAGTACGTACATGCGAACTCGCAACAGGGTCGAGCCCGGAAAACAGCATCCTATACCGCTCATGGAACCAACTCGATTGCAGCAGAACCATGCTCAAAGAGGAGCATCTGAGCCCAATTCGAAGGCGATTTGGTGAGTGGCCGAAGTATCAAGACTTTTCAAGACTGCGGTGCGTTAGAAGCGAGATCGAATCTGCAAAATAGTCCGGGCGCAATACTCGTGATCATGGGTGGCGGTGCAACACAAAAGCCACACGAAGCAAAAGCATGTCCCAGGGAGGATTCGAGCCTCCGTCTTCACGGGCTTGCGTTGCCACAACGTGATGATCTAACCACTAATCGACAAGGACCGTATGAGGCCTCGCTTTGTTGCACTCATAATGTGCGCAGGCCCAAGAAGGACCCTCTACGTCACTTATGATCGGCGATGCCGCTGCGCGTTTCCGCCGAGCGCGACTGCAGTGTCAGTGAGTGGCGGAAATCGCGCTGAGTTCCAGTCCAGCTCCCAGGTCTCGCCCCGGCTTGCGGATGCTGTACCAGCATCCTTCCTTGTCCTCCCACCACCATCTGGAGGATCGTCGACTACAATGAGGAAGCTATCCTATGTCGTCGCCTTCTTCGCCGTCATTGGGACTATGATCCTGGTATGTCTGGGGCCCGCCTGTGCTCCAAGTATGCGTAAGCGGGAAACTCAACCCACCCTTTCCCCTCCAGAACATCCTCTCCGTCCAGCGCCCTGATTGGTCTGTGTCCGGCCCCGGTTCAAGGTAGAGTGAGTGCTCACACGGACCGCTCTCCTAGGCTCGTCACGAAGAGACCAGACATCATCCACAAGGAGGTCGTTGTCTCCTATGGCCTCGCCAGCCGCTGCGAGCTTCGCGTCATGGAGGTCCCCGCCCCGAGCGGCGGCACGCTCACCTACACCAGCTACGATTGTCGGCCGTTCCCGAAGCGCGTCGAGGATGGCTGCGAGAAGGAGAACAAGGCCTTCTGCATGATCTGGGGCACCTCGAGCTACTTTGCAGAGCTCGGCATCGGCTTTGCCGTCGTAGCTTGTCTCGCTATCATATTTGGCGTCACAACTCACTCGCGTAGGAGGCGCATCTGGAAGTCGGCCTCGTTCTTAGTTGCGCTACATGGTGAGTGGACGACTAGGGTGGATACGGGGGTCGTGTGACTGAACTTTCACCAGTCATATCCCAAATTGTCGCCTTCGCTATCGTTACGGATCTGTACCGTCGCGATTCTTTCCCTACCTTCGAGCGTGCTCGTCCAGGTAAGTTGCTCGTATGGGGAGTCTTATGAGGGGTGGCTGACTTGAGTCACAGGCCTTGCATACGTCCTGAACGTCGTGTCCTGGGTTTTGGGCATCTTAGTTACCGCCGGCATTGTGATTACTGGAAACGCTGCCAAGCATGGCCACCAGTGGGCCGCCGGCAATCGTGCTTATCGTCCTATTTCAGGATGAGAGTGGTGCATCTTCTGCCTGGTCACACAAAAATGTTCGTCGCGTCCACTCAACGTAGTTCCGTACGCTCCTCTAGCCCTCTATCTCTCGTTGCATCGTTTTAGTCTACTAGTCTGTGCTTCGCGTTGTACGATGATTTACCCCTCTATGCCTTCCTTTGTGATCGTGTATGTTGTCATTGCAGGACCTTGTATATATATCATATCGTTCGTATCGCCGATACCTCATCCACAAAGACCTAATCGTCAGTCCCCCGGATAGTCTACCTGGTCATAAAGCCTAAGCGTCTCATTCCAGTCCCGTTTTCTCCTCCGCCTCACAGAAAAGTACTTCGCCTTGCTCGCCCATCTCCCCTGCACCCGGCCCTTCTCCCTTCCTCCGCTTTCCGCAAAGTACCTCTCTGGCTCGCCCGGCAGCCCAAGTGTGCTCACCGCAAGCTCCATTACGCGCCGATGCAGATCCTCGCGCCTCGAGCGCATCTGAGCGAGCGCAGGCTTCCCGATCAGGAGCAGCCGCGTAAGCGAAGCGAGCGCCCGGAACGCCGCGATGGCGTCCTCCATCCAGCGCAGGCTGAGCCACATCACCGCGGGGACGAGCACGGCGGTGAGCGGGGCGAAGGGGAGCGTGACGAGCGTGGTGAAGAGCCAGATGCAGAGCCCGGAGAGGAAGCCGTATGTGAGCTTGTACTGCGCGATCTCGTCGTACGTGTCCCAGACGGGGCCGGTGCGCTTGAACTGGTGCACGGCGATGACGGTCGTGGCGAAGACAGGGAGCCAGAGCAGCAGGCCGGGGAGGGAGAGCGCGAGGAGGACGAGCGCCCAAGCGGCGCGGAGGAGGACGCGGTAGAGGATGACGGGCCGGGAGAGTGGCCGGCGTATGCGGTCGTCCTTGATTCCCCAGCGTGCAAGCTGATCTTGATATTCCTACAAGGTTGTCAGTTCTGGAGTGTAACGACAGCTCAGGGAGGGAGACGGACCTTGAGGTCACGGCCGAGCTGGACGATCTTCATGTCCTCTCGCGCGACCTGCTCAGGCGGCGGAGCCTCGCCGTCACTGGAGGTGTCTGCGCGTGGCGCCTCCGCCAACTTGAAAGCCTCCAGGAACGTCCTGACGACGCGGATGTAGTCGCCTAGCGACATGGACGTACCGAGCGGTGCGTACATCCTAGCAGCAAGTTTGGCATTCCGGATCAGCCTCCAAGATGGTGCATCGAGCGTTCCCGAGCTGATTTGCTGATGCATCTTCGCAGTTAGAGAACGAATTTCGTTGTAGTCGATTGGCGTGAGCAATTCAGGGTTGTTCTGGGACTTCGGCGTAAGCACACGATCGTTAGTCAGGCGCGTGGGAGGTACCTTTGGCGTAAATTTCATTGGTGGATGGAACGTCACGAGCACATCCGAGCGAAAGTGTTCTCGATGCCTGCAGAACTGTGACGTTAACACTGCGAAACGTAGCCACTCAGGAATGGGACCCACATGTAGGTGATTGAACAGGTCAGAACATCTATCTCAAAGTCGGGATTGTGTCGGTTCCGCGAGAGGACGTCTGAGACCATCCTCGCGACTGCCGTACCCTTGGTAAGTACGTCGTAGAATACAGGATGTCAAAAACATACCACCAGTCTTGAGCGGTGCAATTGTTGGATGGTACCGGCTCATACCCTCAGGGAACAAGCATACTGCATCTCCCAGTTCCACAGCCTACATGGACGCCACATTGGTGATAATAAGTGTCGAGGGAATGTTGGCACATACCTCCACGAGAAACTGCATAGCATTGGAATTGTCCACTTGTTGGTCTCCAAAGTCCTTGCGTCTCTTGATTGGGACGGTGCCCGCAGACTCAATAAGCCAGCTGGTGAAGGTCTTTCTCCCGAACTGAGTCGATTTCGCCGTGAGCCTGAGGAGGTTTCGTTTCTATGGAGAGATAGTGAGCCCTATCATTGTGCGGTAATAGAGAGGACTGCGGCGGACCCTTGATGGAATAGAAGTGACCAGAAGCCTGGGCCGGGTCGGGTTACAAGGAGGGATGAGCTCAATACAAGTACAGACTTACAGCGCATCAGTCAGAGAGTTGCTATGGTTAGCACATACTATGCTGGTTCACGGTCAGACGGCGGAGCTCATGCCACTGGCGAGGGACATACCAAGGCACGCCTCTCGGTGGGATATTATCCACGTTCTCCACAACGATGGTCCCGTAAAATATCTTGAGCACAAACTTGAAGAGCAAACTGCATAGATACTAAGGGTCGTCGAGTCGATACCTAGGTGACAATACCGTACCGGATGAACATATAGGCCCATGGCGTTGGGGATCCTGCCAACGCCGCCATGGCTATGAGACGTGCTTCGGGGTTATGCCAAGTGCTTGGGTGGACTAGGAAAGGCCAGGGTGACGCCGGAAGTTTCGTATGGTCGCAGAGGTAGAGGTGTGAGTGAGAGGTCAGGTGCAAGGCCTCTCTGCGCGGTCATACTAAGTATATAATGTAAGTATTTGGCCCAGACGAGAGATGCATGTGGCGACTCGGCCCGACGGAATTATTGGGGAAGCGCGTTTGCGTCACGTGCGCAAGATTTAGCAGCAGATCGCAAGTTTTTCGACGCCGAGATCGACCACGCCCTGCTCGCCGTCGGCCACAGCGACGACTATACGTCCGCTAGCCGTGCACAACATGGCCGATAACGTTGAAACCGCCCTTGCAAAAATCCGTCCGCACACATCCTCTGCCCTCGCGCACCAAAAGGCTCCTGCGACCCTCCTCCGTGCGATCGAGGCTACCTTCCGCGAACAAAACACCGAGCCCTCTGCGACAGCATATTTCGCTGCTCTTCTAACTTCCCTTGATGGCTCCCTTCAGTCTTCGCGAGCTTCAGGCCCTGCTCTTGGGGATGGCGATCTCCTTCCCGCCGTGCTCTACCTTCTCGCAGCAGTCACTCCGTATATCCCTCAACCAGTGATTCGCTCACATCTATCGACTATCATCACCTTGACTTCCCCACTCTTCCCTGCTCTGTCTGCACATGCCCCGCCTCTCCGCTCTCAACTCACTCTCTATGGGACTGTGATTCTTGCTCTTGATCGCTCTCAGCTCGACAGTCAGGGCCTCCGGCAGGCCTTCATGACCATCTTGCAGCTAACCCTTGACCCTCGTCCAAAAGTGAGAAAGAAGGCGGCAGAAATTGTTAAGGACGTCCTCGCCGCGCCCCCGCCTCCTTCTCTGAAGCATCCTTATGCCGAGAAAGTAGCAGAGTGGGTCAAGGCAGCTCTCGAAGAAGTCTGCGCGGGCGGCCTCCCAAAATTCAAGGGAAAGAAGGCAGAGACTGAGGGGTCCGACGCCGCCATTCATCTTCTGGCCTTTCTCCGTCCCGTGCTCCCCTCCTTGCCCTCTGAGGTGAGTGTTATCTCGGTTATTGACTGTGCAAAGCAGAAACCTTAGCAAAGCCGAGCAGTCATTGTCCTCTATCACGTCTTCGCTCCTACTGTTTCCTCGCTTAGGGAACCCGTACCTATCCCAATCGGCATATTCTATCCTCTCCGAACTTCTGGCACTCTCAATGGACGACCCGACCGTGAACCTGCAGTCTCATATGTCTGAGCTCCTGAAAGTCATTCTCTCGGCCCCACCTCTCCGTAGCGACGCTGCCCTCACTGCTGCATGGGCCAACGTCCTCGGAAGCACGATGCTCGCATACCACCAAGCGAATCCGGAAGAATGCGCTGCAGAGCTGGGGAAGGTTTGGAAGGCGATTTGGAACCTGCTCGAATCGTCCGATGCTGCGACGCGCAAGGCAGCTGCCGATGCTCTAGCTACGCTTGGACAATGCTTCACGACGACTCTCATCAAAGCAGCTGTCAAGGAGAAAAGCTCAGATGAGCCGAAATCTGCCATCGGCAAGATTATCGCGCAGTCTACGAAGGCACTGGACTCGCTTGCATACGCCCGCGCAATACCTGACATTCTCGCCGTCGTTGCATCCCTCATCGAGAACCTCAAGTCTCGTAACGGGTCGAGGAAGAACACAACTGCAGCCGAACAGCTGTTGTTGCCTCTCATCACGAAGGTCGCAGACCTCAGAGTACAGAAGACCTTCGAGTACAAGGAGACCGCAGACGCAACACTCGGTGTCGCTATGCGTGTTCTCGGGCCGGCAGTATTGCTACGCGTATTGCCTCTCAACTTGGAGCAAGTCGATAGGTAGGTGCACCATCTCATCCTTTCTGGACCGCCCGACTCAAAAAACGACGCCAATGTAGGCAAGCCGGCCGCGAGCCTCGGGCTTTCTTACTACCGCTACTCGCCCAACCACACCCTTCGCCCCTTGGCCACTTCGTGTCGTACTTCGTCCCACTGACAGAACGAATGTTCGAGCTCCAGAGTACTGCCGAAACCGAAGGTCGCCAATCGGAAGCCAAGGTCTGGAGCGTTCTTATCGAGCAGATCTGGGTTGGTCTTCCCGGATACTGCTGGGGCGCTCCTGATCTCAAGCAGGTTTGTGTCCGCATGTTGCTGTCCGTATATCAGTTTCTCACATGACAATAGTCCCTCACGGCGCAGTTCTCGCAGCTGCTGTCGCAGCTCTTGTACGGCCAGCCAGCGCTCCGTCCCGCTGTGCTCCGAGCACTAAAGGTCATGGTTGACTCGAACGTTGCCCTTGCCAGTGAGGACCCGGACAGAATCGCCAAGCTCCCCGAGAGTGTCCGCACCGACCCTATCACCGCGGCCGAAGCACAAGCGAATATAGACTTCCTCCGTTCTCAGGCGGAGAGCTGGCTCGCCGTGTTGTTCAACGTCTTCGGTAGCGTTGGTCGAGATAACCAGCATATGGTCGGGGACGTGATCAGCTCGTGGATCGCTATAGCGGATGCGAAGGTGTGCCTCACCCCCTGAAGACCTGTCACCTCCCTGAGATTGACCGTCTTTCTAGGAAGTAACACAGGCATACCATAAGCTTGTCACGCTCTTCAAGCAGAACCTCGTCAAGGCGCAATCCGCACCCGCTCCCAGGGGGCCTACGTCTGACAGCGTGACAGTCATGAGCCAGGACCTCCTCTTGCTCGCGCTCCCGTACCTGTCGCCCGAGGACGCGACGGCGCTGTTCGCCATGTTCCTCACGAGCGACGTGCTCGAGAGCCGGGACAACGGCGTCCAAAAGCGCGGCTACAAAGTCCTGACGCGCCTCGTGGAGTCTGGCAAGGTGCAGGTGGACGCGGCGGTCGTGCTCAAGAAGCTCGAGGGGCTAGTCGAGGACCTCGCGGCGGCGGCCAAGAAGGACCGATTCCAGCTACTCGCGGCACTCATCGCTGTCATTCCACAGGATGCGCTGCACCTAATTCCTTCGATCATTCCGGAGGCGGTTCTGGGTACGAAGGAGCCGTCGGAGAAGGCGCGAAATGCAGCGTTCGACGTCATTGTGGCTATGGGCAGGAAGATGGCTGCTGGTGGTGTTGTGAAGCGCCAGATGCTTGAGGATATGGCTGACGATGGAGCTGGCGAAGGTATGTGCTCGCCATGTCTCTCATTTACTGTTGCTCAAGATGGTTCGAAAGCCGCCGGTAACATTGAGGAATACCTGACGATGGTCTGTGGTGGACTGGCTGGCGCGTCCCCGCACATGATTAGCGCAACTGTCACCGCGGTCTCTCGTCTCATCTTTGAGTTCAAAAGTGAGTTGCTTTCTTCGCCTGCTCAAGTCATGCCGCCAACGATTGTATAGATAGCATCTCTGCCAACATGCAATCCGAGATCTTTACTACTCTTCTCGTCTTTGTTACATCCGCCAACCGCGAAATTGTCAAGTCCGTCCTTGGCTTCGTTAAGCTCGCCATACACACCATGCCCGCCGATCTGATCCGCCCGCACCTCAAGGACCTCGTCCCCGCGCTGCTGAAGTGGTCGCACGACCACAAGAACCACTTTAAGGCCAAGGTTCGGCACATCTTCGAGCGCATGCTCCGGCGCTTCGGCTGGGAGGACGTCTACGCGTGCGCGCAGGAGGAAGAGGCGCGCAAGGTGCTGCTGAACATTAAGAAGCGCAAGGACCGCGCCAAGCGTAAACGCGCGAATGCGGCTGACGACGAAGACGAAGACGTGCCGAAGGCGAAGCCGGCAGCGGGCGACGCGTTCGAGGACGTGCTCTATGGCAGTGAGAGCGAGATCGAGGACAGCGACGAGGAGGACGCTCCCGCCCAGAGTGCAGGCCAGGTGAAGCGCAAGGGCAAGGATGCCGGCGCGAGGCTGAGGGTGGACGACGATGAGCCCATGGATCTTCTGTCTGGAGCTGCATCTCGCGTCACCAGTATGTGTTGTCGAGATTTCAAGGAGACGGTTACTGATACTCATGCGTCAAGCCGCCAACGCTGGTAAGCGCAAGAAGCCAGGACAAGACGCTGCGCACTTCAAGATAGACGGAGACACGGGCAAGATGGTCATCGATGACTCCGACGAGGAAGGAGCAGCAGCCGCAGGTGACGAAGACGTAGAGGGCAATGCTTATCGCGAGCACCTCACGTCAGTCGACGGCTTCACGCGCGGGCCGAATGGCAAGATTAAGTTCAACAAGGACACGAAAAAGCGCAGACGAGAGAACGAGGAAGCGGATGGGGACATTGAGATGGCAGATGGAGAGGCTCAGAAGGCAGCTGGAAAGAAGACGAAGCGGAAGATGGAGCCAAAGTTGGGGCACGAGTTCAAGGCGAAGGTCAGTCCGCACTTCTCTTATCACTTCACAGGTTCGTCGTCCGTTCTTGCCACTGAACCTATTCCGTTCACTGTTAACAGAAAGCCGGCGGAGACGTCAAAAAGGGAGGCGTGGACCCATACGCCTACTTGTCTCTCTCGCAGGCTGCGAAGAAGCAGAATCGAGGCAGCCGGATTGGTATCGCAGGCAAACGCTGAGTGTTATCTTGGCACTGGTCACGGAGTCATCGTTGCAGTCTATATCAAGTATCAGGTGTATTCCCATAGATTTTGGATTGGGTTTATCCCAACAAGCTTAGCTTGAGAAGCGCGGGTGCGAATGTGACGCCAAAGCCGGCAACCCTAGGCATACATGTGAACAGAGGAAAACGCCAGGCCTACAGGTGTGCCTGGACCAGGTTACAGGGGCCGATTGATTGAGCGTTCCCGCGTATCTGGGAGTATATCTCGAGCATTTAGGCACAGGTGGTGTCATCGTCCCGTCTGGCCTCGTATCCCCATCCTCCCCAGTGTTTCGTCATGGCGAAGAAGTTCCGCGTAGCAATCTGGTACGTCAACAGCCTCTTCTTGAAAAGGCCCCAACAAACATGGCTTTGTAGTGGTGGTGGGATCAGTGGCCTTACATTGGCCGTGGCACTTTCCAAATACCCCGATATTCAGGTACATGTATACGAGGCGACAGGCCAATTCAAAGAGATCGGAGCAGGGGTGATGATATACGCCCGGACCTGGGAGATCCTTTCGTTACTTGGAATGGCCCAAGACTTCTCCCGCATTGCGCATGCACCCCCAGACGGGTCTTTGGGTTGATTTTCCACTTCCTTCGCTTGCCGCTGGGGACTGACAATCCACCAAGGCATAGGATTTGATTACCGCAGGTCCGATAAGCCTGAAGTTGGATCCCGCTTTTATCTGTTCCAGATGCCATGTGAGTTGTCTGTTCTATGCCTTGGGACGAAAAGAGCACGAACACCTGACGACACCGTCATCACCGCAAGACGGCTGCATTCGCTTCCACCGCGCGCACTTCCTCGACGCCCTCGTCGCGCATCTCCCAGCCGGTATAGCGCACTTTGGCAAACGCCTCACCTCATACACCTACATACCTGTTGCGCAGCGCAGAGAGCCACAAATATTCTTGCAGTTCGCAGACGGCTCCGCCGCCACCTGTGACTTGTTGGTCGGATGTGATGGCATCAAGTCTGTCATTCGCAAGCAGCTGCTCGAGGACCACGTCTACAAGCAGGGAGGGGACCCCGGCTTACTCGAACACATCGAGCCGATCTGGAGCGGGATGGTTGCGTATCGGGGGCTGATCCCAGTGGAACGACTCAAGGAAGCCGATGGGACGGAACATCGTACGATACGGAGTCCCATGATGGTGC
Organism: Dichomitus squalens LYAD-421 SS1; assembly: GCF_000275845.1. Classification (NCBI taxonomy): domain Eukaryota; kingdom Fungi; phylum Basidiomycota; class Agaricomycetes; order Polyporales; family Polyporaceae; genus Dichomitus; species Dichomitus squalens. Next base: position 793,439 of record NW_006766885.1, read on the forward strand.
GTGCCTCCCTTTTCGAAATCCCTGGAAGACATCGCTGACGCTTTAGATGACGTGAGTCAGTATTGCGGGAAGAGCAAGGCAAGTACACGAGTACGATGAGGTGGACACTCCCATTCTTAGATATGACTGGTTGCAGCACATTGTGAGCTACTCCATCTCCGCCGGGTCGATAGTCAACGTCGTGGCGATGGAAACGAACCTACAACTCTATGGAGCCCCGTGGAAAGGCCCATGGGTGACTGAATGCAGCCCTTCGGAAATACAGGAGTGTTTCAAGGGTTGGGAGCCGGAAGTACAGGAAATGCTGGGGGTGAGCCGGTTGCCTTCAAACAGGCTATGAAGCAAAGGTGACAAGGCCATAGTGCCTAGATCGAGCTACAAAGTGGGCCATTCATGAACTCAAACCGCTTCCATTCTATACGAAGGACCGTGTAGTCCTCGTGGGAGACGCGGTGCGTAGAAACATGATGATGTGCATTTCGAGTCATTAGGCTCATGGTCTGTGTTCAGGCACATGGTATGACGCCACACCAAGGAGCTGGGGCAGGCCAAGCCATTGAGGTAAGTCAATTGCTTCCCCTCTAGCTCGGATGTCATCTCACGCAAGTAGGACGCATACATCTTGGCTGAAGTGCTCGGGCATCCCAACACCACCCTCGCAAGTCTGCCCAAAGCGCTGGTGACATATGAACGCGTACGACTGCCCATGGCGAATCACGTACTGCAGGGCTCAAAACAATCCGGGGACATGTACGAGTTCAACGGTCCACTGGAAGACAACTTGGTACCGTTGGGTCTGCAGATTGGACATCAATGGGATTGGCTGTGGACGTCGACGCCTCAAACTGAGCGGATTCGGGCATTCGAATTGTTGACCCAACAGAAAGCATCCTTGTAGCGCAAGACGTAGAAATCTGCGATGATGTATTGCGTCTAGACTGCTGTCTATTGCTTGAGCTTCTCCACTAGTTCCGGTACTGCCTGATACAGATCCGCGACGAGACCGATGTCAGCGACTTGGAAGATCGGGGCTTCAGGATCCTGAGATTTGACCCATTCAAACATCAGTACTAGATCGCAAGCGAATATCGAGAGTACTCGCCTTGTTGATTGCCACAATCAATTTAGAGTCCTTCATTCCCGCCAAATGCTGAATGGCACCGGAGATACCAATAGCTATGTACAGCTCTGGCGCGACGACCTTGCCCGTCTGACCGACCTGCAATGAGTTATCCGCATAGCCTGCGTCCACGGCAGCGCGCGACGCGCCAATGGCAGCACCAAGCACGTCCGCGAGGGGCTCCAGCGTCGAATTGAACGTTTCAGCGTTCTTCAGCGCACGACCACCGGACACAACACGGCTCGCAGAGCCAAGTTCGGGGCGGTCCGACTTGGTCAAGTCTGTCCGTACATGCTGCGTGGGCAGATTGGGGACCTCGACAGGGTCGACTGTCTGTTCCTCTGCTTGGACGCTTTCGTCGGCGGCAGCCGCCTTGAACGCGGTCGACCGTACAGTGAAAAACTTCAACCGGAGTGAGGAGGGTGCCTTCACAGTAGCGATCGCGTTTCCAGCGTAGATGGGGCGCGTAAAGGTGGTCGCGTTAGAAGAGGCATCGTGCTCCAGCGAAGTGATGTCAGAGACCGCGGGGAGGTCAAGCCTGGCAGCAACGCGAGGCAGGATGGACTTGGCGGAGGATGAATGGGCTGAGACAACGTGGGTGTAAGGGCTGCTCTCGCCAAGTAGCTTCTCAAAGAGAGGAGATACCGCCTCAGGGAGGGAGTGCGCGTACTGTTCGGACGCAGAGTGAATGACGGTGTTCAGCCCCTTCAGCCTACATCGCGGTCTCAACGTAGGGCGACGAATGCATGTGCTGCTCACTCACGTCTTCGCCTTCTCTACCACGCCTTTCACTTGGTCTGGGGCTCCAATGACGATGCCGGTAACCTGTCCTCCGAGCTGCTGGGCTGCCGTCAGTGCAGAAAGCGAGCCCGAGTCGATGACCCCCTCGCGATGCTCCAGGAAAACCAAGGCATGCGGGCCTGATACAGTCGCATATCGTCTGAGCAACGATCTGCAATGAAGAGCGGGGCGTACGCGGAGCATAGTGATGGTGAGTGCGAAAGACCGGTTGCCCCGCATCCCCCACTCAGTGCGCGTTCCCGATCCGCTTCCGCTGATCTATTCGCATTCACGTGCCCAGCCTCTGGGGGGCCCACCTTCTCCTGCACCCACAACTTGCCATCACAAGCACAGGTGGGCTTCAACGACATCGGCTCGAAAATGCCAATTAACCATGGGGCTTTGCGTTGGACTGCCTCCGAGAACAAGGTTCAAGGGATGCCTAGACTCTTCTTGGCGGCAGATACCGTTACAAGGGTCCAGGGGGACAAGCCTCCGTGTACGTGCCTCGCAATTTTGCAGACTATCGGTCACTCACAACGCTCATGGTCCAGGTCTGAGTATACAAGGTTCAATTGTTGCGCTTCTGCGGCCGCGAGTTCCACGGCAGGTGGCGTCGCCCACAACGGACGTTCCCAGGACTTTGTGCTGCGGTAGATGATGTGCCCCGCGGTTGGCATTCCCTCTGCGATGGGCTTGGGTTGCTTGCACGATCATCCCACGCCAGGGAACATTCGTACTGTTGCGATTGCATTGAGGTGAGGAGAATGTGGCAAGGTGACTCTCATAATACTCAGTTTGAAAATGTAGGTCGCGATAACTGCCTCCTGCGAGATAGTCTCCCTAGGGTGCGGAGATCGCATTCGCGATTGCCTGTATTGACGTAGGCTCAAATTGCGATGTTCCAGACCGTTCTGATGCATGCCTGCATGTGTCTAAGAGGCCGTCAGGCAAGCTAAAGCGAGTCTGAAGTGATGGACGCGCATCCAATTCCGGACCAGCATCTCTACCTTGCATTTGGCCCCGAGGACAGCGGTCTTCTAGCGCTCTCTTATCCCATAAAGTTCCGCCGAAACGTGTTGCCTCGTGCACCATCTTGAGACCCACCCACCATGTCCAATCGCGGTCCCTGCAGATTCTACGGCAAACCTGGCGGCTGCTCTCGCGGCTCAGATTGTCATTTCCAGCACGTTGATGGAGGATCTAGCGAAAGCAATATATCCAGCGGCTCCTCTCGCGGTCGTGGCGCACCACGCGGGGGGGCGCCTCGTCCTGCCATCCCTCGTGCACCGCACGGTGTATGTGACTTCTACTACTCCAGAGGGTTCTGTAACAGGGGCTCGGACTGTCGCTTTCGACATGAGAGTCCAAGTCAAGGAACAATTCAACCCTCAAGCACACCTGCTGTCGACGTCTCCTCCTTACTAACTCCAGCCGCCCTTGCTCGGATCCAAGGCCCTGGCACTGACGGATTCTTCATCTCCTCAACCAAGGAGATGAAGCCTTCGGAGGTCGACTATCATCTCCGCCGTTTCCTCGAGGATAGCTTTAGGTTCAAGCTCGCAGCGGACGCGTATGGATTTGTCGCCCTGATGAACAATGCAAGCTCCGGGAATAGTTCTTGGGTGAGTATTGGCTCCCTTCTGGTGACAGCAGTCTAGCTGACTATCAGGCCAGTCCCCCGAAGACGGTCAAGTAAGCACATCGATACATTGTTGTTCTTGGTCTGTGTTGACGTTGAAGCTAGTTGTTCTTGTCTCGTGTCGGAACGGTCCGTGCACGTTCTCATGCAATGTCGTCAAACCCCTAACACACGTCATCAGGGCAATGGTCTGCTTAGGATCGGAGACATCTTGGGCTGGACTCATGGTGTAGCCATCCGTCCCAGAGATCGGACGTCTCTCTCATTCGGACGAGGATATATCCCCCTGCTGCGCGTAAGTCCTGTGCAGATGTCACTTCAGTTCGCCCCCTCATGTGTTGGGTAGTACCTGTCCTCGGAGTACGTTGTTAAAAGCATCACAAGCAAGACGGTGAAGTAAGCCTATGGGCGGGTCTGGTCTATGCGTTCCGATGGATCTCAACCCCGTCTTCAGTTCCCTCTATTCCCTCATCATGGAGCACTTCGATCGGTTCTCGGAGATCGTGAAGTCGTGCATGGAAGACGCATTCACTATCTACAAGTCGTTCAAGGAGCCTGGACAAGCGGATGTAATGGGAAGCTCCGTACTGTCGTCTATTGCGCAAGTTCTCTTTGAGTACGTTTTTCGATCTGTCCATGAGATCAGTGGGATCATGATTTCGATACGACTTGCCACAGGTACATAACACGTTACAAAAACGCTGTAGCAACCCATCCATCCTTGCGTGACTTCGTGACAAGTCTCCACGGCTGGACAGAGGCTTGGATCGAAGGCATCTCAGCAGACCCTCCTACCTTCGACGATCCGATTGCGAAAGCTCCTCAGCTAGCTCGTCACTTCGTCATTGAGCGCCTCCGCGGGCTCGTTGACCGTCTAGTAGCCATCGTGGACCGAAAGCACAGGGACAATGAGCGTGGCAAGCAACCACTTCGCAATCCGATTGTCGCGATGAGCGCTTCCAACGAGGGTATTCTGGCGGCCTTGCACAATGCATACGAGGGACCTGGAATCCTCCGCCCCGGTGGTCCACGCCATAACAACGATTTCGTCAACATCGCTGATATCCAGATTGCTCCTACGCACGAGGAACTCACGTCTCTGCTACAGCCCTTCCTCCCCGCGAACCTCTATGGGGCTCCGCACCCTCTCCCGTCCGAGTCGATGGAGCAACTGCTCGATGTTCAATTCAGGTTGCTGCGCGAGGAGCTTACGTACGTTCGACGATACTTCACATGTATCATATCTGATCATTGTCGGACAGAGCTTCTCTGCGCACTTCGGCGCAAGCAATCCTTTCCGATCTCAAGCAGGAAAGCGGGCGGACTCAGCTGGACGACATCCTCAAGAAGCGTGGCGGGAAGTATCGTGGACACGCCGTCGGCCAAGATACGGTGCTCTTCAACGTCTATACTAACGCCGAATTCCTCACCATCGCACCTACCCAGCGCGGGCTGACTGTAGGCATCTCCATCGACGCCCCTCCCGGTCGCGCTCGTGCGTCTCAGGCTGGCTCCCGTGCGCACTTTTGGGAGAGCATGAGCAGCAAGCGACTCATGCAAGGCGGTCTTGTTGCCCTCATCTGGCAGCGCGGGGAGACGATCGAGGTCCACCTCGGCACCGTCGCCAGCTCGCTCAAGGACCTCACAGAGTCCGCGAAGCAGAGCGCGGACCGCGTCGGCATCCGACTCTCCTTCTTCTCCCCTGAGGTCGAGCTGCGGATCCTCCAGGAGCTGCGACTTCCCGCCAAGGAGCGGCGCTCGACTATGCTGCTCGTCGAGGCGACCGTCATGTTCGAGTCCGTCCGCCCTTTCCTGGAGGCGTTGCGCGTCGAGCCCGAGAGTGTCCCGTTCGGACGGTATCTCGTCCACCGCCCTCCTAAGTTCTTCGAGACCTTCACTATCTCTCCTCCTGCGTACGCCACCCTGCCAGGCTATTCTTTCCAGCTCGCTTCACTCTTCCCCTCTGAATCCGGGGTGGAAGACCTCAAGCTCATCGTCAACGACCCCACCTCCATAGAGACTGCACGAGACGTCTTAAAGCGGAGCAGTCGGCTCGATCCCAGCCAGGCAGATGCAATGGTTGACACGTTGACGAGAGAGGTTAGCCTGATCCAAGGGTAGGTCATCCTTCTATTTTCAGAGCTCGCAGTTTCCGATGATGACCGTTTATGCCAGGCCGCCGGGGACTGGAAAGGTAAGCTGCTCCTAGAGCATCGAAGATTCTCTACTGAACCGTGTACATGATCAGAGCTACACTGGCGTCGAGCTCCTGCGAGTCCTAATCAAGAATCACGCTGGACCCATCCTCATGATCGCCTTCACGAACCATGCTCTCGACCACATGCTCCGGTCTGTCCTCGATGCTGATATAACCAAGCAAATTGTTCGGCTGGGGTCACGTTCCGCAGACGAGCGCATCGCCGAGTTCTCCCTCGAGCACCAGGAGAACATTGCGGGCAGAACCCGTCTCTCTTCGGCCTTCTACACATATCGTCGCGCCCTTCGTGATGTCGAGGATGAGATCAAAGAGTTCATGAAGGATTTCTTCAAGACGGAAGTCGGCACCGAGAAAATTCTCTCCCATCTGTGTTTCCAGTGCCCGGGTTTAGTCGACTCCTTCGAGCTACCGCCGCCATGGATCGCAGCGATTCACAGCTTGACTGCAGCGGAGCAGGAGGAGTGGAATGTCGCCGGCCGGAACGGCAAGGACGTCAGGGAAGTCGACAACTCGCTGTATGGATTCTGGTTGCGTGGAGGGGACATCAAATTCCTACACGACACGCACTACGCGATGCGTTACCGACAGGAAACCACGTCTCAATTGACTGCTCAAAAGCGTCCGGCCAATCGGTATGAGCTTCTACAGCCCGAACAGCCAGAAGTCGATCAAGTTCAGGAGCCACAAATGCAATCTACCCCTATCACCACCGAGAATGTTGCAGTGACCGACCGCAACGTGGACGCTGACAGTGACGCTGAGAGCGATTTTGCCATGTCAGACGCATCTGCAGAAGAGGAATGGCTTAATGACGCCGTCCTCCCAGATCTCGATGAGCTCATGACCATGGAGGAGGAAGAACATCCACGTTCGCCCCAGCTGATACCTGTAGCAGCGGATTCATCCGGGTCTTCGCCTACATCCAACGTTCCGCCCCAACCCCACGCCATGCCCCAAATCCACACCATGCCCCAACCCCACGCCATACCAGAACCACATCCCGATGTGCGATCGGAGGCTATTCGCCCAGACGACTTCACAGACATTCGCGAGTTCTTTGCTGCATATGGATGCCCGGACATCCCACCCGTGCCCGCGTCCACTCGGCCAATCCCCGAGCTTCTCGAAGCGGATAACGTTTGGCTCATGTCCTCAGTTGAGCGGCAGCAGCTCCATGCGATGTGGTCAGACGAAGTGCGGATTGCGAGTCAAGATACTCAGACCCAGGAATTCCGAAGGCTCCGAGAGAAGCACGAGCGAGCGGCGCAAGAGTTCTCCGAGGGTCAGGCCGAAGTGAGTGTATATTGTTCACTCCGAAGTGGACATCCAACTGAGCTCTGCTACATCAGATCCGCAAGCAGCTGCTGAGGAACGTCGACATCATTGGTTGCACTACGACTGGTCAGTATTCCGTTTTATGATGATTGTCTTTGAGACTGATCCACATTCGTCCTGGTGACGCAGGTGCGGCGAAGTTGACGGCTCTCCTCAAAGGCATCGGCCCTAAGGTTCTGCTGGTCGAGGAGGCGGGACAAGTACTTGAGGCACACGTTCTGGGAAGCTTGGTGCCCAGTGTCCAGCACATGATCCTCATCGGAGATCCTCTTCAGCTCCGCCCAACCCTCAACAATTATAGTGAGTCTGCTAGCATCGCAGGATCCTTCACAAGACCGACTCAATTATTTTCTCGAAGCGCTTTCTATGGATCATCATCATGGAAAGCTCGTCTACAAGCTCGACATGTCTCTGATGGAACGCCTGTCATCCTCTGGACTTCCTATGTCTCAAATCAACGTCCAACGACGTATGCGACCTGAAATTGCAGACCTTGTCAGGTATACCAGGGTATATTGCCGGTTAATGAAGACCTGTCTCACATTCTCGTAGGATGACCTTGTATCCCAAACTCGAGGATCACGAGCTAGTGAAGAACTACCCGCACGTGCAAGGCATGGCCAAGGACGTCTTCTTCTTCACTCACGACCACAAGGAGAATGGCGGAGAGGACGACTTTGTCAGCAAGTACAATCAGTTTGAGGTCTGTACCAGATCGGCCACTTCAGCTGGTGCTATGTTGATCTATTGCAATAGGTCGATATGATCAAGGATCTTGTCCTCTACCTCCTCCGGTGAGGACAGCTTTTTCCCCCGAGTCTTGTTACTCACCCTTCGAATTTACAGGCAAGGGCCATACTCGGCTGAAGGAGACATCGTTGTTCTCTGTGCCTACCTAGGACAGCTGTCGCGGTTGCGGGACGCTCTATCGAACGAGGTCGCTGTCGTGCTCGACGAGCGTGATCAAGCAGAGCTCGATGATCGGAATGCAGAAGCCGAGGACGTCAGTCAATCCACGAGCGCGTTTGAGCGCGTGAAGGTGTCACACAGGGTATGGCTGATGTCTAGTTCTGAAGAGTGTTAGCTCACCTAAATGCTTTAGGTTCTGCTCCGCACCATCGACAATTTCCAGGGCGAAGAGGCGAAGGTGGGTCATTACTGCAATGCCCCGACTACCTGACTGAGCACGCCACAGATCGTAATACTATCTCTTGTCCGGAACTCGGGCGGTTCGGAAGAAGATGAGGTCTATGGGCACCAGCCAAAAGGACGCGCAAACATCGGATTCCTGCGAGTCAGTTCACCAGATATCAGCGATTGTTCTTGTCGCGCTGATTACCATGATATGCGTTACAGTCCGAGAACAGGACGAACGGTATGACCAATCTATATCTTGTCAGATGACATATCTGCTCACAACGAGCGACGTAGTTGCTCTTTCTCGCGCTCGTGAAGGGATGTACATCATGGGGAACGCAACGAACCTTTCGGCGAGGAGTAAGATGTGGCGTGAGGTCATTGAGGAGCTAGGCCGACGCGACTGCCTGGGTACTGCTTTCCCAATCGCTTGTCAACGGCACCCGCATACCGTTGAGTCCATATCGAAGCCAGGACAGCTGCCCCGTATCGCACCAGATGGTAAGATACTGATGTGCCTGCTCACCCTTGTTGAGCGATCGTCACGAGCCTTTTCTCTTGCAGGTGGATGTCTTCTTCAATGTGACACACGTCTCAAATGCGGTCACCTTTGCCCCTACAAGGCACGCACTATGTTCTGATTGCGCTTTTTCCGGACTGATCTCACGCATTCACAGTGTCATTCTGATGATCCGAGACACGTATCCGTATCGTGTGTCCAACGATGCACTCGCATCTGTCCGCGTCAACATCCCTGTACGAAGCAATGCGCAGAGCCCTGCGGAGAGTGTCGGGCGGAAATCACGAACGTGCAACTACCTTGTGGTCACACAATTCCTCGGGTGTTTTGGTTCGTCAGGCGAGATTCTGTAATGTGCTTGATTCTGACATGAGTCGGTTTCAGCTTCGAATACGACAGCCTCGAGAATGTATTCTGCCCTGAGCTTGTCACGAAGAAGCTCCCCGGATGCGAGCACGAAGCGACGATGCGATGCTCCGACAATCCCCGCCGATACCCATGTCGAGCAAAATGTGGTGGGATCATGTCGTGTTGCGGACGTCCATGCAAGGCGAATTGTCACGAATGCCAGTTCCTTAACACTGCTCCTGAACCCCGAGACGACAAGGAGGACGAAGTCGCGGAGGAGCTGCTCCCTGTCGAGAGGCTTACTCATGTCGGTCATCCGTGCGAGAGGAGCCTCTTCTGCGGTCATCTTTGCGGCAAACAATGCTCCTCTGATCATGAATGTACGACGGAATGCAAAGAGGCTTGCCGGCAGGTGTGCGCCCATGCACGTTGCAGGAACTACTGCTCTGTCCCTTGTGCGCCATGCCAGGAGCCGTGCACTTGGTACGTCTCGCCTTCGCGATTGTTAGGCGCAGTACTCACGACCTCACAGGCGCTGCGCCCACTTCTCATGCCCTCTTCCTTGTGGTGCTGTAAGCATGATGCTTCCGTAAAAGTGTGCAGAACTGACATGCTGCCCAGATTTGTGCTCGCCTCCCATGTGACAAGCGATGCGACCAGCTCCTTGACTGTGGTCATCGTTGTCCGTCTGGTAGGTCTATGCGTAGCAACCGTGACAATCTGTCTTCTGATATTGTTGAAGTCTGCGGAGAAGATTGCTCTATCCAAGTCTGCCCGCTCTGCGCCGGGGACGAAGTCAAGTCGAACGTCGTCGATCTCGTCATGCAAACCACCATGGCCGACTTGGACTACGAAAGCGAGAGCCTAGACAATTTGCTCATCACGATTCCCAACTGCGGACACGTCTTCACGGTGGAAACACTGGACGGCCACTGCGAGCTCACCGAGTACTACCAACGTGACGGTCCTGACGGGAAGTGGATCGGACTGGAGGCGCCGCCACCTGGCTTCAAGAAGCCGCCTACGTGTCCTACTTGCCGCGGGGCGATCACCGCTCCTCGCTATGGCCGCGCTTTCAAGCGAGCTGACCTTGACATACTCGAGAACAACGTCGCGTTCCACATGTCCAAGTCGCTGAGGGCGGTGCAGGCCAAGCTGGCTGCCATCTCGACGCCGCAGTTGGAAACCAAGTCGAAGGCAGTTGCTTCGGAGCTGACCTTCGCCCCTTTGAAAGTCTCCACGAAGGTGTTGAAGGCGTTGCAACGCGAACAAGGCGCTCGGATCAAAAGTATTCGCTCAGTTCCCTTCACGCTTCCGGAGATCGACCCACTCAATGCTGCTCTCCACGGTCTGCCTTCGGACGAGGCGAGGGCCTGGAAGAAGGTCGTCTTAGGACTATTTACGGCGTACAAGGACACCATCACTGCGTCCCAGACTCGCTCCGCACATTCCCATGCTTGGGAAGCATCCTTCGCGTACTTGTACCAAAAGGAAATGGACGACATCGTCGCGAATCCCATCGCAGCTCCGCGGAACCCACAAGAGTACGCCATACGCGCCGCTAGGATGAAAGTCGGGCAGCCGCCGCCGCGAGCGGACAAGCGCTTCCTCGTAGAGGCGTTCTGGGCAACGATCAATATCCGCCTGACCATCGCAAGCCTCGCGCGGACCTGGCTCGAAGCCCTCACAAAGCGCCAGAAGTACCCTCCCGAGAACCGACGTGTCTGGGCGACCTACGTCCACTTCCTCCTTCGCTCCTGCGCTGCCGACGCGGAGCTAGCGCTGCGCATCACCCAGGAGTCGGAGAGCAACCGTCAGGAGGCAAAGACCGCGCTGCTGATCATGCGCGTTGAGCTGGAGCAGTTCCGCTTCAACGTCCGCATGATGGAACAGAATGGGAAGATGTCTCCGGAGAATCGTACCAAGATGGCGGACAGCGCTCTCGAGAAGATCTCCAATGCACACGACCGGGTGTCCGACCTTCGCAGGCGCTCAGCTGCACGAAAGCGGAGGCCCGAGGAGACGGACTGGATGCAGGCGGAGTTCGTTGCTCCAGCGCAGACGATTCTGGATGACTGGAGGGCATTTGAGAGGTCGCTACGCGATGCGACGTTCTATCAGCCTGTGTCTCTAGACGAACTGACGCAAGTTGTCCAGAGTCTAGGCTTCAGTAAGTATTCCGCTTGAAGTCGTTTGAGCGTGGTACTGACGTGACTTGTCATCGTAGCGCACGTTGGACACTTCTACAAATGCCCGAATGGTCACGTATTCGTCATCGGTGAAGTGTGTCTTGTTTTTTGATCTGCTAAGGAGTGTTGCTCACGAGTTATGGTGCAGTGCGGCGGCGCAATGCAGCAATCATTCTGTAATGAGTGCGGAGAGGCCATTGGGGGTTCGCACCACAATTTGCTTGCGACCAACCAGCCGGTTAGGGAGCTGGAGGAGATCGCTCGTGAACATGGTGCTCGGCCAAGCCCTTGGAATTGGGCAATCCGCGTGTAGGTCTCGAACGGTTGGACAATAGTATCCTGAACATGAACTGTGCGACATATGACGCTCTCGAATGTGGACGGTCTTTCTCTCTCCATCCTGTACTAGTATCTTTTTTCTACTCGGAGAAGGCATACGTATGATTCGATGGGTTCTCATGTACTCTATATTGTTTCTGAGAGACCGCAACGAATACATCTTTGTGCCCGGATCTCCTGTAGGCGCCGATAGTGTATAAGTATCAGAAGGTATGTCCCACCTGGATCTCGATGCCATCAACGGGTGTGACGTCAGGATACGACTCGTGCGGGGCTTGTTTCTTGACAGCCACCACCAAGAGCACAATGTGGGGCCCCAGCGCATGCCCTCCTCCTCATCGCCGACTGAAGAGCCTCGATACTCATCCCCACACGACGCCTTTCGCCCTTCCAACCTTACACCTCTTGCAGCCTAGGCAATGGACGTGGCCTCGCAAACCATCATGGCGAACCCCGGCGGCGGCACGTTGTCGGAGTCGACCCTAATCCCAACGCTCGTAGGCGCACTCGAGGGCTCAATATCCGTCCTCCTCACCCTCTTCTCAGGTTTTGTCATGGCTAAAATCGGGTACCTGGACCACAAGAGCGTCAGGCACATTACCAAGCTGTGCACGAACCTCTTCCTCCCCTGCCTCATCATCGAGGCAATGGGACCCGACCTCACCTTGACGCACCTCTCCAAAGACTGGATCATCCCCATATGGGGTCTTGCATCCACCCTCCTTGCGCATGCGATCGGTTACGTCGGCCACCGCGTGATGAAGCTCCCGTACTGGACCATCGCGGCCTGCGGCCGTCCGAACTCGAACGTCCTCCCGCTCCTCCTCCTGCAGTCTCTCGATAGCTCAGGCGTGCTCGGCGCCATCTCGCGCGACGGCGAGGGCTCCTCTACGCTGCTCCGCCGCGCAAAGAGCCTCATCCTGCTCAACGCCGTCGTCCAGCAGACCTTCACCTTCCAGCTCGTGCCAGGCATAATCGCGCGTGACAAGCCGGTCGACGAAGACGCCGTAGAGCGCCAGGGCGGCGGGCAGGACAGGTTGCGCCCGGGCCCCGGACGGATCAATCCTGCTCTGCACAACGCTGAGCGCGTCGGGCTGCTTGATGACATCGACCACCACCCCGAGGACTCGGACGACTCGGAGCGCACGCGGACTGGAGACGCGTACAGGCACGCGCTCGACGGCATCGCAGACCGACCGGACTACCATTGGCCTCATCGCCTCCAATTTCTTGAAAATCCAGTCAAAAATGTCGCGAAGCACGTCAGCCCAGTGCTTCTCAGTGCTGTTGTAGCGTTCATCATCGGGGTAAGCTAGCGTCAGAGGACTGTGCTCGACCGACATTTTGGAGTCGCAGCCTGCGCACGTAACAGAGACTGATAGGGAGTCCTTACAGGCCACCCCGCCCTTGCACCACGCTATCCTTGATGGAGACGGCGTACTGTATTCCAGCCTCACGCAAAGTGTTATCAACCTCGGCGAGCTCTTCGTCGCGCTCCAAGCGTTCACCGTCGGCGCCGAGCTCGCTCTCGTAAAGTCGTCGGATCCCGGCAAGCTCCCTACCGTGTGGGTGCTCTTTGTGCGGTTCATTGTCATGCCCGGCTTGGCACTCCTCTTCGTCTTCCTGTCTGCCGGGCGCGGGCTGTACGTGGACGATCGCCTGGTATGGTATGTTGTATTGCGCTCGTGATATCTGTCTCGAGCCGAAGCACTGAATACTGTGGTCCGTCATTGCAGGTTCTTACTCGTCTTGATCCCAGCGGGGCCTTCTGCTATGTTGCTCGTCAGCGTCGCAGAGCTCGTGAACGTCGACCAGGGAGAGATTGCAGGGTATCTCACCGTTTCTGTACGTGTCCCCCTCCCGTCGCTCGTTCTTGAGCCGGCTGAAGCTGACCGACTAACTTCGATTCGCACAGTATTTATTCTCGCCGCTGATGGCCTTGGTGTGTTCCTCCGGCCTGTCTGTAGTGGCAACCGTAGCCAAACGTGTCCCTGGAATGTGAGATATTCGGGGCTTGTGTCCGCGCCGCTTTCATTTTGCTTTTGGTGAGGTTTTGCTTTTCGATGAGAAGGGTTTCGGAACGGGTCCGTTGCATTTTGCAGGGACGATGCCCGATGATGTATTAAGACCATGGGATTGAAGACAAATACGTTATAACGTCCTTATTCCTGTATTGCGTACGAATCTACCGTGTTGAAGATACCGTGACGCATCATCTTCGCGATACTATTCACGGGTACCGCTGTAGGCTTCGTGTAAAACGGATTTGCCGCAGATAACTACGTCTGTACGTACACGTTCCAGTCGTCTGATGACGGGTTCCCATGAGCACCATACGGTTAGGCACGCCAGAGCCATGTCCCTTGTACTCTTACGACGATCGTACGCTGATGTCTCTGTGTAGAAGACGCGTTAGAACTGTCCCGAAAAAATGACAGATAATCATGCGTAATCGGGAGCCAACAGACTGGCGAGCGATGATCTCGGGAGAGCGAACAAGTCGCCGAACTTTGATGACATAGAGGCCAGAAGCGCAGAATGCCGGCGACGAGCACACCGTATGTCCGACGACGATCCATAAATGGAGGGCGTCATAGTCGAGACCTCCAGACACGAAAGAATCCATGAGAAGAGGGGTGTGGGTTGAGAATGAGCTCTATCGTCGGATGCGGATGAAAGGCGGCTGCAGTGAGAGTGCATGAGGACCCCCAGAAGCAAGAAGCCTTCAGGATATGAATGCGATTCCAGGCCTTGCAAGCTATGACGCGCACACCCACGTGAGGCTCTTCCTGTACGTACGCGAGCAGCAGCGCTGCGTGTCAGTCGGGGTGCCCTGGATGAGCAGAGAGAAGGACGACGGTCCCACGACAAACGCACGTTCCCGTTCGCCCCGGTGTGCACGATCAACACGGGAGGAGAGGGCTGCGCCGTGCGAGCGAGTGAAGCGCGATACCGGGGAACTGGTCGTGGTTAAGCCTAGCAGCTTGCCGGGACGTGGGACGATAACTTCAACTCGATGTTCTGTTGTGCCGCCTGCGCCAGACCCTGAGCTAGTGCACGCCGCGTGCTGTAGAGAGACGGACGTCAACGTCTGGAACCGCAGCTAGGGCAAGCGGGACGTCAGAGGTGAGCGACATGAGTACCGCAGGCGCGAGGGGTTGGCCAGCTGGAGCTAGAACCGGAGCTATTTGGGGCAGGGAGGTGGTGATGAGGCCGTCGACCGTCAGCTGGTGCGAGTGAATGCACGAGTGTGGGAGCTCGCTGCCGTCATGACCTCCGTTGCAGCATCGATGGGTAGGGCCACTTGATGAGAACAAGAACAGAAGACGGCCGGATGTTCTACGAACGACGGGGAGGGTCGCCTGCTGGACCTACCACTGACGTGGATACACCCTGAGTCCAGGTAACAAGGTTTGTCGTGGGTCCTAGCATGAAACATCTTAACATGCTGCGATTACCAGCGATGTCCAACTATACGAATGTTCGAGTGCGATGAAGTAATCAAAGCTCCAATTGCAGATACGTGAACTTTGGCTGGGGAATGAGGGGGTGCAGACAGAAGGTAACTCAAACGCCACAAGAAGAAGCGATGCTTGCAGTTCGACAGCGCCCGGCTGTCTTCACCACCGAGGGCCACGCCGGCCTTCCGGAAGCGGGCACAGACCGGATCGCTGCGAATCGACTCGCAGCGCCCAGGCCAGCTGACCATTTAGTTGAGGTTTTGATAAGGGGGGGTTAGATTAGCGGATAAGGGGGTCACAGGCCCAGGGACCGGCGTCCCGCCTTGCGTTGCGCCCCGTCTCCTCTCATCGTCCCCCATGTCGATGATGTCCCTCTCGCCCACGACGTCGACCTCCAATTACGACGACCAGCCCTCTGGAAAGCGCCGCCGCACCCACAGTTTCACCGTCGCACCCAACGGCGGCCCCCGGTCCGAAATGGCATCCCCCCAGGACCCGTCGTCGGGGCTAGGAATGTCGCCGCCCGCCACGCCCGCCCACATCCCGAAGCGGGGCGCGCGGGCCTGCACCAACTGTCGCAAGGGCAAGAACAGGTGCGAAGGCGAGGTCCGTACGCTCCGCTCCTCCCATCACCCGCCCCGCCCTCGGATGCTGACCCGTAGCCTCCCTCTCGCCCGTCCCGTCTGTCCGCCCATCCGCCCGGCCCGGGCCCTCTCCCGTCCTCGCCTCTCCAGGCCCCCTGTCGTCGCTGCCAGCTTAGCGGCGCCCAATGCGTCTTTGAGAAGCCAGAGAAGAAAAATGTCCAGGCCTTGTCCACAGCCAGCGTCGAGTGAGTGCTCTCCCCTTGTCTCCCCCGCCACCGAACCCCGCACCCCATGTGTCCGTTTCATGCTCACCCCACCACCTCCCTCTCCCCGCAGACGCCTCTCCCGCCTTGAGGGCCAGTATTTGGTGCGTGATCGCTCGCCCGCTCGAGGGCTGCTCATGTCGTTGACGTGGCCACCCTGCGCGCAGGTCATGCAGAGCCAGATGATCGGCATGCAGTCGTCCCTCGACCGCATCCTCTCCGCCATCCAGAGCCAGAGCCAGGCCATGGTCCACGTCCAGCCGCCCGCGTACGGTCCAGCGACGTCCTCGCGCGAAAGTCCCGGCATGTCAGGTTTGTTGGTTCCTCCTCTCCCTCGCTTCGTTGATTATAACCACTTCCCAAGTAGAGCCCGTGCCCCGGAACCGGACGTTCCCTCCGCTGCCCGGATTTGCCCCTCCGGTGCGTACTCCGTTCGTTCGAGCCCGTCCCGGCGGTGGCCTAACTCGTTTGAAGCCGCACAAGTATGCGACGTATGGGATCGTGCCCAGCACCGCGCCGTCGTCAGACGACGAATCCGAGGACACCCTTCCGCGTTCGTCGCTCAATGCCCCAATCGAAGCCCTGCAGGGTCTTGCCAACGCCGCCGCCGAGGCTGCCGCTGCACCCTCTGCGTCTCCCCCACGGCAAGTAGTTTCCGAGTGCATGGTACACCTGCTCACACTCTAACCGTGTGGCATTTTGCAGGATGAAGAAGCGCAAGCGGGCCGAACCGACGCCCCGCAACGCCTTCCCGCACGTCGTTGAAAAGGTGCACACTACTAACCATCTCTCAACTCAACCCCGAGTGTGCTGAAGCATATCAATCACTAGGGACTCGTCTCAGACACCGAGGCTCGGGAGCTGTATCATATGTACGTCTCCCCAACCACTTCCACCTTCCCCCTCCTCACCTCCGTCCCGCCCCCAGCTTCTTCTCCGGCTGCCACATCTTCATCCCCGTCTTCGACCCCTCGTACGACACCTACGACGGGCTCATGGAGCGCAGCCCGTGGACGTTCGACGCCATCCTTGCCGTGGCGGCGAAGATCCGGAGCGGGACCGGCCCGCTCATCCCCGCCTTCTACAAGTGCCTCGAGGAGGCGCAGGGCATCGCCCGCTCGTCCCTCTTCGGCCCGGTCGTGCGCAAGGAGGCCGTCCAGGGCATGCTCCTCCTCGCGGCGTGGAGCACCAACGGCTGGCTTCCCAGCGGGCACGCGATGCGCATGGCGCTCGACCTCGGCCTCCACCGCGCGCTCGAGAAGCTCGCGGACCACGGCGAGAAGAAGCGGAGCGAGGATGAGGAGCGAAACCTCGGTGCGTGGTTGCTACGCGAAAGGTTCTTGTGGGCTCGTGGGGCTGACGGTGTGGCATCTTCGCAGTCGTGTCGGCCCGCATCTGGCTGTGCTTGTACTGGTTCGACCACCAGATGAGCCTGGGCACCGGTCGGCCCATCGTCCTGCGCGACGAGAGCTCCATCCGGCACTGTCGCGTGCTGCTGTCGCATCCGATGGCGTCGCCCACGGACGTGCGGTTGATCTCTCAGGTGGAGTTGATCGCCCAGAAGAGTGCGTGGTTCCGGGCTTCTCAACTTTCGGACCGAGCAGGATGACTGATATCCAATTTTGTCGCGCCTTCTAGCTCAAATATACGAGACGCTGTCGCCGCTTAACGGACAGGTCAACCACAACACGTTGTCATTCATCAGGCGCGCGAACATCGCCCTCGACAAGTGGTGGGCAGACTGCGATGAGCTGCACAGTGAGTGGTGATGATCACGCCCATTCTGGCCCTCGCACGCTAACCCCTTCCTCGTGCAGGACAAACGATGGACGAGGAGGCCCTCCCGCGCAAGATCCTCGTCGGCGAGCTGCACTACGCGAAGCTCTGGCTCGTCTGCGTCGCTCTCCGCGGCGTCTCCTGGGACAAGATGCCCTTCGAGCAGCGCGAGCTCGCGTTCCAGGCCAAGGACGCCGCCTCGAACTGCCTCTCGAACCTGCTCGACTCGCCCACCTACCGCGCCGCGCTCCGCTACGCCGTGCACGACACGCTCGTCATGGCCGCCTTCTCCGGCCTCTTCCTGCTCAAGATGGCGAACCTCTTCCCCGCCGAGCTCGACCTCGGCGCGATCTCCGTCCAGGTCGAGCAGCTCGCCCAGCTCCTCTCCGACGTCGCCGCAGAGCGCTACGCCCTCACGCTCCGCATCATGCTCGCCAACCTCCGCCGCAAGGTAGGCCTCGCCGCCGCCGCCGCCGCTGCCGGCATGGGCGGCGGCCCCGGCCCGCAGAACGCCCACATGCCCACGACCACCGGCGGCCCCGGTGACGTGCCCCCCGGCATGCCCGGCGGCGGCGGCGGCGCACCGTTCATCGACCCGAGCATCGCGGGCCCCGCGCCGCCGTTCACGGTCGAGGAGGTCGGCCCGTGGGCGCACGACCAGCGGATGTTCAACCCGCAGGCGATCCCGCTCTGGCTGCAGGAGCAGAGCCTGACGGACCTCGGGCTGCCCGTGAACGGCTCGGACGGGATCTTCCTCCAGATGGGCGGCCAGAACGGGTGGATGGGCGACTTTCCGCAGATGCCGGAGGCGTGGTAGATGTAGTTCCCGCGGGGAGGGGAGGGGGAGAGAGGGTCTCTCCGCACCTCGCAGCCGCGATGCTGGAGACCCGTCGGCAGATGGAACAAAATCTTTTTCTGAGCGAGTGTCGCATGCGGCTCGTCCGACCTTTGTCCGCCGTTTTCCCTGCCAACTTTTGAAAAGTAGGTGTATGCTCCGTTAGGCGTAAGGTACTGTATACTATCGTTTCCACCGCTTGTCTACGTTCCGATTACGCTGTATTGTCTTGTGAACCTTCGCTGTGTGGCGTTACCGAAGTCGATTTGGCTCTTGTTCCTCTTGTTGTCGAGTCTAGCTTATCCCCTTCTCGTCCCATATCTGCAATTGAGCAGTTGTCGCATTCGGCCAGCGAGGCTAACGCACGTACGCTTGCAAGAATGTTGTTTCTATCAATTGGAAAGTGGGCGATGCGAATTCTCAGGATACATGCGAGGCAGCCGAAACATATATAGATAGTGCGATGCGTGGTGGAGTCCGTCACTCCTCGTCCTCGTCCTCGCTCTCTTGCTCCTGCAGGAACTAACAAAAGGACCCAAAGTAAGCACTCGTCGAAGACAAGTCGGGAAGGTAGCTTACCTTGACAAGGGACTGAGTGGCCTGGAGGAAGTGCTGCCGGCCCTGCGGCTTGGAGCCCTTCTGGTGCCAGTAGATGATAGCCTGATCAGAAATACAATCCTTACTATACAGAACCTGGTGGGTACGATGTCAGCCACCGAAGTGCGGCAAGGCACAGCCATGCGGGAGCTGACCTTTAGTATTTGAGGGAACGCCTTCATGATGCGCGTGTCTTCGTAACTGTACACTTGTACAGTATTGATGAGAGCGACTTCGGTCTTCGGCCCATTGCAGAACGGCTCGAGTATATCAGTAAAGCTCTGCGCACCGTCGATCCTTCGGTCAGCCGCCAGGCAGGTGCACAGAATAGAACAAGACGCGTACAGTGATCTCTCTCAACGCAAGCGCCTCGTTCTGGTCCTGGCGTGCGCTCCACTCGATGCTCGAGATGAGACCCTGCCAAATGCAGGACACAAGCTCGGCCTCGGGCAGGGGCTGCTCCTCCTGCTTTGTCTTGATCGCGATCACGATATCCCCGTGCGAGTTGCCGTTGGCCAGCATCTCCTTGAGCTGCTTGATGACCTCGTCCTTGAGGGACGCGAACTGGCGCTTCGTCCACCACTCGGCGACCTGGGGGAGCCCCGCCTTCCGGAAGTGCTCATCGAGCGCCTTGTCGTCACGCTTGTTGGGCGGGAAGAAGAGGATGAGGTCCTTGATGCCGCCGCGCTTGAGCGTGCCCGCGAGGTGCTCCATGGACTGCATGCTCAGGTACGCGCGGAAGACGAGCGTGATGACGTTCGCCGACAGGTCTGGCAGGGAACGAGTCGGTCGTCAGGCTTAAAGTACATACAACGGAAGCGAGTTAGAGGACGCACCGTTCTTGACGAGATGATCCTTCGTCAGACTCTGCAGGCAGCTCGCGCTCGCAAGGCCCTGGGCCAGGAAAAGGCCGATAGCAACGGCTATCTTCTCCCTCTGGGCTTCTGGCAGGCGGTTCAGGTATTGCAACAAGTTCGGCAGCGTGCTCTCTTCAAGAGGCCGCTGTAGGTACTTGTATCTACGCAGCCACACCGTCGGCGTTCGCTCACGACACCAGATACCGGAAGCGGACGAGGGGGCGGGGGAAGCGAGTGAGGGGCCACTCACCTGCGGATTAGTTTGTTGAGGACCTCGACATATTGCTTCACGTCTGCCACCTCCACAGGCTCTTTGGCGTTGAGGAGTGAGAACGGCGAGAGCGGTGCGCCATCCTCGACATACTGGCCGCCGGGCTGGAGGAGGCCACCGACGAGGAGAATCTCGAAGAGGGCATCTGCATACTTCAGGAACTCGAGGGTGGAACCAGCTTGGACCAATTTATTCGTGACAGCGTCAAAATCGGTGGGCGGGACGTTCTCAAGATGCTTGAGGAGCTGGTCTCGGAAGACTGTGGGCAAGACCGTGCCTATGAGCACCCTGCTGGAGGCGGAGGGGGTGTATGCTGTGCTTGTGCTTACCGTTGGGTTCGTGTTTGGCTGAGGCCTTGACGGCACGTTTCCTGGCTTTGAGACGGACCCCCTGCAGCGAAGGCTTTGCAGCAGCTGATTGCTGAGACATCCACAGGTTTCGATGTCCTAGGGTCGAAAGATGTGGAAGAGAAGGGAGAAAAGGACAGCTCGCTATGTCCTCAAAACCTTCGGCGGCTCCCTTGATCAAGCTTGATCTCATCGCTCTCCCGTTTAGGCAACTCCCGTTACCAGTTCCTCCTGATCTTCTTGTCTCTCTGCCACCGACTGGCACCGCATCCTGCACGTAATGAGTCTCTGTCTTACAAGAGGTCTCCAAACTCCAACAACATCTAACGTAACATGGCAGTGCTCGAGAACTTCCTTGGGCGTGGGCGCACAACCACCGAAGCCACCACGCTCGCACACGACCCACTCCGAGAAGGCGGCCTCCCGCCATCTTCAGGAGTCTTGTCTGTAGCCTTTATCTCCATGTGGCGCAAAACCCGCTCTAGACGTTCCCGGCCGTCGCCCCCGTATTTGGACTGATCTGTGGCTATGGCAGTTGTTCCACCACCGGCCTCTACCATCTCCGCCGCGTCACATATGCGCAGGAAGTCTTCCAATCGGGCCATCGCTACTCGTTCTAGACCGTCAAATGATCGCCAGTCGTCTTCTGGGAGTTCCAGCATGTGGCTGAGAGGGATGACCTTTTTCGTCCATTCCCCAATATCTCTTCGCGTTCCGCTAGCCTTGTTGACATGACGAGAGATCTCTAGGATGTGTTTGCTGCGTTGCAGACGGAGACGAATAGCTTCCCTGTCGTCACCGCCCTCGGCTTCTTCCGAGGGCATGTGGATCTCCACGTCTCCAGGCGGACCGTTCGCCATGAGCGTGCACTTTGCGTCTTCGGCGAAGTGAACGAGCTGTGTAGCGGAGGTTGGAGAAAGAAGTCGTCAATGTCAGTAAATATGCTAACCTTGGGGACACGAGCATTCAACTGGTTGACGATTTTCATCGCATCCTCATATTGCTTTGCGTACTCAGGAGGTAGCTGTTTCGAGGTGTAGATCGCAACGGGCTCCGCAAGACAGCATGGAGTGCTCAAATGAGGAGCGTCATAGACTTCGACCTGCCAGACTCACATTTAGTATTCTAGAGCCTGGAGAGTCATAAACTGGCGTACCATATCACCGTCCGAGCTGATCATGAGTACTTGCTTTCCATCATATCCCTTTCTACGCTCGCCTTCCCGGAAGTCGACCAGTAGAGCCTTCGAAGGCAGGACGACTAATTGCCCGCGCGACACCTTGTGTGTTTGGGATTTCAATCGACGAGTGCTGAACCGGGCGATATTGACAGAGCCGTTTCCGCGGTGGGAGACCGCGGTGGAGCTCGTCGCTTGAGAGACGATTCTGTGCATAGGGAGCTTTGTGTGATGAGAGGATGGAACGAGTTGATTGGATAGAGGCGCCCCAGTAGCAAGATGTAATTTAGTAGAACCGCAAGGATCAGACAATACGCGCTTCAGCTCAGTCCGAGGCGATGCGGGCACGCCGCTAGCCCCTAAGCCACGAGCCTGGTTCTCCGCAAGACTGGCAATAGATGAGACACTAGGCGTGCCAGAGTCAGTCGTGAGAGCAGGTGTAGGCGGCCTCGAGTCCTCGTTGTACAAGTGAGCAAGTGGAGAGTTCGCAGGAGCCGACGCTGTCCGTCGAGGAGGTGGCACTAAACTGGTATCGTCTTGCGGGTCGTCTTGGAAGAAATTTGTGATATCCTCTAAAGGAGCTCGTTTGAACTTGAAAGCAAGCTGCCGTTTGTTGTCCGTCATGGGGCGGAGTCGTGCAGGGTCTGTCGACAGGAGGGCCGGATATCGCTGAGATGATAGATGGCTAGGTTCGTAGGGTTTCAGAACATCCTTGCCAGAGTTGTCGTCGCACCCATGTCTGACACGTTCTGTAGTAAGCGGGTGTGTGATAAGGGAAGGCTTGAAGAAGGGATGGGTAAATATTCGATGAAGGGGCATACGATCCTCAGGAACCTGATGATTTCTGTAGTCAAATTATAGTGCTGCAGAATCCGCGGAACGGCCTTACCTTCTGCAGGAGACCGGCGATGAGGTCTACAACTTCATACGATGCACCATCGGGAAGCATATACCTGGCGCAGCATATGTTGTCGAAAACCTCCGCGGGAGTCGGGGCCTGCTGCGTGGTTCCAGTATGGAGATATGCGTAACATGCAATCGTCACGTACATGGAACGCCGGTTGCCCGGTGAGACAAGTCACTAACACGGCACCAACTGACCAGAGGTCCGTTGTAAAGCGATAGGGCAGCCCGGAAAGGATTTCCCTGCGCCAGGCAGTGAGTATATGCGCGGCAACAAAGCTCCATCTGACTTACGGGGACACGTAGTTTGGTGAGCCGCAGAAAGCGGTCTCCGTTGCGTCCGGCCGTGGCAGTCGGATTGCGGAGTTGAGTCCGGATAGTTTCTGAGACATAGTGAGATCTACAGTCTTCCCCGCAATTACATTACTCACCAGTCGGTAGTTCCCAGTGATGAGAACGTTGCTTGGCTTGATATCGCGATGCACAACACGTTCCTTCTTGAGGTAGAGCAAGGCGTCGACAAGAGTCCTGGCCACCCCTCGCAACTCCTCTTCCGTGAGAGCTTGAGGATCCCTCGCATGCAAGAAGTCGGCCAAATTGCCATTCTCACAGAGCTCTAGGACGTGATAATACCCGGATGGTGCGACAAAGGAGGATATAAGGGTGACAATGGTAGGATGGCATAGGGCAGAGTGAATTGAGGCAGCAGATACAAGATCCTTGGCGGAACGAGAGGTATCGCGGTGAGTTTCGTATGATATCTGAATCAGATAACATCGCATGGACATCAATGTGACTATGACAGTGCTAGCGGACCCACTTTCTTCACTGCGACAAACCTGTTACGCATACGGCCGCGTTTGCACACAGCGCGGAAAACCTGAGATATTGATCCTGAAGCTAGTTGGGCTTGCAATACGTAATGCTGCCAAAGCCTTCAATGGTGAGAAATGTTCTTTGACTTTGAAACTTCCAACTCACATGGAGACCATCCGTGGGCTGGGGGGACGCCTTGTCGGAATCGACGCTCATGGTATCGCTCATGAGGCTGAATAACCAGGTTTCGGGAAGGCGAGGTATGAATGTGGTAGTGCTGAAGCAAGATCAGCTATATGTCATAGAGCTCAGGTTAGGCCATGGTTGAACATGATCGGGTTGACGCGTCCAATTGGTGAAGGGAGACGTATAGTAGCCACGTGTGCCCCACTTGTCACGCGTCTTGTCAGACGAGCATGCGAGCGACGCCGGGTCGTGACGCCGGGTCGTGACGCCGGCAGGTCCTTTGCTACATCTTCCCTCCTAGATGACCGGTACCGGTGAAAGTGCGTAGCTGAACGCGCATGAACAGTTGAAATGGGGGCTAATTAGTATCACATGACCGTGGTGAAGTTGACATACGGCTGATGGCTTCGACAACACCTTTGTTAGCGACTCTCCATACGCCACCAATAATAATGATATACTGAAGCTCACATCATCGACCATTGGCATACATGGCGCAGGACCCGGGTCATCGATACACTGCGTTTGAGCCTCAGATTCCGGACGTGAGATCTTTTGTTTGCGTTACGTAGTGGCCGAGTTCTCATCCTGTCTGAATGTCTAGATCCCCTCGGTGGTTGAGTTTGTCTCGACAACATCCTTCTGGGAGGCTGCCAGGCCATGGCTCTCTCGCAGAGGAATAGAACTATATGAGAAACCCCCTCAGGAGAATCCTGCAAAGTTCCGGAGAACCTGGTGGACACCCTCCGTTAGCACACCTGCGTCGCTACCTTTTGCTCGGTGCGTGATCGACGCACCGAACACACAGAAAGTTTTTGATTATATGGTAAGCCCTCGAAAGCAATCTGACGCGATACGAATTTACACTACCCTTTCAGATCAAATTAGCATGTGGTCAGGACTCCGTAGGCAGAGACGTTATGTTGAAGCTCGTCGACAAGAACAGTCCGGAATACAGCATTTTTCAGTGTCTTATGCAGCAACAGGACTTGTTTACCGACCCGAGCACGTTCCCATGTGTTCTTCCTCCTCTTGCCATCCTCGATACCCCTCATCAGTATTCCATTGTCACGATGCCCACGTCAGTTGTCGCCGGACCGGCCGATCTGCTACTTATTGACGAGCGGCGATAGGTGGGGAAGCCCCTTCTACATCGAAGAGTTCCAAACGATGCGTGAAGTCTTGCACTTCATGAAATGTTTGCTTCAGGTATGCCGAGACCTGTCGTACTTGATTGCCTTCTTAACACCCCCTATCGTACTAGGGCCTTGTCTTCCTGCATGCGAATCGCATAGCGCACCGAGTGAGTCGTGTTCAAATGTTCCGTGAATGCTATGCCCACTCACGCATAACTAGGACATCTTCGAGTATAATGTCGTCGTGAATTGTTACAGGCTTGACCGAGATATGGATCGTCTGTCTGAAGACTTGGTTGATCATCGAAGACGACCAGACGTTCTATATGCTCTCATGGACTATGACCAGTCTATATACCTCCCACAAGTCACTTCGTTGGAGCACTGCCGTCGCCCTGCCCAAGAAGCGTGGGCAGGCGCCGACATGTACCGGCCAGACGACGTTTGTGTCGGCGAACCGACATACAACCCTTTTGCGTACGACGTTGCCATGTTGGGTAATCTATTCCGAGTCAACTTCTCAGTAAGTCGGTCCCGTTCACACAGTGCCAATACTGATCCGTGTCTTTGCAGAGGGCGGTTCCACTCATGCCGGCGTTGCCAGCATTGTTTGACAAGATGACAACTCACATCGTCTCACAGAGGTTCACTGCGGAGGAAGCACTCAAATTCTTGAATGACTCGGCGATGGATGTCCCCCAGGACGCGCTCGAGGCACCCTTGGAGTTGGGCATGGAGTACGGTGCCATGTTTGACTCCGAAGTGTACTGGTCGAGACTACCTCCAGGGCTCCAAGCCAGCTGGACGGATTACAGGGCTCCCCCGTTACCTCGCTCCTTTTGGATTCTGAATTGGTTGATTCAGATCCCCATCTTTCGCCGGGTCATAGTTCCCGGTCGTCGCTTCTTGGGAATATAGATGCTATATGTACCTTCATCACTGGTTCGGCGGAGCTTGGAGCCGGAAATTGGCCTCCGATGGTTCTGTCGGTAGTGCCACTCTTCAGACCCACATATACACGTGTACGTCGAACGCCCGCACCGCAGCTACCGAATATCATCAGATAGACGTGGATGTGCGCCCGAGAAGCTGCAGGATGGCGTGCCGCCCACGAAAGCTCTTTCGGTTATCCTATCTCTTGGTACAGTCCTACCGCTTTGTTCCGAGTGACTCCCATTCATCCGTTTCAGTGACTACACAGCGGCAAGTGCAACAAATTCCCCTCATCAATTAATGCGCCCGCGGTGACTAATCTATAAGAGCTAGTGTTTCGGTCGGGCGGTACCGGTGCTGTACCCTATTCACGACTTCTGCCTCATAATGCTGGGAATTTGCGGGCCAATAATAAAGGGATAGTGAGTGCCAGATGGATATGTCTCCTATCTAAGACATCTTTGGATTCGATCGAAGTTCCTGGCCGCCCTACGTTACCAAGGAGAGGACGAGGTGACCAGGATTCCACTGTCGCATGACTGTGGTGAAGTTGACCTACCGTGCTTCCACGTTCAATTACTCTCCCTTTCGCCACCGATGGTGTACTGTACTGACCTCGCCATACCCACCAACAGTGGGGAGCAGGTGACTCGAATGTTCGAGATCTCGCGTCCTGAGAGGACGTTCCCAATGTGACACCTTGTTCACGTCGTCCACAACCCCTTCAAGTCGGTGGTTGAGTTTGTCTCGATAACATCCTCCTGGGAGGCTGCTAGGCCATGGCTCTCTCGCAGAGGATTAGAACTATAAGAGATGTCCCCTGAGAACCTGGTGGACACCTGTGTGCCCGGAAGCGAACCCTTGCCTGATGTATACTTCACCAAGTACGATTTGGCAAAAACATTGTTGGAATACGCAGATACATTTTCGCAAATTGACTATTTCTTAAGCATCTGAACGTCCTCCGTCTGACTCGCGCCATGTTCGCGCAAGGCTTCGGGAAGCTCCACCGCGGATTTAATGTGAGGCGTCGTGTCCAGAACTCTGCTCAAATTCCCATGGACTATGTCGAGTTCCTCCTGAGAGAGCGATTCGAAACAACTGGAGTGCCTGCCATGGGCGCAGGTCCTGGTGGTCCACTCCTCAGCAAATCTGATGTAGACGCTCACAGTGTAGTATATGCTTTCAACATTGAACAACGTCGAGGCTTTGTCGCTGTCACGACCCTGCATATCGAGATATGTTAACGGAAGAAGGACTCAGGGAGGCAGCTACAACATGTACAATGTACGCACACTCTTAGAACTCGGACCAGTGATGGTAACCGCAGTGCCCTGCTTGACGTTAAGTGTCTGGTTCCTCCACTGCACCTGCATGGGTTCGGTCAAGTATACCTGCCATTTTCCTTGTCAGCTAACACGCTATAAGCAATTTCTGCTCTCACATACCACGCTGTTCGCCTCATATGACCCACGGGCCTTATACGTGCCCGGTCTACCCGGCACCGTGAGGGTCGTATGCAGCTTACGATGGGCAACTGGCTTTAATGCAGCTACGTGATATCTCCACCGGATGCAGCGCTTTTGGAAGCGATATAGGGCGTCGTCGTCATTGGGAACCCAATTGCCCGTCAGGCCAGACTGGATGTAGGTATTGATAAGGGAATCGTGCATGACACAACAACCGATATACGTACAGCAGACGGAGATATATAGCTGCGCTTCACATCGTAGATTTGGACAATGTCTCCGGGGGCGAAGCCATCAATTGCCGTGAAGTGTGCGGCTAACTTAACCCACGGCAGCTGAGATGGCTGTAGACATGATGAGCTAGAGCACAACAATACAGATGAGTTGTCGATAGCCACTAACCTTGAATGTCAGAGCGCTTTCGTCCAAGTCAAAATTGCTCCCCGCAGGGAGCGGAGTGCGCACGTTATGGCGTGCAGCGGTGTTCATGGTCAACCGAGGATATGCAGGACAGACTGAGGACGAGGGCTCGACTGTGTTGGAAGAGCCGCAGACCTGGCGCAGCCTTTATAGCCTGCCCAGAGATAGAGTCTCCCTTCTCACCACCACATCCTCTAGATCTGGCGGCACGCGATGAGTCACTGAAGCTCCCAGAAGGGAAGGAGTCCAACACCACCTGTTTCGGTCCGCCGCTGCTTCTCACGATGTTTTGAATATCTTGATAGTGTTATTGCAGATTTCTTGTCCTGCAATAACACAAGGTTCCATGTGGGAATGTGAACGGCTAACTGATCATGTGGGCTTATGATGGCAGAATGAATCAAATTCTAGCGTACTAGGAAACCGAGTACAGGAGACGTCGAGGGTCTAGACATTGAGTATCCGGCGAAGACCCCGGATAATCCTCCACCCCATCTCAGTTTCAACTACCCAGGCTAAGAGCTGTTGACCCCAGGATCTGGGCGGCACCCGATACAATTGCCACCGCTGACGATCTTGTGGAGCAAGAAGAGACCAGTACACATCTGGGTCCCACAACTGCTCAAAGCCTGTGGATAGAGCCAGAGGATGCGCAAGTAAATCGTCTGGTAGTCGAGAGAGGTTCTCGTCGTAGAAGGATAAAGCTTCAGCAGCGGTGAAGCGCTCGTTGATGACATGCGTCGTCATCCTGGAAAAGAGAGGTGCCAATTGCGGCACCACTGGTATGGCATCCTGTATAGACCTCGTCATGTCACGGGGCGAGGAAGAATCGAGAGAAAACTCACAGTAAAGTGGTGCAAAAACAAATTTCCCAAGCATGCAACATCGTATGCGAACGGATTGTATTCCGGTTGTGCGAGAGAGATATCATGCGGATGATATTCGAGGGAACCGCGGTTCCCTTCCCAAGCTGGTCTACGCGCGTCCCTTAGAGAAACGTCTTTTGGCAGTTGGATGGCGAGATCGTAGTCGAAAAAGCAGAAGGCCACGTCAGGAGAAGTCACGTGCTCCTTGACGATGACTATCGACTGGGTTTCTTCTAACTCAGGGCAGTAGCCATCAACTAAGACGTTAGTCTGTCGGATATCCTACGAATGAAATGGTTTTCGGGGATCTATAGACATTGAACAAACTTCACCACTTACTCGGTGAGCTATCCGATGACTATGTAAATACGACAGGCCCTGAGAGCTGCTTCAGAACTCGAAGCCGTAGAGAGAAATGGTGGACACACCGTCAGGAGGCACCGGATGAAGATCAACATAAGGCGCACAGAATCAAACGATCGCACCCGGAAGCCAGTGCCCCACCTGTTCTAGTTAGCTCTTAGGCGTGAAGAAGGGTTACACTGACTCACAGTGGCATGACTATGAAGGAGAAGTGATAGGGAGAGTCAATAACTGCCACCGCAGGAAGCACGTAAGGAAACGGCGCTTGTGAATTGGTGCTCGATTGCTCAAGAAGGTATTTGTTGATTTGGTGTTCGGCGGACCCTCTGATTGTTAACTTTATGCAGACATCACGACCGGCGAGATCTTGCCCGAATCCGAATTTAGACTGCGGGGATTGCTGGTTGGTCATCATCATCGATACAGCAGGAAAACAAAACGCATCACCCGTACACCCCTCCCGAGTGGTGTGGTTGTACCAGAATCCAGCCGAGTGGCGAAGGGATATGAAGCAGAATTTGTCACAGG
Organism: Dichomitus squalens LYAD-421 SS1; assembly: GCF_000275845.1. Classification (NCBI taxonomy): domain Eukaryota; kingdom Fungi; phylum Basidiomycota; class Agaricomycetes; order Polyporales; family Polyporaceae; genus Dichomitus; species Dichomitus squalens. The sequence continues at coordinate 822,855 of NW_006766885.1, forward strand.
AGGCGGATACCACCGTTCTGACAGGATGTTCTCGCTCACAATCCGCAGATCATACAGAGATACCCCATGTGCGCGGAGCCAGCCTCTGTAGCCCTCCCAGAAGATCACCCATTCCTCGGGCGATAGGTTGTCTGACTCCAATTGTTCCTCGGAGATCTGCCCGAAAGTTCACAATTTAAACCCAGCATTATGAATACAGCGATGCTTACGTTCGGAAGCAACTTTTCAACATGCGATATCTTGACTGTTCCAGAGTTGCGGTCGTTTCTAGACATGATGCCTTAATTTGAGAGTGGCACGAAGAGGTATTGTCCGAGAGATGTCGTCTAGTCCGTGCCAGTAATCAGACTGCAAGCCTTCAAGGACGTTCAGTGTTGACGTTGAAATAACGACCGCGTGGACGTTCATAGCGCCCAGAGGCGGAGCCATCAAACCGTTTATTCGCACGCATCAACGCGGTTGAGACCATGAGCGTCTGGCAACGTTGTTTGTTGCCACTGTAGCAGAATAGATGACGAATTCACGCCGTACGCCTCTGCTTTGCGCTCATGCCTTCGATATGGCTGAAGGATTCTGACTACTCGGCAGCCGAGAAGTTAGAGGAGCAGCTTCCGAACGTGAGTACCGTTCGGCGGTTTATGTTAGCTTTGGTTTTATCAATAACGACATCTTGAGCAGATCACTGAGGAGCAATGGCAAACAGAGCTGCCTGCCTAAGTGGCCGATAGCCTTCTGGCGAGGGTACAGAATCCGGCTCCGTGCCCACGGTATCTTCCTGTACGATCTCCGGATAGTGAGCGAGTTTGTACCGTCGGAACAATGGTATCCGCCTCAGTCGACAACACCTTCTCAATTTCCCCTTGCCACTCGGCTGGATGTCGTCTCCACCACGCCATTAGCGAGGAGCGTGCGGGTGAGGGTTTGTGACACTGCCTCGTACCGTTGTGTTCACAAGTTCGCGATCTGGCAGTACAGATTCGGTTTCGGACAAGACCTCGTTGGCCGTGATGTTTGCATCAAGCTAACGATCTAAGGGTCTGCCGAGCATCAAAATAATCGCTATCTCCTCGAACAGTTCAGTTCATCCACAAATGCGCCGCTCTCTAACGTTCTTCCTCCTGTGGCGGTCCTTGATTCCCCGTATCATTTCTCTTTCGTAGTGATGCCGATGTGAGTCCCAGCAATTCCTCTGTACGTCATGGACGCCGACCGTTGTAGATGGAGTAATGCCTTCGTAGTGGGATCATTTGACTCCGTGCGTCTCGTGATAACCTTCACCCGGTGTCTTTTGACGGTACGTCCCACTCATTCTCAATTGCATCTGCTTCTGACGCGGCTTTCAGGGGCTGTCATCCTTGCACGACCATCGAATTGCTCACCGGGTGAGTTTCAATGCCTTCTCATGGTAGCACAAGGCCATTACTCAAAATATTTCAGGACATCCGGGAGGACAACACCTTAGTCAATGGGTACTGCCCCGAACTGGAAAGATTCGAATCCAAGGCCATTGTCGGAAAGCATTTGCACTCTCCCGATGTGGCCTTCAGCTTCTTCGATTACGACCTTGCCATACAACTACCAGGCAACGTGTCAGTAAAGGACTCACGTCGACCAGCTTGGGAAGGCAACCGTGGCTCCCCGCAATTTCATCCACTGCATGACATTTGTTTCGCACAGCCGGAGTACAATCCGTTCGCATTCGACGTCGCATGCTTAGGCAATATGTTTTTGTACCACTTCACCGTGAGTATCCCTCGACGTTTCCCTGTCCAGGGGCGTAAGAATGATGATGGTGTATCGGATAGGATGCCATAAAGGTGGTGCCCGAATTGGCACCTCTCTTCGCCAGAATGACAACTCATATCGCCTCCCAGCGCTTCAACGCCGCTGAGGCTTTGTCCTTCTACAACGAATTCCTGTCTCGATTGCCAGACGACTTGCTTGCGCATCCTCTGACTCTGTCTGCAGGCTTTGAGCCCTTGTGCAACCCGGATGTCTACTGGTCTCTTCTCTCACCAGAAGATCGTGGGCGGTGGCACGCTTTTCGAGTCCCTCCCAGACCCTGGAGCCATTGGGTGTTAGGCTGGATAGCGGAGACGGACCTGGGGTGGAAGATCCTGCGAGCTGTGCGTCGGATGTTGAATCTCTAGTCCATCCTTCTCCTGTGTTTGCTTCGTACATGGGTTAAATCGTCTCGATTTCTTGGTTTCTGAAATGTATATTCCGTTGGAAGGCGACGCGTGGCCTTCCATCGCATCGAAGGGTCCCGATCCTCGATCGTTGTGTTTTCCTGTCGAGGCTGGTATCAGGTGCTAGTCACGATATATTCGCAATGGGATGCGAGTGCGACCACCTTCATCATGGCTCATGATGTCCTCGTGGACGTATTGGATACTGTCCCAGGGCGAAGGCAGGTGCGTACTTGCATCACGGTAACCATCCATGTAGTGGCGGCGCCATCCAATTCAAGCTGTCCCACGAAGTAGGTACATATATAGTGCCACATGACCGTGGTGAAGTTGCGCACGGGAAATCGCTTATTAAGGCTTCGGTGACACCTCTATATGGCCCCCTCATTCTCGTCTCTCCTACTCTCATCGGCAGCGTCACATAGACGCAGCAAATTCTCGCATGTTCAGAAGGTGTGTTGAGCATGAAGTGTGCGGTTTGCGCTGACTCCTCATCAAGACGCGTCAAGGATCAGTCACTGATCACCTCCACTTGCACTGCGATAGCATTACTCGCCACGACAGGTGGTTCGAGTCCCTGGTTGTGGCGTGCCCATATGCTGACTCCTAGGATGGAGATATGCACCAGCAAGAATACTGCAGTGCATTCCTGACATCGTTTGGAAACTCCAGATCTCCCTTCGAACCGAAGCACCGCGTGTTGCGCAACAAGGCCTCTTCTTTTGCTCGTCGAGTTGATCGCCTCCGATAGCTCATCGTAGACGATCGACTCTACGAGCGAAGAAAGCAGTCCAAACCTACAAACCCACCGAACATCATGATGAGCAAGGCCAGGTGCGATGCGACCTTGAGGATCTTCGAACGCTATCAGCCCAGAGGGTGAGAAGACAGCGCGACAGTGATCTCAAGGGGGACGTGTGCCACTGTCGGAGGGAGAGGTAGAACATCAAATGGGTTCCTGATTGATAACGTGATACAGACGGAAGTAGATTCGAAGTCGCGGTCGCCCTGGCGCGGTGCCTGCAGCCTTCTCTCGTCTTATTCGAGATCATCCTTCGCGGGACTTCCGATCTTTTAATCCTGCAAAGATGCCAACGCTCGGCGAACAATACTCACCGATTCGTGAAGTTGCGTCGCCGACTTCAGGGAAGGACGAGGCTACGACTATCAATTGTAGGAAGTAGGGTAAGTTACCATGCCTGTCCATAATGTATATGATACAGATGTACTTGTACGGCCTGTTCGATGTTCGACATGAATGACAAGAAATCGAGGACGTATAGACGAGTGGAATGGCGCGTGCACATGATAAGACCCTAAGGAAGTGAAACAGGGGCTGCGAGACCGTGGTGACGAGCGACTACAAGGGGGGAGCAGGAAGCAACGATGCTGACATCACACGACGGATGCTACGAGGACTCGTGCGGGGTCGGGTGTGATGTACGTCGCGTCTGCATCTATGACGAGCGATGACGACTTGGGCGGTAGGTTGTGCAGAAATCGACGAGAGTACTTCCGAAACCTTAAGTGATGCGCAACAGCACCGTTAGCTAGGCATTTCGTGTGGAAGCAATATAGCGTACCCATGCATGAGTCGGAAGAGCCACCGTCAATCCGCACGGACGCTCTCAGGGGGGTCTCGGAACCGGACGACGAGGACAGTCACGTTGTCCGTCGAGTAGTTCTTGTAAGCGTGATCAAGCAGCTCCTCCGCCGCTTGCCGCGGATCTGCAATCGCGCGCACGAGGTTGACGGCCCCCTGGTCGTTCACCACGTCCCACAACTAGAGGGGGCAGATCAGTACACATGCAGACAGCATGACGGAGGAAGCGGACTGACGCCATCACATGCCAAGATCAGGAACTCGTCCTGCTCGCTAAGCTCCGTCTCAGTGGTGTACGGAGAGCCAACCACGAACTCCTTCATCGATGAGTCTCCGAGACTGCGCGTAACGTTGAGTACGCCATTGACACGCCCACTCATAACGAAACCACCGGCGTCGGTGATGCGCTTCGCCTCCTGCTTGTCCGATCCCTTGTGGTCGTACGTCAACCGTACTGCCTTGCCCGCGCGACAGAGCACTCCACGAGCGTCGCCCGCATTCGCGCAATACAGCACCCGCCGTAGGTTCTCCGGAGGCATGACGATCTTCTCCTGAACAGGCGACGGGCTGTTCGGCGAGTCTGGGTGACCCGGGGCGGAGGTAGAAGAGGTAGAGCGACGATGATGAGCGACGCCACCCAAGCTCTTGATAGCATGCAGGAGCTTACTTGTCGTGCCCTTCGACTTCGAGTCCTTGTCGCTACTGCTGGGCCCGTGGACATTATCATTAGGGTGGGAGTCGGTATCGTCGTCTGGGGTTTCGTCTCGATCGTGGTCCACCAAAGCCGTTGGGTCGGCCGCTGATGCGGGGAGCGGCGGAGCGACGAGGTCAAAGTCGGGCGGAAGGAAAGCCTGGCTACCGTTCTCATCCTCGAGTCGGAGGAACGCGGTCACAACCGTACAGCCGGAGTGCATCTTCCCATCCGACTCCTCCGACAACCTCGAGAGGTTCATGTCGACGTTGTGGAACGTCTGGTTGAGCACATCGGGGATGGTCGCAGACCTGTCTCTCCGCAGCGCGTGCAAGAGGCACTAAGGAGCAGAGTAGACGAGTGGGCGGTTGTGGAGTAGAAAAGGGAGTGAGAATGCCGTACCAGAGCAAAGTTCTGCCCGCACCATTGTGCGGCCTGCTTCCCTGCGTGACCATCGAAAATCGCAAAGAACCCTTGACCGCGGACTCCGCCGAAGGGAACGACGATAGAATGTGCATCTTCCATGGAACGCCGGGGTCCCTTGGAATCGGTTACAGCACACTTGAAGGACAGACGCGGCGAAAGTGCTGCATCGTCGGAGACCCTGGATATGATGCTTGTGTGAGATGGCTGCGCACGGCATGTTGGATGTAAACTCACTGGGATGAGGCCTGGGCTAGCGGAGCGAGATCGCCACAATCAGACCACAGTCGGAACATTGCTCATATTTTGGTAGAACTCACAGGATCCAGCCGCTGAAGCCATGTATTTATGATAAGAAGAAGTGAAGCAGGTAGTAGGTGAATGAATGGGTGGCTGAGAGGAGGCAGTTGCGGGGGGCGGAGGCACGGAAGGTCGTTAGAGTGATTGGAGCGGACTCGGCATTACCCACGGCGGTCGCCTGCCTTGTCTCATAATGGGCGCCTAACTCCATCGTCATCGCTCGGCACCAGGGTTAGGGTCCAGACACAATTATGCGGAACGTGCCCGTTTGAACGTCTCAGGAATGACATCTGGAGGAAGGAGGCAACCCAGGTCATCAGGTCTAGATCCCTCCTGCGTTGAGGAGTTAGGTTCGGAAGGACCTACACATATAGTATTCACGGGCCTCGAACGACGAAGGTAGACGAAGTAAGTAGCCGGACTACGTCCGGTGATTGCCATAGACTCGTATAATGACGCAACCTGGACGCAACTCCAGCAGAAGGCCCCTCTCTCGGCATGGTCAGGTGAGCCGAGACATGCACCTTGGGACGCTTGTAGATATATGTACAAATCGCAGCCCGCTACGAGAACGTGGCTCGAGAGCAACCTCGATTGAGGCAATGTATGCTGAAGAAGCAAGCAGAGCGGGCGCTGTGATTTCCTGCATGCGCGTGTATTACTTCGAAGACCGCGACGATCCCTCCGTCAGGTAAAAGAATGCCTTACATGGGATGTGAGTTGGCGAGATGAGTAGGGGAGGGGTGCCTCAGGTGCACTCGAAGTACCCAACGAATAACATGCAATCGGATGGGGGGTCACTTCAACCTGCCCGTTTGCGAAGAGATCATACAGGTTAGTTGGAGTCGGAGAGGAGTTGGAGAGGAGAGAACCAGGGCACTCTCTGGGTGTGAAAATGTGTCGACGAACTCTTCGGTCGTTCCACGGCATGGGGCGGGTGTCTGCGGCTAAGTTGATTGAAAGACTCGTTCTCCTTGATAACCTCCGGAGCCTACGTCGCTGGCAAGGACGATCCTGACTAGCTTGTACCTGTCGCTCGAGCACAATGCGCGATGCACAGGCGCACTAGCCATCTGCAGATACGCAAGAATGGAGAAGCAGATGCTCACGGGTCTTCCAATGCCACTCAGGGAGCTCGTCCCCGAACTACTGGTCGCTATTCGCCTTAGAGCTTGACGTACTCCTGGCTGTTTCTAAGTCGAAGGGGGAATGTCGATAGAGAAGCTTCCGCGCTAATTCTACTCTGCAAAGTCCGGGCAAACGACCTACTAGGGGTGTAGATGACCGTGCACTAGTTGTATTGTACTCACGGCGACATGTGGATGCAACAAGTCCGACATTTATCTTCTAGCAGCACGGACGTGCCAGTGTGTTCTCCTTGCCGACTCACAGATACGATCAAACGATGCACGAACGAGGTTAACGGTCATTTGAATGGCCGATGGCGAGAAGATTGAGATTAGGATCATCAAAGCACGCGGCCGGGGGCGCTCGGACGTCATGCGAACGCGATGTGCCTGCTGCACTGCATGTGTCTGCAACATGAGCCCCGTCTGCTGCAGACATCACTGCAGTCTGCCGCCGCTATACAAATTCAGGCCTTTGGCCGCCGCCATTCTGTAACCGTTGACTCTGACCTTACCCCTGACACATACAACGACACGACCCTATACGACTAGTCTCTGCTGACCTCGAGATCTTCAACTGCTCGTCTCGCACTACGATCAAGCAACCTGTGTACGACCCCTAAATTATCCATTGCAAGTGTAGGACGCAACGGTCTCCATGTCTTTCTCCCCAAACCCATACAAGCCTATCGGCACTCCTGCTCCTGGACCTGCCCCTTACTATGCTGAGAACCCATACGCCCCGCCACAGCCCGGACAGTATGGTTACGGACACGGCCAGGGCCCTAACCAGGGATATAGCGGAGACACCAAATCGCCTTACGAGGGCGAAAGGTTCAAGCCGAAGAAGAGGATCAACGATCCCATCTTCCTCATTCTCTTCATCGCCCAGGTGAGCAGTGGTTCATTGTCAGCTTGAGACTGACTCATTGACTGATATCGCGTCGAACGGGTTAGCTGGTCGGATTCGTCGTCATCTCGGTCGTCACAGTGTCAAAGTTTGGAAATGCTGGGGGGCTCGGTGGAGGTGTCGGATCGGACAACACAGGGAAGAGTGTCACCTTGAACTAGTGCGTACTTGCCCATCCTTCCAGTCCGTGGCGGCCCATGACCCGACCCTGTCGCTCGCAGCCATACCGTCATCCTGCTCCTGTTTGTAACAGGAGCAGCTATAATTTTGTCCGCAATATACCTCATCCTGACACGCGCATTTACGAGAGCAATCATGCACATAACATTGATCTTGTCCATCCTACTGAACATGTGCGTCCCAATAAACCCACCCTCGTCCTGGCCGGCTCTGACCTGTGCCTTCTAGTGGAATCTGCGTATATTACTGGATTACCAAGTACTACTGTATGCCATTCGCCCAACCAGACAGCGGCGACACTGACGCTCCGTCTATTCTAGCGGGAGCAATCATCTTCACTGTCATCGCACTATTCTCTGTCTTGTCGTACTGGGGATACCGCTCGCGGATCCCACTGGCCTCCCTGCTCCTTCAGGTCGTCATGGACGTGACCAAGCACCATCCGAGCGTGTACTTCGTGGCATTCACATCGCTCATCTTGCAAGCTGCGCTTAGTGTGTGAGTGAAGCCTGCCCCGTTCTAGCACGTCTCCTCGCGGCTAATCCTCATGCGAATAAAGGTGGTACACCTTCACAGTCATTGCGACGTAAGCGCATCTAAATGCACCGCTCTTCGCTCCATCTAACGTCAGTTCCACAGCTATGTCCGATACACCCCTGGTAGCCCGAGTGTGTATCATGACAGCCCCTTGCGGCTTGATCCCGACTGACGCGCATCCGTACAGCCTGCGATTTCGGCCAGTCGTGCTCCACAGCCAAGGTCATCGGCTTCATCATCTTCGAAACCTTCTCCTTCCTTTGGACATCCCAGGTGATTGGCAACGTCGCGCTAGCGACGCTCGCCGGCGGGCCCTTCGGCAGTAAGAGCTGATGCTCCTTCTACGCTCTATCTGGATCTTACATTCCCCACCCAGGCTGGTACTATTTCGGTCCTCGCGATGCCGGGCTGATGGTCAGGAATCCTCTCACTCACGTCAAAGAAGCGATAAACTGAGCATAGCATCCGCCAGCCCAAGCACCCCACGCTCTCGGCCTTCGTCCGCGCGTCGACCCTCTCGCTCGGCTCGATCGCTTTCGGATCTTTGATCGTCACCCTCCTCGAGCTCGTCAAGATGGTCTTGAATGCGGCAAAAAACAGTGCCAACGCGGACGGTCACCGTGCGTGTCTTCCATCTGTCGTCTGCTACTGTGCTTATCGTGGCTACGAACATGGGCGCTGACGCTGCGACCTAATCTCTCCAGCCGTCGAAGCTTGCCTGGCGCTGTGCGCGGAGTGCTTCATCGGATGCATCGAAAGTGCCGTCGAGTACTTCAACCGGTGCGATTGCTCGCTTCTCATCCTCTCTGCTCGACGCCGCTGACTACATCTTCCCATCGTGGTAGCTATGCGTACATCGAGATCGGTGAGTGATATGACAGACGTGATAATATATCTGCTCATCATGATCACAGCGCTGTACGGCAAACCCTACATCCAGGCGGCGAAGGATACCTGGCGGCTGTTCAAGGACCGTGGCATTGATGCTCTCGTCAATGACTCTCTCGTCGGCATGAGTAAGAAGCCATTCTGTACTGTGATCCTTGATCTGACGAGTTCGCGATAGCTCTCACCTGGGGCGCGTACGTGACAGGCCTACTCTGCTCCCTATTCGGGTACCTCTACCTACGTTGTAAGTGTCTGAGAAAGAGTACGTCAAAACGCGCTAGCTGAGGTTGCTTTTCTTATAGACACACATCCAAGCTACAACGCGGACGGGCAATATACGGCTCCCGTCCTTCTGTTCGCCTTCCTCATCGGACTACAGAGCTGTAAGTTGCTCGGACCGCTTTAGTCAAGGTCACACAGAACATTGACATTGATTCTGAACAGCGCTGACGCTGATGTCTGCCATTGAGGCCGGTGTTTCCACGATGTACGCCCTGTCCTGCCCTCCTCCATGCGCTTCCGAACTGATGGCTGGGCACCTACACAGCTTCGTTGGCCTTGGGGAAGACCCACAAGTTCTTGCCATTCGCGCACCTGAGCTGTTCGCTGTACGTCTTTGCACGGTCGCTGGTCTACTATGAGTACTCATACGAGACTGCTTTCTAGTTGATTGCACAGACGTACCCGCAGGTTGTCCAGGGAGTACCACGAGTGTAGGTGTCAGGTTATGGGATTAAAATGGGATCGTGGCCTTTGCTCGCTCTTTGTTGACTTTGTCGTGTGTGCATATAATCATGAGAGACATACTCCAATGCCGAGGATAGACTTGCTGCGGAGGCGAGTCGGACTATAGTGAGAGACAACAATAGGCACAGAAAGTCGAGGACGAATGTGTGACGCATCGGTGCCTGCAATCCAGCCTAGCTCCATATCTTTCTCTTGTGGAGCAGGAATCCTTCAGCTGGTGAGATCTGCAAGTGTGTCAAAGCTAACCCCGTCTCGGTCCGCCTGGGTTTCGCGTGCTTCACCGGGGGCATTGAACTATTGGACAACGTGTCCCATCGTAGAGGGATCGTGACCTGAGCCACGTTAAGACAGTGACCATATATCTCCGTGTCCCCACCTTCATCTCACGCCAGCCGCACCCTGCACAACACCCGTGCCTGTCATCTTTCAATCAAGATCTTGTGCTGGCCATAGAGCAATCCGCCACAAACACGATTCCTAATGTTTGGACGTTCGGTACAAGCGGTTTGTGATTGATAAACGTCAACATCAATTGAACACATTTCGCAGACAACATACAGACGAGACAAACGAGAATAGCACAGTAGTACTGGCGTTGACTAGGGAGTACAAAAGCATCAGACCAAGATCTTCATCTGATTCTAGTGCCGCGGCCAGCGACACAAAGAGAGGCTGGCAACGCGCGCCAGGTTTCAGGCGGCATCGAAGTCGACCACCCGGGTTTGGAGGTTCGCTGCATTTTGCATAGCGTTGTACGCAGCTATCTCCTGCTGGGTCGCAATGCGGAAATAATGGGCTTCCTTCCCAACACTGCAGCGTTCCTCCCTGATGCACTGCTTGCGATACTTGGCCTTCAAGATATAGCAGGTCCTCGTTACACCAGTCGCTGACTGTACCTCCGTCCTCGCATATTCCTCGCCGCCCTGGAACATATACTGTTAGCCTTTGCGAGCATGTGGTCAAGTTTCTATGTACGCACCGCACGACTGGTGATACTGACGACACAACAACGGGTGCCGCTACGGACTGGAATCTGAATCCTTGCTCCGTCTACCTTGAAGTTCAGCGTCTCTCTCAGGTACACCTGACGCAAAGGCAAACTGCGTGTCACTTGATGTCAATGCGTACAATCACCTTGTGTGACTCACCAATTGGTTCACCCCGTATCGCTGATGGGAAGGCTGTCCGCCCTTCTCATAGGAAAGCTGATCGTGACGGACTGGGTTGACCTGAGAGGGAGAGGAAAGGGAGGCCTCTTCCCATTTGACAGTCGCCATCTTGAAGCGGTACACAGTGTCATAGTCGGCCCTCTGCCATTCATTGGATTGGCCGGGTCTCTGGATAGAGTATGTCATTAGTTCCCCGGTGCATCCCGAATATAGATTGTTGAGAGGACCTACCGCCGTTGGACTCTGAACCTGGTGTTCGACGTGCGTGATCTGCACAACGTGCTGGCCGCGGAACTCGCGGTTGACATAATGCTCCAACCACACAAGTTGCCCGACCTGAGCTGCCACATTAGCAGTTGAACACGGACCATGTGGGAGGATACGCACGCTGAAAGAGAGCTGTGGAACGGGTGTAACAACACTTTCGCGTCCTTGAGTGGGCACAGCGCCGGACTGTGCGCCGTCACGAGCGAGATTTCCCTGCTGACGGTTGTTGCCTCCAGGAACGCGTGTGTTTCCGGAGGAGGAATGGTGGCGGCCTTGGCCTTGGTTTGGCAGCTGAGAGCGGTGAGGATGCATGGTAAGCACAGACACGGGCAGTAAAGCGTGTCGGCACGATAGAGGGTCTGGTCAATGAAGAGGGTTTCGGGCATGGCTCGCTCTTATATATGACGGCTCGCCCGGTAGTCATTGAGAGTTGGGCATGGCACTGCACAATCGTCAGCCTGGGCGATGTGAGAGTTTCAGGATGGGTTATGTGGAGTCATTTGGAACAAAGGGGTAATATCATACCAAGAGATAGGACGATCGAACTGAGTTCCATGTAGGGGCCAATATCATCAAATTTTCTGGGCGCAGATCTACAACATCCGCATGAGGATAGATGGGAACGGCACGGAACTGTAACATACACGTGTATATGTGGGTCAGAAGAGTGCCACCGCCAGAGTGAACATAGGCTGGGTTCCGGCGTATGATTTCGCCTGGCGAGTGATAAGCAGAGAGAGGATCTAAATTCCCAAGCAGCGACGGACGGGAAGTATTATCCTACGACAAACGGGGATCTGAATCAACCGATTCAAAACATAGAACCAACGTGGGAGTGGGGGAGTCCTATGACATATCCATCTCGCTTGGAGTTCTGAAGGTAACCGCGACCAATATACGTCGGAGTCATACAGAGGCTCGTACTCCATAGTCAGTTCCAGGGATGCCTCGAGTGCGTCTTGGGTGAGATCCTTCGTCGAAGCTTTGAAGAACGCGAGCGCTTCTTCGGCACTGAATCTCTGTGAGACAATGTGAGTTGTCATCTTGTCAAACAGTGCTGGCAAGGCCGTCACGAATGGGACCGCTTTCTGCAAAGACACCAATCAGTACTAGCATCAGTTCAATCACACTGACTTACTGAGAAGTTGGTTCGGAACAAGTTACCCAGCATGCCAACGTCAAATGCGAAGGGGTTGTACGTCGGTTCGCCAGTATAAATGTCATCTGGCTTGTACATACCGTACCCCACCCACGCTTCCTTGGCAGGGCGAGAGCAGTGCTTCACGGAGGTAACATGAGGAAGGTATATAGACTGATCATAGTCCATAAGAGCGTATAAAACGTCCGCCCGTCGTCGATGGTCGACCAAGTCCTCGGAAAGACGTTCCATATCCCGGTCAAGCCTATAGCAGTTGACAACGATATTGAACTCAAAGATGTCCTAGTTGTGCATGAGATGGCATAGCAGTAGAAGGGTGATCAGGTCCGACTCACTCGGTGTGCTATCCGATTAGCATGTAAATAGACGAGACCCTGAAATGACATGGAGGCGTTACAGAATGCACAAGCATGAAACCTTCTAGCGTACCTGAAGTATACACTCCATGAAGCGCAGCGCTTCACGTACAGTTCGGAATTCTTCGATGTGGAAAGGACTTCCCCAACTATCAACTTGCGTCAATCATAAGCAGGTCGGCCAATACGGCAAGAACTCACGTAGGCATCGTAACGATGGAGTATTGATGAGGGGTATCGAGGATGGCAAGAGGCGGAAGAACACATGGAAACGTGCTCCGGTCTGTAAACGAATCCTCGCGCTGGATCAAAAGCTGGTAAATGCTGTATTCCGGGCTGTCCTTCTCGACGAGCTTCAACATAACGTCTCTGCCTAGGGAGTCTTGGCCGCATGCCAATTTCAGCTGGCAAAACAATGAGTCTCCCCACGGTCGAATTGATGTTCGCCACTCACAGCGGGAGAGAAAATGTTCTGTTTGCTCGGTGTGTCGAACACGCACCGTGCAAAAGGCAGAGGCGCGGGCGTGCTAACCAAGGGCGTCCACCAGTTTTTCCAGTTATGCAGAGGATTCTCATCGGGGCGTATTTCGTATAGTTCTACACCTCTCCGAGACAACCATGGTCTAGCAGACTCCCAAAAGTATGTACCTGAATCAAATTCAACCAACGAGGGGATCTGGAGGAGTCGCAAGGATCAGGATTTGAGCTTAGGCGATGTGAACAAGATGATCTCACATCGGGAATCTCTTCGGACGCGGTATCTCGAAGATTCGAGTGCTGCTCCATGTCGGTGGTGGGTGCAGCGAGGTTCAGTACACAATCGTTGGTGTATGGAGAGTCACGAAGGGGTGTGTCACTGTCACCGCAGCCAGCGATTTCCTTATGTCAACTTCACCACGATCATGTGATGTCGCGCTCTCGCCGTCAGTGTCACCGCCAAGTCTACGTGTGCCCATTGTTCACGCGGCATGAACGGTGTCCCTCACGGAAACATGTTAAAGCCCACAATTTTTCCAGGTCGTGACAAACATGACTGCAATAGCATCGGTGGCGCAGAACCGACTTGTTATCTACTAAATAGATCCTGACATTGGATGACGGACTTCGGAGTGTTGCTTACGTCAAAACACATTACAATCACAGGGCGCGTCCCACGGCGACCGGCCTGTACTATGAGTATACAATAAGACCGATGAATCCAAGTAGCCTAGAAGGAGCCCCCTGTTGGAATCCTGGCGTCAAGATGGCGAGCTCGCGGAACGAGCGCCACAGGTCCCGCCCCCTCGACGGATACCCGCGCCCTTATCTACCCCTATTTAGCTACGTATATAAGCCTGATTGTATCTACTGTGTACGGCACGCGTTTGCACCGGCCAAACGCGAATCCCATTTGTGTCCCCGCTTGCCCTCGAACTTCTTCACCCCCCCCCCCGTGAAAGGCAAAGGGTATCTTCTAACAAATGCACGGTTTACTGATGATCGAACATCATTTTGAACAGTAAGTTAGAGAGATCATTCTCAGGCTCCACGGATCCTTCTGTAACCGTTGTCGTTGTAGTAGTTTCGGCGGTACGCCTGTTCAAATCTGCCGCTCTTCTCACGGAAGACAAATCGGTTTGGTCCCTTGCTTTGTCCTCATATCGAGCGAGATATGAGGCCCGCGAACATGGAATCGCCTATCCTTTCTGGGTAGGCCTCGTAGGGGAGGAGAGCGATGCTGTACTAGCATGTCTAGCAGAGCCATGCTGTGTCATGCATTCTAGGGTCAAAAGTTCCTACTACTTCCTATGTGGTTCACTAACGAGCTAGCGGATACGCCCCCTCCTATGGTTCTCTACCCGAGCCAAAATTCGACAATACAGAGTATGGCATCCCTACAAGAAGATCTTGGGGAAATATGGCGTTCGCTGACGAAAGTCAGAATTGTTGGATGGTTCCGACGCCTTCGTCGCAAAAGGAGAACGGGGTTCGAGTCCCTTCCCTCATGGGAGCCGTCCATGAACCTATGGTTCTCTAAAGTGCATCACTTTCATCACCCCTTTTTCGAGTCCCGACTAGCTAGAGGAAGAAGTATATGTGCGATTAGTAGCATATCTCATGGTAGGCCAAGCACAAGGTATAGCATTACCGTAGTGCAACCGCTGGCCGGTAATGCGGGAGTCAACAACACGGTAATTAACGTCTAGATACTCTGACTTTTCGTTGATGCTCAGGTATGCTCGAAATCGACTGCGTCAAATCCACTCTGACGCGTCCGACGCCCAACACGTTTAGCATTCGGCTCGCTGGAACAGCTCGGACAATCCTCCATTCTAAGTCGATCTCGACTACCGGAATCAGAGCTGTGGATCCAAAAGCTGGGTGGCCCTCGATACGGATACAATTGCCACCTCAGACAATTGAGAAGAGAGACCAGAAGACATCCGTGTTGCGCATCGGCGCATAGCCGATCAAGACATAGGGCAAACCCATAGGGTACTCACCGTGATGACTCCTTCCTGCGAACAGCCAGAAGGTTCGCAGCCTCATGAGGCACGAGTCATATGTTAGTGTGGAGACTCGCAGATATACACTATCCCTGCACACTACCGCCTATGTGGCCGCAACGGCTGTGAATAACGAAGTAGGTTGTCCCCACGTTTCGTGCCTCGAGGCTTCGTTTTCGTGCATCCCTAATATGCCTCCTGCCGCTTCGAGGTTGCTCTTCTCACGGCATACGGATACGAGGCGAACACTCGTATCACGATATAGCAACTCTTGCCAAACTTATGTAGCCGTGGAATTGGATACATGTGTTCGGAGAGCGTATACAGCTAGAACAACATCGGAAACCGAGGATCGTGCCGAATTAGGGACACTAGGGTCCAGCTGAATATATAGAGGCTGATGATACGTTCCATGAACTTCACACTACCTGCCATACGCTGTGGTGTGTGCAAGACGCCTTCCCATTCCGACGTGTGCGATAAGACGGCGACGACATATCATATTGCCCATCGTACGGTAGGCATTAGGATAGGCGGGAACGACAAGCGCAGTTTCAAGCGTCCAGGTCTTCATACTCTTCGTCAATCCCCAAGTATGCTCGTATGTCAGCTGCCTCAACGCCATTCTGGCGCGTAAAGTGCGACAAGAGCACGAGATAGTTATCTGATATATCGTCATCAGTGGGCGGCCAGCATAGGTAGAGGCTAGTACCTGCCTGTCCACCGTACCGCAGCTTCCTTCGCAAGGATGACTGCGCGCTTCTTCTCTTCGACTTTGGCTGGATCGCACGCGCCATATGCAGCAAGCTCGGTCTCTAACTTGGCGTACTCCGTCTTCAGCGTTGCAAGTTTTTCCAGTGCCTCAGCGCGTTCGCTCTAGAGAGACCTAGTTGAGTTGAATAGACGGGAGCAATGTGCACGAATCTACTCACACTCTCCGGCCGCGTCGCTTTCTCTATTTCGACAGCAGCGCGTAGCTCAGTGACCTGGGCTTGAAGCAAGACGTGCTGTTCCTTGATCACTGCCAGCCTGTTTTGCATCTAGCACGCAGGCAGTCAGCTCGGAAGCGCATATACTCAGCGGTAACACCGTACAATGGCACCGCGTTGGGAAGGAAAACTCCAGAAGACTGCGTATATGCGCATATCATCAATGGGACATTACGCTAGAACGATGATGTGAGGCTGTGAAGTACAATTCGAGGAGCCAATCTTGTCCATCTGGACTAGCCCGTCGTCAACCAACGACTGTAGAACCTCCTTGACGGATTGCGAGACTGCTCTAGCACTTCAGCACACGGCTTCTAGAGATTCGCGACGCGTACCTATCCCCTTCATTTTCGGTCCCATTTTCTCAAGTTCTTTGAGCTAAGTGAACGAAAGCAGATCAAGTACGCATGCATGCGGCCCAGCAACCAGCAACACCGCCGACCTGGAAGAAGTCTTTCTATACAGATAATAATCATTGAGAGACCTTCTGCAAAGAGCGTTGATTGAGACAGCCCGCACCGTCTCATGGAAGATCTCCAAGAGCTTGACTCTTTTCTCCTCCGCTGAAAGCCCTCGAGGTGCCTGTTGGAATGCGGATAGAGTAAGGGCGTGAAATGTAGTAGAGCAAGGGACCTTGCGTACCATTTATCAACAAAGTCTCCCGTGTGCTAGTAGATGGAGATGGTCAGAGGGCAAGACAGGGCGAGGACGCATCGTGGGGGACAGGATCGACGTGACCGCAACTATACCAGCGTCTAGACGTCATGCTTAACCACACGTCAACGTCATGTGTTTGAGAAATCCCTAAGGGCCTGTTCGGCAAAGAGTTGGAGTTACGAGTCACCGGCATTTTGTCACGTGGCGGCACTTCCGAGAATTTCTGCGCGAGTTAGAGTTACAGGAGCGGAGTATCCGTGAAATCCGGAGGAGACAAGCGCCCTGAACTCGTACATGTATCTAGTATACCAATAGCTATGGCTTATCAGATGGGCTCTGCTTCATCCCTGCTTCACCATGGTCTACACAAGAGCAGCTGTCAAAATTCACCAAGCAATCCATCGGGCTCATATAGAGCGCCGAAGACAGGCTATAATAGCAGTAACTGTCATTATTTTGGCTGGGCAGGCCTTGGTAGTAGCCTGCTCTAATCCCTCAAGTAGGATGGCCTCAGATGTCTGATCACATTCTACACCGGTCATCATAGCCATCCCAATACTCTATACAGAGAGAATCAAGCAGGCTGCCAAAAGGGTAGAGCCTCAAGACAAATTACGACGTGAGCTGATAACAACCGCCCGGAGTTGCTGGGAGGCATCCGAACGCATGCACTCGCCCGAGTAACTCGAGTTCTCTCGAAATCGAAAACCGAGATATTATTACTATATTTGGGCATGAAATGCCGGTAACTCTAACTCCAACTCTTTGCCGAACAGGCCCTAAATATCTCGCCCACGAGGTCACCAAACACCCCAGCCTACATTAGAAAGGAGACGACAAACGCGGCAAATTAAGAATGCT
>NW_006766885.1:840638-923128 GCF_000275845.1 Dichomitus squalens LYAD-421 SS1
GAGAAAGGAAGGAGCCATCATGACAAAGCGAACTGCATGCCAAATACAGACATGACATAAGCCACTCCAGTCACGTGCTGATGATGAGCAGAACATGCCGCCTGTTTAGCGCCCAAGATCCACAGACTGTTTCAAACCCCGCCTAGAAATCTACGGACGTCCGTAGAGCCGTAAATCCTTAGGGCCTGTTCGGCAAAGAGTTGGAGTTACGAGTCACCGGCATTTTGTCACGTGGCGGCACTTCCGAGAATTTCTGCGCGAGTTAGAGTTACAGGAGCGGAGTATCCGTGAAATCCGGAGGAGACAAGCGCCCTGAACTCGTACATGTATCTAGTATACCAATAGCTATGGCTTATCAGATGGGCTCTGCTTCATCCCTGCTTCACCGTGGTCTACACAAGAGCAGCTGTCAAAATTTACCAAGCAATCCATCGGGCTCATATAGAGCGCCGAAGACAGGCTATAATAGCAGTAACTGTCATTATTTTGGCTGGGCAGGCCTTGGTAGTAGCCTGCTCTAATCCCTCAAGTAGGATGGCCTCAGATGTCTGATCACATTCTACACCGGTCATCATAGCCATCCCAATACTCTATACAGAGAGAATCAAGCAGGCTGCCAAAAGGGTAGAGCCTCAAGACAAATTACGACGTGAGCTGATAACAACCGCCCGGAGTTGCTGGGAGGCATCCGAACGCATGCACTCGCCCGAGTAACTCGAGTTCTCTCGAAATCGAAAACCGAGATATTATTACTATATTTGGGCATGAAATGCCGGTAACTCTAACTCCAACTCTTTGCCGAACAGGCCCTAAATATCTCGCCCACGAGGTCACCAAACACCCCAGCCTACATTAGAAAGGAGACGACAAACGCGGCAAATTAAGAATGCTCTGATTGATGTACACGTACACCGACCATCGATAGTGTAATAGAGATAAACGGCGACAGGTCAGGTGGCAACGATTACATAGGAAACGAGGGAGATGGATGTGGGAGAGATTCAAAAGATGCCGTGCGATATGCGGGCGGCGTGGCGTGTAATGCGAGGCAGTGGTGATGTGAAAAGAGAGAGCGTCCGTCGGCTGACGTCGTGGGTAGTGGGACGAAAGCGATGCAACACGAAGGCAATGAGTGCGGACGACAGGAGGCGGACAAAAGGTACAGGAGCAGTGAGCGACGGGTAACTCGGAGTCGAGCAATAGCTGAGCAGAGTAGGGAGACGTGCGAAGATGCGGGTGAGATGAATGGAGTGATTGAAGAGCGAGTGGACCAATGCCAAGGATTAGTGTCTAGTGAACAGCACGCTTGCGATCACGGTATGGCATGGAGGAAGCGAATGGTCGATGGTGAGATACGTACAATGAGGGTGAGTAGTACGATGCAAATGAGCTAAGGCCGAGGGGGGCCCTGTTTTAAACCATTAGAAGGGGAGTATGGGCATTGCAAGGTATTCGGGTCGATACAACCACAGGCGATAGTGGAATTCCAATCCAAGGACCTGAACCAAACTAAGATGTGCGAGAATGACTACCGCATAACCTCTAGACGCTGGTCACTGGATGGGTAGCGATACGCAACAAATTCCGGGTCCTGGTCCACCAGCTCAGCGATGTTCTTCGACACAACAGACATCCTCGGCATGCTGCTGTGGGAAGACCCGGGACCACTCATACCCACGCCGTGCATACTGGGGTCGTCCCGCTGGTCAGACACAGACGACCGGTACGGATTGTAGTCGAGCGGGTCCATGGAGCCGTTAGGCAGGCCGCTCGTGAACATTGCCGACTCCGGCCGCTCCGTCTCCCCAGATTTCTTCCCAAAGAGTGATGCGAGGCCGAACCTACTGCGCCGCTGCTTTGGCTTCGCGGGTGTCGTCAGCGACCGCTTGCTGTCTGCCGAAGGACCCCACTGGTTCAACGCCGGACTTGACGCGCCAAATTCAGCGTATTTCTCCTCGGTGAGGTAGGGAGGAACGTTGAGTGGAGCCCGTGCGTATGGATTCCGGAGAGGCAGACTCTGCACAGCAGGGTGAGGCGTTGAGGCCATACCACCAAACGATTGCCGTCTTACCTCAGGGGTACGGAACGGCGCCTGAGGGGGAAGTAGACCGCGGCTTGTAGGACCGGATGGAGTCTGGAGGAGGTCATACATCGTCTGCGGACGGCTCTCGGGGACAGGATGAGAAGGGAAATCAACCCTAACATCCCCTGGAAGAGGAGGGAGGGACTTGTCGCGCCGCATAATGACGGCTGACTGGGGCCGAGCAGCGGGGGTCGACACACCGGGCGCATGAGGTCCAAGACTGGACAGCGTGCGTGACGAGCTGCGTGTGGTCCGGCCCCGCGGCTCAACCTCATTTGGCGTCCCGTCGTTAGATGGACCGAGCTCGAATGTCGATATGCGGTGTTCCGGAACAACCATCTCTGGTATAGGTTGGTCCTTGAGGTGCTCACCGCCTGGCTCTCTATCCGGAACGGGGTAACGCGACGATGTCGGAGAAGGCAGAGCACTGGAAGGAGCCGTTGGCGGCGAAGAAGCCCATTGCGAGAACTGATTGGGCGAAACAGACGATAGCAAGGAAGGTGTGGAGACGTGCCGTCTTCCAGCACCTTCACGGTCAACAAGATATGATAGCGGCGGAGGTGGTGCCAGCGGCGCGTCATCCTCGTGTCTATCCACGGATCGTGATTGACTGACACCCTTTGACGCGGATTTGGAACTTCCTGTAACCAGCTTCCATATCTTCTTGAGGCCATTCTTCTTCTTGGTGGACGCTGGCGCCGTCGAACCGACCGGCTCTGGCGAGGTCACCGCCCGAGGCCAAGACTGGGAAGCCCGTAAAGTCGGAGCGTTACTGCTAAGGTCGATCGCCGAAGGATGCGCAGCAAAGTACTGCCGCTCTTGTTGCAAAGCGACGCTATATAGAATAGGTCACTATGAGCTGAGGTAGCCATGATAGAAGGCGTCGCACGCACTGCATATCCATCATGCTACCCGTGGTAGGGGCCATACTATCCCGACTGTGCCAGGCAGCACTGAGGTTCTTGAAGCCAAAGAACCGGGACCGCCTCGGAGAGGAGGCGACACTCTGCACCTCGGAGAACGACGCTTGCGACTGAGCACGAAGCAGCGTCTGCGGGCGTTCCCCACCAACGGCGAGGACACTATTAGGCCGAAGGGAGAAGGTCTGAGAGTACCGCGAATCGCGATGATTAGAGAAAAATCCGCTGTCCACGTGTGGCAACGGGCTGGCGAGGGGCGCGGAGTAAACCGATGCAACATCCGCGGCAGAGCGGGAACTCCGAGAAGACTTGCGCGCACGGCTCTTCTCGCGCCTTTCCTCTTTGCGCCTTTTATCCCGCTCTTCCTTCTCCTCTTTCCGAAGGTCGACATGTTCGATGATCATGCCATTTTCCAGGAGCGTAACCTCACGGGAATGGCCTTGGGCTGGAGAGGCGGAAGGAATGGAACCTGCGCGCGGGGTCTTGATACGCAGCGCGCCATAATCGTCCGCTGGACTTGAGCTATTACCGAGCTCATACGCTGATCGTCGGAGTTGAGAGAAGGTATCGCGCATCTTCTCGTCAAGCAGCCGAGACTCGCGCAGCGCCTGTGCACGGGCCAGGGCGTCTGCCTCTAGGAGCTGCCGTTGCGACTTGACGTATTGGTCGAGGGTTTGCTGGCGGGACGACGGTTCCTTGGGGTTCTAAACGAACATCAGTCGACAGCTCTCAAGGCGATGATGGAACACGACGCACGATGCTCAGCCAGAACCTGAGATTCTCCTCTGTCAACCTCCCGCCCTTCGCTCGCGGTCGTGAATGGTTATCCGAGGACGCACCACCCGACGCCTCCTCTTCCTCTTCACGCCGGCACAACTCCTCATAAAGAACGTCGCTTTCTCGATCCCACACCCCGGGACTCGTGACATCCACGTCCGCCATATCTTGGTCCCGCATGGCGCACTCCACGCAAACCTCCTCTTTCGGCACTTGCGGGGGCGAGAAGGAGGGCTGCATTGCAGGAGCCGGAGAGGGTGTGATATACGTCGGATGTTGCGCATATGCCCGAGGTTTAGGGGAGATAGGAATCTGCATCGTGGAGGGATTGTAGGTAGGGCCAGCAGAAAGTGGTACAATAGGTGCCATTGGGGCGGCGTTCAAGCTAGCGCCGTTGCCAGCACCCGGGAGCGAAGGGTGGCGGGGCGAAGAAGTCGCTCCAGGGGATAGAAACGGACCACCGAGACTGGCACCGGGAGGGAACGGTAGGTTGGTAGTGTGGTGGGAAGGGGTGTGTGCAGCGACATTGTACTGGTCACCTGATGGTCTAGGAAGCGACATCCGCTGTCCCATATCAGGCGACTGGGGAAGGGGGACCGAGGCTGCAAGTGCAGGATCGCCAGGTGCAGCGTCGTTCGTGGCCGGTTCGTCTACGAGGTACGGGTCGACAGCAGAGTTCCCGGCAGTTCGTGGAGACTCCCTGGCGTTGGGCAACTGAGACTGCACCTCGAGGACGGCAGCTGTAGGATCCTCTTGCGCCGGATCCCAGTGAGCAGGCTCCTGGGTGATGTTCTCACCGATCCATGATTTCGCGGAGGTTGAGGTATCGGGCCTGTGTGTCTTGTCGTAACTGGCGCGGAGTGCTGCTGTCATGCCCGCGTCAAGTGCGGGATCGACGCCGCTGGACTCGGGGCAAGAGGAGATGGCTGATGGTTTGACAGAAGGGAGACTTGGATAGCGATCGTCACGTAGGTCGAAGTCCGTCAGTGTAAGCCGTTTCGAAGAGTAGCTGTTCGATTGCGAATGGGAGTGAACCTCGTTGAGTGGGGAGCCAGCAGTCTCTGGTGGGGGAAGGTGCACGGCGGTCGCCATGACGGGGGGGGGGACCTAGGAAACGACGCACTCAAATGCGAAAACGAGGAAAATGCGACGGTTGAAGGGCGTTGATGGGTGAGCACGAGGCGGGGAACACAGCCCGAAGGAGAATATTACGTTGATGAGCGACAAAGAACAAGCGCACTACTAAGCACTTCGCTCGCTGCTCTACCGGGACCGTGAGCAGGTGCGCAAGTGTAGTGTCGCCGAGCAGGTGAACGAGAGAGATGCTGAAGGCAAGGGCAGAAGCAGCGAGGACGACGGCGAGGGCCAGTGTCGGTCGTTCGGCAACCCCCCGCATTCCTTATTAGGCGACCAAGTGCCACGCCCTCTTGGCTAGATCTAATAGGGAGCTCCGGTCTCAAACAACCCCACAATCTCCGGGTCCTCATGTTCGAATCACACATTGATTCATCCAGCCGGTACATATATCAGCTCATGCGTCTCACGCCACGTCTTGCCGACAGCAAACGACAGGGCTCGAATATCGTTCATTCTGCAACTCAATAGGAAATAGTAGTAAGAATGGTCCCTGATAAACTAGTCTATCCATGGGCTAAACTACTTCCGATACCTGGAGTAATTCGAGGTCAGCAACTTCGGACGGAACAATCTTAATGCACGTGAAACCCACCAGAGGACGCCCTTCCTGCTCCGCCGCATCTTGCGCTGGAGCTGGAGCATGCCGTAGAGCAAGGCCTCGGCTGTCGGGGGGCAACCGGGGACGTAGATATCGACCGGGACGATACCTGTGGGCCGCGCATGAATATCTCAACAGACACGACATTCATAATCAATGAAACACGTACGGTCGCATCCGCGAACAACTGAGTATGAGTAGTGGTAGTAACCGCCACCGTTCGCACATGAGCCCATGGAGATCACCCATCCTGTGTACACTAATCAGTAACTGACAAGGTATGGTAGCGCAGGCCTCTTCCGGACGTCGGACTCGTGACCAAGCAGGCCTTCCTCACTGAACTGGATGGCCAATGGCGTAATGAACCAGCCTTCCATGCTATGCTGGGAAGACACGTTTCATTACCCCCGCCTTTCTGCGTCTACGAACTGAAGATGAGATGCGGCGAACCAATGTCACCGAACAACACCCTCCTCGCAAGGTGGGGATCCTCTGCTCGCCATCTCCAGGAGCGGGCTCAGTGCGCCTCGAATCTTTCGAAGGCAGAAGACACGAATTCCGACGTCTGATGAGGTATGAACGAAGAGACTCACGAGGCTCGGGCATCTGGTCGTAAACCTTGCGAAGCGCGGGGGCCATCTTGTTCGTCAGCGTGCCCGCGACAATCATGATGTCGGACTGCCTAGGACTCGCACGGAACACGACGCCCAGACGGTCCTGGTCGTACCGCGCCGCGGCCATGTGCATCATCTCTACGGCGCAGCACGCAAGACCTGGGCGCCGCGAACACGGGAAGCAATAGGGTTCGAGGCAATAGGGGGGACAAAACGGAAGTGAGCCTTTCTGAGATGGCGTGGAAGGACGAACGCGGGTGCGCACCGAACGTCATGGGCCACATGGAACCCTGTCGTGCCCAGTTCGCGATCTTGTCCAGCGTCGAGAGGACATACTCCGCCTTGTTCGAGG
Source organism: Dichomitus squalens LYAD-421 SS1 (assembly GCF_000275845.1). Taxonomy (NCBI): domain Eukaryota; kingdom Fungi; phylum Basidiomycota; class Agaricomycetes; order Polyporales; family Polyporaceae; genus Dichomitus; species Dichomitus squalens. The sequence continues at coordinate 847,120 of NW_006766885.1, forward strand.
GAGTCTCCAAGCTCAGCTGGTTCGAGCCGCGCTTCGCAATTTGGGTGATAGGCTCAGCCGGATTGGTAGAGTCCGTAGGTATCGTAGAGGGCGAAGAGGCACGTTGTGATGAGTGAAGCTGGCGTGCAGCTGAGCGAGAGTGGTACAATTTGTAAGCACATACAGCGATGCAGGATATGTGCCAACTTACCGTAGACACCAACTTGGGGTCGCAGAGCTGCTCGCCGACCAGCGTTCGCAACTGTGCAGAGGGAACAGTGAGCAACATACCTAGAAGAGGGAAAAGATGGTGCAAACGTACGCGCTGAGTGGAAATGAGAGAGCGACATGGTGATGGCGGGACGGAAAGGCTCAAGCTGAGCTCACCGTCAGTGACGATGAGCGGAAGTGTTTGCTAAGCGCGCATTATGATTGGCTGACACGGAGCAACCCTGTGCCGGAATCCTCCGGGCGTCTCCCAATACGTTCGAGCCCTGCAGCCGTTTTCTCAAATTCATTATATTTGGGACTCTGCCTGTCAACACAACCTCTACTCATTCATCTGGTCGCCTGAACTACATGCTCGAAGTTGTTACATGGGTGCTTTGGTAGTGATGGAACCTAAAAGCTAACGACGTAATGGAACATATTAAGCTTGCAGCTTCACAAGGATTAGTGTACGGCTACGATCTACAAAACTTAAAGGGTGGGATTGGGGCGAACTTATGAGTGGTATCATAATGCTACGCTATGTATGCGGGCGACCGCATGACGAATGACTGTGTGATATGCAAGATGGAGATGATGCGGTAGAGAAGCGCTTGTACGGGATGACTGCATGGGTATGGTGTGTAACATAAGGAATGTGGTGATAGGGACGGTATGTAGCGGAGAGCGAGATTGCATATCAGAATCGCGGCGTAGGATGGAAGAGAAGACAAAAACAAAAGGAATAAGAATATGTCCAAGTCCGTTCCATGTCCTTGCGCCGCCGCCAGAGCGGACGCAGATCATAAACTCGTCGCAAGACGTCATAAAGGCCGTGATAGTGCGAATGGAGCGTCCATGCGTCGATGACGGCTGATGTGCTTACGAACGCTCAATCGCATCCGCGACTCTCGAGCGCACCCTGTAACCAGGGATGGTTCCGTACTTCGAGTATATCCGCACGAACATGGGGGTCCTTCTCCAGGCACCTATGCATGAGAGAAATCGCGGACTTGCTGATACGACCCGATTTTGGCTCCCGGACGACGACGCGACCTTCCTTCGCGTCCTGCTCGGTCGGGAAAGGAGAGTGGCCGGTGAGAAGGTAAGAGAGGAGGACTCCGAGCGTCCAGATCTCTGCAGGAGGCGCCTTATACGGCTGCTTGCAGAGGATCTCCGAGGATGCATAGGCTGTTGTTCCGAAGAATAAGTGGTATGTTGGACGAGGTTTCGTGGGATCTGCGACAACTGCGCTGCCGAAATCGATGAGCTTGACCTAGATCACGTCGGCGTGAGCGGAGCTTGACACATTCACGTCGCACAACGTTACGTACCCGCAAGTCAGAGTCGACCACAAGGTTTTCGTCCTTGATGTCGCAATGAGTGATACCTTGGCTGTCGAGATAGTACACCGCCTCGACGACTTGTGCGAAGACGTAGCGCGCCTGATTCTCTGACAACCGCTTGTGCTTGCTCTGCTCAATGCACTCGAAAAGGTCATGAGAGGCACGGCGCGTGAACTTAGGAGGAGCGTCCTGAGGGAGCTTAAGCAATTCCTCGCCGAAACCATTCTGGACGTCCGCGCCGACGGGCTTCCCGAGCGGAAGCTGACAGTTGCCCGACAACTGCGGTGGTGTACGCGGCCCCTCCGAGTCAAGCATCGACGCAATAGAAGCGGATGGAGACAGCAGCGGCGTCGTCACAGGGGTCGGTACAGCAAGCTTCCCAGGGGCGGACGTCTGCTTCCCCTTCTTCTGCTTCTTGGAGACCCACGGGGTACCGTGGAGCTCCTGCACCTGTAATCGTGGGGAGGGATTAGGTTTCCAATCGTGGGCACATGTCGCGGATCACCCACCAGGTAGAAGTAGACCTCGTCCTCGAACAGGTCTAGGCACTTGACGATGTTCTCGTGGTTCACGAGGCTGAGGAGCATGACCTCCGTGGGGACGCGCCCAAACACGTCGTCCTCCCACCACGCGTGCTCTGGCACCTTCTCCTTGATTATGAACTTCACTGCGACCTCATGGCCCTCTATACGATGGCGCGCCGTCATGACAAAGCCATAGCCTCCGGCGCCCAGCTCGTCCTGGAGGTGATAGTGCTGCACGAAAAAGGGGTTGAGAACGTGCTCCGGGTGGAACCGTGAAGAGTACAGGCGCCCCTTGCAGAGCACCGAGTCCTCATTCAGGTAATCTTCCGCAGGGAAGGATGGGGCGCTATCGTCGTGCACACGTGCGGGCGAGAGAAGAAGCGATGGAGGATCGTCCGAATCGTCGCAGCCGATATTGGACAATGTCAGGGAAGGAAGGGACGATAGTCTGCCGCCCGACGGAGAAGCGTCGGGGAGAAGATACGGGGATGTGGAAAACGCGGGCGAATTTGGACGGAGTGTCTGGCGCGTCGGGGTAAAGGGTGACGCAGTCGGGTCTAGGGCACGAGAAGAATATGTGGGCGATGGGAAGCACGTCGTTTCCCGCGACCCGTCTGGAATGCTGAGAGGGCGAGAAGGCGAGAGGTCGGAGAAGATGGAGTCGTGAGAATGTTCTGCGTCGGTTGCAGAAGCGCGGTAGGACGAACGATCCTGGTGCGGTCTGGGGCTATAGCGGACCTTCCGAATGTCAAAGTACGAGTCCGCCATTCGATCGGTGTCGCAGGGATGGTACGCTTCCCGCGAGAAATGGGCTTGTTCGCAGATATCGCAGGAATGTAGGCGATGGTCGTGGTGCTCTGTGAGGGGAGTGTGCAAACTGTCTCCATCGTCCGAGGACATATCTCCGGAGTCCGACGACGGGGAAAACGCGCCAAACAAAGGAGTCGAGACTGGGAGGATGCGGGCGAGGGTGGTGCTGCCCGTATTCAGCATGGCGAGGGAGCGGGGAAGGTGGCACAGGGAGGATAGAGGATGGGGGTGGACGACAAGGGCAGAACCTGAACACTGTGTGACGGGTATTTATTCGAACCAAGGGGACGAATGACGTCCGAACAGGGAAGCGGCCACTCGAGGACAAGAAGCAGAGCATGAGCCACCGCCCGATCGCCTTCATTAGCTGTCAACATCACACTCCTTGTCGACACGTTTATCCGCTCCAGCGTGTCCATTGCGTCCGTGTGCGTGTGGCTGATCTCATCCACGCGGATGGCCCAGCTCTGCACGCCCGGGGAAAAGGCTGAGCGTGGCAGCCCGTTGAGGGAACTGTCGATCGCCTGGATACTCCTCGATGGTCCGTCGATAGAACATCGACAAGCGTCAATGCCACCGTCACTGTCGCGGGAAAACACGCCTGGGAAATCATCGTGGGCGAGATAACGACATATGAGCGCATACACGTCTGCGCTGCTCAACTCTTAGGGATGAAATCCAGATGGAGCTGCGGGAAGACCACGAACAAACACAAGAAGACGGCGGGACAAGGTAAGGGCGCGCGCGTCTAGCCACAGCAATCGCAAACGCAGATCTCGTCTCAGTACGTCAGATCGCATTACGTTATATAAAAGGCAACATTGCATACATCGTTCGTTCTCGACGTCGCCGTTCGTGGCACTGTATCACAGACCCACAAATATCCTCCTCTGACAGCGCGCCGCCGGCTTACTCGAGTCCGGGGACGAAAGCTATAATAGCCGAGCACGGAGCAGTGCATAAATACTCCGACAATACAGGGTCACTTAGGCTCTTCCGACAGTGCCCACATGTAATACACTCCTGTTCCAAGGTTTGACCGTCATCAACACGTCATACGACTACTCCAGGACGGTACGGAAACGCACCAAGGCTGCGGTACGGCCTCCAGCTCTCTGCGAGCGCCTCCATTTCCATTGGGGTTAACAGCGCCCCCCTACGTGTAACCTGTCAGGAACACGAAGTCGTCGGCATTCTAGACGAAGGACACATACTTGATCTTGTTCTTCCCGGTCAACCGAGTCTTCATCTGTGCCACAGTGAGACCCTCCGGCAGAGGCGGGACTTCGAATCCTATCCCGACCTCGTCCGGGTTCCCGAGCATGTTCAGTGTCTTGTTGATCGACGGCGTGAATGCAGGGGGGAGAACCATGCCCGTATCGGCCTCTACGGCCGCTTCCTTCGCGGCCTTCCCCTTCCCTTTTTTGTTCTGAACAGAAGGGGAGAGGGCGTCCGGAGCTGCCGGGAGGGCGGACGCGTGGGCAGTCGTTGCTCTGACTTCATTCTGACTTTGGCTGATCTCTTGACTGGTCCCGCTGTCTGCGGTAAGTTGAGTATCCGTGGTATCCTGGTCGTTCAGCTTGTCTTGTCTGATGAACACCGCATGCGATGGCGAGTGCAGGGATATGAACCACCGCAGCATACCACGTTGGACACCCAGATCCCCTGACCATTCCAATAAAAGTCAGGCTATGCCTGTTCAAGACATTCAGAAATAAAACATGCCAACGGGGAGGATGTCCGGTCGGCGGAGAGAGAACATGGCGAACATGTCAACTACAGCAGCGCTCAGAGGCTTCCGTCGCATTTACGCCACTAGCAGACATACCGGTCCACTGCGGTGAAGTGAACGGCCCTCAGTCAACCATTCATATTCGGCGGCCGCAAGAAGAACGCTTACTGTCCCAATCCCCCGCACTGCAGTGAGCATCTTGTGGAGCTCCTCGTCGTCGGCCTCGAGCAGCTTTCTCGTCGACAAGGTCCCATCAGCAAACTTGCCCGCGAGGTCAAGGACTGCGTGTGTCAGACGTCAACATCAGACTTGCCTTCCTACACCACAGATGCCAATGACGCACCGTACTCGGCCTTCCGACCGCTCAGGCCAGCAGTCCTGAGCGTTGCTACGTCCTTGGCGATCACTTGATGCGCCGAGGGGAAGAAGTCGGACCTTTTGACCGAAGACCGCGCAATCAGCGCTTCAAACACACCGGCTAGCTCGAGGAGACACGTACTGGCTCTCCGACACGTCTTCGGGGATTGATGGGTCGAATAGGCGCACGAATTTGTGTGTGATCGCTCTCGCCGCTTTCCAAGAAATTTGTTGCCCCCTGGTCAACGGATGACAGTGTCAGTACACCTCCCGTCATGCGAAGGCGCGACGTGAGCGAATGAATCAGCAAAAGAGTCAAGGACACGCAAGGACGAATGACTGTCACTCAAGACGCACATGCGACCTTATCTCGGTGCATCTTGGCACAGTGCAACGCAGGTACTGTTCCTGCGTTACGCGGCGGAAGCTGCGTCGAGAAGATGGGAGAGAACGTGACGCCACGAATATTCACTCGTAAATTCTCCCTGCCCTCCTGGGCCCCGGACATTCGCGTTTTCGACGGCTCTGCCACAACTCGACCTATGCCTGCGCAGGGGAGGATTTTCAATCGCCAGCAGCCTTCCCTGAGAGCGAAGCGCACTAGTCACGATCTCGCTTCCCGGGTTCTGCATTCTGGCGCCGCTGAATGACCGCACGCGTCCCAGGCAAGAGGCAAGTATGGCACAGAGACGCCGCGAAGATTCTGGCCAAGTTCATGAACCAGCATCGTCCTCATTGCTGTCCGGTACGCACGCGAAGGGCTCGTCAATCCTGTGCTCGAATCCGACGGGGGTTCGACCACAGAGAGGCCCAGACACTTCGCCGACCTATGGCCTATAGCCGCCGCAAGCGTGTTTGAAAGGAAACTCGAACCTTACGCAAAGCCCAGCCGAGAACAGCGAAAGGGACGGAATGACGATCTCACAAGATAGAATGACATAGTGTCCTGGTAGAGACTATATATCAGGTCTAGGCTATGTTACAGGAGTGTACACGCACCGAAAGGGGTCCACTCTCTCAAGATGTTCGAAAGGCTTGCATGACACCCTCTTGAACATCTCTTCGAACCGGGGGTCCACGCTAATGAGATGGTTCTTCGCAACCTCGAACGAGAAGGTGAGTACTGCCGGGACAAGCTCTTCCCCATCTGCGGCGGGTTTGGGGGTGATAGGTATCGTGGGGGCACGAGGGACCGGTGCTGTTGTCTCTTCTTCTTCCGCAGGAGTGTTTGATGACGGATTGGTAGCGCGAGCCCTTTTGGGAGGCTCGTGAAGCTCTGTATTTGCTGCCCTCTTGCCGTTGGTTTTGGGCACCACCGTCACGGTCTCCTCGACGGGCACTTTGGTGCCATTAGCGTCCACCGCAGTAGACATGCGAGTGGCCGAGCGGGTTATGCGCATGTTGAGCGAAGTCTTCTTGACGTTGCAGTGGTGATGGTCTGAGAATCTGACAAGTGTGGTGAACGAGGGAGTCTTGTTGTGGATAAGACGTCTTGCGTGACTGAGCGAAAGCAACCCAAGTGAATGTCTCATGCACAGTTGTAGATGAAGTTCAACCTTGCACTGGTGACATTGAATCAGCTATGCGGCACAACGTAAGGCGGCAGGGAGTCAGCAAACCGTCGGGGACGGAACCGCGCTGGCGCTACTACGCGCGTCGCGCGCTGGTGGCGCGTAATTACGCGTTTTGGATCACGTGTGCCGCCGCCCGCGTCGACTGCGCCACCCGCGCGGGGGCTGCGGCCTGCGCCGGAGCTCAGCCGATCCTTTCATCAGACCGCCCTTCTTGTAGAAGCCGTCCCTGGCTTGGTACCTCCTTTGCATTCTATCCGGCCTCTAACCCGGATTCCGGCCTTCATCCGCATATATACTCTGCCGCCCTGGGATTCGTCTCCTCACCTCAAACACCAACCACCACCTCCCACACATCACGATCCTATCATGTCCGGCAGTGAGTACTCGACCGATTGCGTCACCCGTGCGCCTTGAGATGCCCGCTACTGACAGCTTCCGCGGATATCTGTCCACCCAGGGTACATCGTCGTTTTCAAGGACAGCGTCAGCCAAGACGACGTGAAGAAGTACGCGGACGAGGTAAACGCGAACGGTGCGTAGCCCCGTGATACCGTGGTGTAACCTCTCAGCTCATAATCGCATCTGTTCACGCAGGTGGCGAGGTCGGAAACCACTTCGACACTCTTCTCAAGGTATGCATGACCCGCTGCAGTCCGCAGAGACGTCACTTGCCCTGACCCATGGCACCTCCTCTCAGGGCTTCTCCGCAACTATCCCAGAATCGTACCTGCAGCAACTCCAGTCCTACCAGGGCAGCGTCATCGACTACATCGGTAAGTCCATCTACCCCTTCTGTCCAGCCCCCCCCCCCCGTTGTGGTTTCCGCGCGCCTCTTGTCGCCTCGTGGTAGTCCCAGAACGATACCCTTCCCTGGGGCCCTCGAGGCGCAGATCGGACTCCTTGAGGCGTTCAGTACAGGCCCTAGAACGTCAGATAACCTAGGCGCTGACTTGCTTGTTCAGAGCCCGACAGTACTGTCACGATCCAGTAACGATCAGGATCCAGAAGACATAGGGCGTCAGACGTAGTTGAGCTTCATCGATCGACGATCGGTGATCTCGACCGCATTCTGCTGCGTTTTCACACCTTGGAGACCGTACATCTGCGAAAGTTGAAGAGCACGATGAAGGACTAGCGATCGTTGTAGCTGCTGTGCGATTAGCTGTTGTATTATCAGGGCCTGCGAATGTCATCGTATCGTGTAGCCTAGTCACCTCCTGTAGCTTGGATTACCTAGGCCTCAGCCAGGTCAACTATGCTTGATACTATACAATTGAGTGCGTTATGGCAGCCCCGCCACTGCTGTGCTCCTAACGTGCACGCCGAAGCTCGTATGTCCATGACTAAACGTGTATTGCGCGACTGCGATACATACAGGATCCTGCTATGACTAAACGTAAGGAAGGGTATCGCAAGAAAGAAGGAACGTGAGACACCAATGAAGGTCATTACTGGTCGTGATGAGATTCCACAAGACGGGTGAGGTATAACGATAGCGGAGAACAACGCCAGGGTATGGACTGCGAAACGCCAAAAACATACAGCTGTAAGAGTCCCTCATAGTCCAACAAGATAGAATGCAAAACGAGCGCAAAGACGGTATAGCAACGCACAGCCGTCCACGCTCAGGCCGACACCGCGGCGACAGGAACGCCGTTCATCACCCCGGGCTTCGCCCCAGCCTCGCCGACGGCAGCGATCCCGTTCTCGTCCACCTTGTCCGCGGCCTCCTCAGAGAGTCCTGCCGCAGCGGCTCCCACTGACTTGATCAGCGACTCGGAGGCAGGAGGCGTGGGCGGGGTCACCGTCACCCCGGGCACACCCTGCTCCTGGTTTCCCGGCACACTCTCAGACGTGATCGCCGCGGCTCCAAGGGGCGCGACGAGCACGGGCGCACTATCGTGAGTCGGGAGCGAGGGCGTGGGCACGACTGCGCCCGCTCCTGGCGCCGGCGCTGAGGGTGCTGAGGGGGGAGGAGAGGGGTTGACGGGAGGTTCGGGAAAGTCCCACGGGCGGGGTACGAGCGCGGCGGGCATGATCCACGTTGCGGCGCAGACGACGCCCTTGCCCTTGTCCTGGGAGCGGATCTGGTTGAACTCCATGTCGATGTAGGTGGAGAAGTAGCGAACGAAGGGGAGGATCTCGGCCACGCCGCCGTTGCCCACCGAGAGCGCGGTGAGGAAGTTGACGACGGTGTGCGCGACAGATGGGGCATTCTGTAGAGTCGTGCGTCAGCAGACGTATGCTTATGAGGAAGGATGCATACACTGAGGAACTTCACGGAGGGCTCGGGAACGACGAGCTCAAGACCCCACCAGTCTGAGAAAAGTGCTGTCAACCGGATGGACGATGCAGAGTACGCATACACACGTACAAGTGAGGACGGACATGCGATCCGTGGGCGGGAAGACGCCATCATGCGAGGGGAGAATAGACTTGCCCGTCGCATACCCCAAAGCCATCAGTTGCGGCGTAATCTCCTCGACACCCTCGATGACCGCCTTGGCGGAAGGAACAGCGCCGCTCAAGATGCCCGGCTGGTCTCCAGGCTGCCCAAGGCCCCAGTTCGGCACCGTTAGAAGACTGACGACATCGACGTCCTTGAACACGCTGGTCAGTTTCGCCAGCGATGTGGCCGTCACGCTCGTGATACCGCTGACAGCCTCTGTCAAGTCCAAGTTGCGCGCCACGGTAGGCGGGGAACCTTTCGGCGACGGTTTCCCCGAAGCTGAGGGTGACGGGGCGGCCACCTCCACCTTATCCAACTTCGCGAAGTGCCGTACGTCCGCCTCGGAGTCGGTCATCGGCAGGCAGACCGCATGGATAGGCCCCTTCGACAGAGCCTTGATGTCTTCGCCGGCGCTCGTCTTACCCACGACGACGGGCACGTCCGAGCTTGGGAGCTGGCGCAGCTGTGCGATAACCTTGTTCGCCTGCTTCGGCTCCAACAACTGTGCCTTCACCTTGTGCACCTTCTGGTTCGAGGCCGCCGTCACTGCAACCTTCGAGCTCTTCGGAAGGGCAGCGGATGGGACGGAGAAAGGGCCAACGATGAGCTCCCGCACGACCAGCGCGGAGTCGCGCGCCCTCCTCTCGGAGCGGGTGCGGACCATCTTGCGTTCAACGTACTCCTGGCGAGCCCTCGCCTCCTTCTCGGCCTCCTCGCGTGCTGGGGGAAGTGTATGCTTACGATCTTGGGTGTTCTTGGGCTGGACAAGAATACGCCAAGAGAAGCGCTTCTGCGATGGGGGGCGGGGCTCGGGGTCAGCAGGTGCTGAGCTCTGTTCTCCGGCAGAAGGTACGGGCTCCTCCTCCTGCGTAGGGACCTCTGCTCCGTTGCCCGAGGTTGCGGGTGTTGCAGCCTCGCCAGCAGGCTTGAGCTCACGCGCAGGTTGCGCCGCCTCTGCAGACGGTTTGGTGGGCTCTGACGGCAGCTTACCCTCAGTAGCGGGCTCCTTCGTCTTTCCTGCAGGTTGGGACCAAAATCCAAAGACCATGATGGCTGAGAGACGGTCTGTTGTCACTAGACGGGATGTAGCGCCTGAACGATCGGTGGGAAGACAGAAGAGCGCGGGGTTGGGCTGCACTGCGTCAAGCAGGCTTATATGTGCCGCAGACAGTAGTGCTAGCCTGTGCCTGGAGTAGCTGATGCGGGTGCTGGAGGCAAAGAGGAGGCAGACGGAGGGAGTGAAGAGAGCGCAAGGTCTGACAGGCGGCCACGGAGGACGACAATCGCAGTGACCTCAGAAGGAGAAGCGCCACAAGCGCCCTCCCCCGGTCGCGATCACGTGGAACGACGTAACTTCGTGGCAGCCCGTCGGGAGAGCGGGCCGGTTTGGGTCGCAGACCCCGCATCGCTAAGCGCATCGGAGGGTCTAATCAAGACTTCAACAAGGTCAAGGTAGGCATTACACCGCGATACGTTGAGGATGATGACACACGAATATGGCAGCGGATGAGTATCAAAGCAGCTCAAGACAGTGCCAAACCGAGAACCACGCAAGGTCCGAGACAGCAGTCACGGTCTACCATGCCTGCAACCGTGTCTGACATTGAGCGAGGACAGGGCTTGCGGATAGACTAAAGGGACGTCGAGGATATCATGAGCACCCAGGTCACAGGTCCAATCTGAATACGGATGTCGCCGAAACCCTTGTGCCGGGAAACGACATATAGGGTGTGAAGAGGACGCGCGATCCAGCACACACTCGTGGAGTACTGTACGACGCCAATTAGACTCAGGCTCGGGGGACACTTGCCCAGAGTGAACGCAAAATCCCTCTCGGGCAGAAGCCGCTTGGAAGACAGGCGAACCTCGAATCTATCTCGGGCTCCGGCTTCTTGAATCAGGACCGTACGAATGTGCTCATCGCGAGGGAAGACAGCGGGAAAGGAGCGCTGACACCCTGTCTATTTGCATGCCCTAAGAGACTTCTTCATGGCCCAGTTGCTTCAAGAAGGGTTAACATTCGGGTGACCGAGTAGTTGGATTACAGAAGAGCTCATCTGTGGCTACAGCTTCGCCTTAGTATCATTGCCGTCAGCAGGGACAAGCTCGAGGATTGCACACATTGCGCGCTCGGGTTCGTCCCAATGAACCTGGTGAGGAAGACGCTTGGTGATCAGCGTCCACCACGAGCCTACATTCTCCCTATACTCACAAAGTGGTTAGCGCCTCGCACCCGTACAAACGTCACGGGCCGCAAGGATATCCCGGCCCTCCTCTCCTCTTCTATTTCTCTACGCAAGTTGACCTCATTCCACAGTGCGAGCCAGAACGAGTGGTCGCACCAAAGGTTGCGGACTTCAACATCTTTCCAAGCATCCCCTACCAGGAACGCGTTCGGAGGTGGGAGGCGCAACGCATTCTTGCGAAGCGATGCGAACAGTCCGCTTTCGTACCCACTGCCCATGAGAAGATGATCTGAGCCCCCCCTGGAGTCACCCGGGGTATGGTGCTGGGTGGACTGTCGTTCCTCCTCCGTCATCACGGTGAACGTAGGAGGTGGGGATGCGAGATAGCGTCGAGATTCATATTGCTCGGGAATGTCTCCCTGGTGAAAGTATGCGGTGACCCATTCGGCGAATAGTTGTGCGAGTTGTTCAGCTGGGATCGTCCGGTCTGTCAGAGGGAAGTAGAGATCCGAGAGAGTCGGAAAGCCGAGAGCTACGTCGGGGGCGTCTACATTGAAACGAAACGTTTAGATCTCACACCTTCTTGGGGAAGCGGGGAACACACCAAAAAAGATAACTCTCCGCACATATCGGCCTAGTTCGATACCATGCACAGGGAACGACGCAACATTTGCCAGGAGCGCCGCCATCCAGGTCGCCCCAAATGACCATCCTCCGATGATGATACCGCCCGTGTTTGCCTCGGGGCGTGCTGGAGGAATGTCATGATAGGCCACGAGGTGTATCAGGAGATTATAGACCTCGCGTGCTTGCCCCTTCATGAGCGCATCGAGCCTGTCCCTCGCGGAAAGAGGATTTGTATTCAGCTCGATAGCCGCTTTCAGGAGCTCGGCTCGCTCTTCTAGTGTGAACGGCTTGGCTCCCGGATAGTCTTGTCTGTTCACTAGCACAACGCGAGCGTTGTATCGGCCAGCGATAGGAATCAACCTCGCGAATGTACCTTGCAACGGCAGCGTAGATATAATGGCCGTTGAGCTTCCAGACCGGATAGTACCGGGAGAGAGAGCGTACCGCCATGCCATCCATAGCCATGCAAGAGAACAATTGTGGTGTAGTCTGTACTTCCTTGGGGCGCACCCGAGTCTTTGAGGATACCGAGCCGCAGAGCTTCCTCAGTCATGACTGGCAGAGGGCGAGAGCCGCCTCTTGAACCACCTACATCCACTCGCTTTATCATGCCTACTGTTGTGAGAGCCCATTGCTCTCGGTTACAATTTGATTGTTAACTTAGCCAGGCACAGCATAGAGTTTCGGAGAAGAACTGACACGAGGTTGCATGGATGCGAAAGAGTCAGAGGGTCGCCGACAGGTGACTAACATAATGCAAGTAGGCTTTAGTCAGGGGCCGGTGGAGTAGAGTCACTCGAAAACGCTTGAAAACGGGAGACGGCAAGAGCTACTGTGCGATATGATCCCACAAGTAGCTTGGTCACTGAGTATAGTTGGGAGATAGGGGCCAATGAGAGCTCTGACCGAACAGCTGTTCCGAACAGTGGTCTTCAAGCTGTGAGAATGCAACAGCAAGGTGATCATCTGACCTTGCAAGTCTTCGCAGACCAAGAACGCGAGGTGCGTTGTCGGGTCATCAGGACAGTGAGTAGTGTCAGTTCATCTGGTCACGTATCCGTCTTGGACAGTACGGCGACGCAGATCAAAAGAGAGCCGGTAGGCATGCGCGCTTGCCGTAGTACAGTGGAGTCGTCATCATGATCCTCTGCGGTTAGACTTGGTGACGGTATAGGCTGTTATACTACCCAATCAAGAAGTTAGTAATAGGTCCATCCATGCACATACGAGCACTACTACTCTCCTGCGTGATTGCGGTCGCTATGGGGAAGGCGGTGCGAAACATTGGCAAAAAGGCTGCTGACATTCGTTCAACATCCCTCTAGCCTATTCTCAACCTATCGTCACCGGAAACCTTTGCAGACACTGCCCTTAGAGTGTTTCGAGGATGCAACGAATATCGCGTGAAGCTATATGGGGCCAGGGTTCGCCAGAGGTCATGGTATCAAGCCGTCAAAAATCTTTGCAACTTTAGATACATAGACGGACATTACATAATAATCTCGTCCATAGCAGGCCACATTGCAAATCGAGTGGACATAATGATGATGATCTCGGTGATGCATCGCATCGTTGCACGCAGCTATGTACCATTACTTTCCAATCTAACAAATGAACGCGCTTGGTACAGAGCAAGGCAGATGTCACCAGTGATAGTAGTGTACCCGAGTCGCATACTCGCGATAGACGCAGTCGCACAATATCACCTAGCAAACCTGGGCCTCTCTACCAGCCTTCCCAGACCCCCTCGCGGCCCTCGATCGTATCAGTCCAGTGTTTCCAGCAGACTTCCTCCCAAACCTGGTGTCTCGCGCGCTCGCTCTCCGTCCATCGCAAGCGCGTGTCAGAAGTCAGGTCGCATGCTTCTCGCAGCTCCTGCATGGCACCCGCGAGCGCGCGGTAGCCCTTGTGTGACATCTCACATCGGTCACCGGCTGGCGGGGGAATAGAATGTACCGCGACGCGGCGCAGGCGGGGCATTGCGGGCGATCGCAGCGTGAGGTTTGACTGATCTAGGGGCTCGCGCTCGGCACCAGCCACAGACTGTCCGCCCGGCCCTTGGGTAGGGGTCGTGCTCTCTTGACCCTCGGTCCGCCGGGGGATGCCTAACGCGTCGTGCAAGAACGAGGCGACGCACTCATGCGATCCGTGGGTGTATGTGGCGTTGGAGATCCGCAAGTTTGTGAGGTTGGGCGCAAGACGCGGCAGGTGGACGAGCGCATCGCGGAGCGTCCAGTCGCGGTGGCGGCCACAGATGATGTGCAGGCGCTCGAGCACGGGGAAGCGCGCGTGTTCGACGTGCCCGAAAGATGGCGTCGCAGATATCGACTGCGCGTTGTCGTGAGCCTTCTTCGGATAGGAACGGTGGTTGTAGGAGAGAGCGGGCGGAGAGGGTTGCGTGTGAAGGGGTGAGTATGGTAGCATATCCGAACTAGATAGCGCTGATCCGCCACTAGTAGTCCCATGCTCGCTGGAATTACGCAGTTCCTCATTCAGCATGACCGTGACACCCACAAGAAGAGTCAGGTATCGCAATCGTGGAAGTCGGTGGTGGACAGGGGGGATGATCAACGCATCCGACTGTAGGAGGGTGAAAGTCTCGAGGTAGGACCCAACGAGGTCGAGCAGGTCCGGTAGGAGAACCATGAAACGCCTGTCCCAGGCATCCTTCTCCTGCTCACGCGCCTGTCGTGCTCGATACCATGCCTCGGATTGCAGAGTATCTGTGTAAACGTCTTCCCACCGGCTGATGTCCGAACTTGATTTGTCCGAGGGAGGACGCGCGAAGGACAAGAGAAGATGGCGTACTTGGGGTGGTCTTGCATGAATGCTAGTAACACGTTCCACGTATGCCAGATACTGTTCGATTCCTCGTAGAGAAGTGAATGCGAGTGAGTTGAAGCGAACGGGGTGGGATGCAAGGTGAAAAAACCTCGAGACGAGTGCCAAGGAACAGCCGGTGTGCCCTCCGTCGGTGCATGCGTGCAGGAAGATGTGCTGCCAGATCTCGAGAGGTAAGTGTGCCTTTCGTTGGAGGATAGAGCTACAGTCCATCGCAGGAAAGGCCTTGCGGGAAACTGCCATTGCCGCATGAGTCCGTCCATGGCGGCAAGAGTTGCCTTATATGACCGGAGTCGAATGCGTTACCGAAACGCATAGGTAAGGTTGGACATGAGCCGATCACTAATGATACACCAAGATCGTACTGCTGAAATCATGGTCTCCATGTATGTGGCAGGAGTAACGATCCGTTGCACCGAGATGGGAAATCGACAGGGGCTTGGCCGTCGAGTCCGAATCACTGTGCTTCCGATGCTGCACTGCACTGCCACAACATGGCATAAGACGGCCGGTTGGGTTGGTCAGACTTGATTGAGACTCCTGATGAGAACCTGACTCACGCATGAGTTGCGCCCGAATATGTATGTGTCGAAGTGATGGCCAAGGGCTGACTGGGCTATGCGAGTACAAATGAAGGCGGAACAGCTTGAAACTTAGGCGACGACGAGCCTTTCTGCTCCAATTGAAATTCGGCCCGGGTCGGATTGCGCATCAAGACCTTTCCCTTCGCACCCGGTGGCGGAAGCCTGCCCGCGCGAATACTGGCCTGCAGCGAAGGGCGTAATAGCCGAGATGTTCGATCACGGTCATATGGATGATCGTGACCCACATAGAGAGGCGATAATCCCCAGGCAAGGAGAGAAGGCGTTGTGTGGACGTCGCACCGGCATCATAAGCATCGTGAAACGTAAAATTTCGGGCAGAAGATCCTACCTGGTAAAGGAGCTCGACATTCCCATCTAAGAAGTTAGCACGAGCAAATCCAACAACAGGCTGGAGGCGCGAACATCAATCACAACTCACCATCCCCGGCCCATGCCCGAGAAGTATCCAGGTTGAAGATGGAATCAGCAGTACAGACGGCCTTCCCAATGCCATAGCCGTGTATGCCCAGGGAGATACATGACGTGACATGACAAAGAGCCTAGCACGAAAGCCTCGTGATCTCCGAAATACACGTCGAGGGTATTCTCTAGACACGCCGCATCGAGACCGTAGATCGGACCGAAGATACTCTGAGCCTGTTGCATGCGTTGACCTATGCAAACCGAAATTGTCCCCAGAGACCTGGCGCTTGAGGTACTGGGCCACCGTGAGGTGATCAGCGTGAGGATGGGTTTCACTCATCGTCGAGGGTTATGAGTGTTGCAAAGACATTCTTAGGAGTTAATAGTTACAGTATCCTGGACGTCGACATTCATGAATTTCCGCTCGACAAAAGAGACCATCTGCCGTCGGAGTAGTGATAGTGCCGGATGCAGAGTCGTAATTCAGGACGGGGCCGACTAAGACTGCGTTCGAAGTCTTGGATCTACTACGATATCCTGCCAGGTGGACGGTGCGGTGTCAAAAAAAAGGTAAATACGAGTGCTGCCTTCGAGGAATTGAAGGTATACCGCTGGCGCAGGCGCGACTACATATGCGGCTTCCGAATTCATTGTATTTGGAATGGTGGTGAGTCACGGGCGATGCTGGTGTGCGACAGATGAATGAATGAAGTCCACTCAAGGCATCGAGCTTGAGATCGCGGAGTACTTGGACTCGGGACGTGAGCACGAGGGCGGATAAGGTTGCGGCGAGAGGGAGCTGATGGTACGATGTAGTTTAGGGCCTGTTCGGCAAAGAGTTGGAGTTACGAGTCACCGGCATTTTGTCACGTGGCGGCATTTCCGAGGATTTCTGCGCGAGTTAGAGTTACAGGGGCGGAGTACCCGTGAAGTCCGGAGGAGACAAGCGCCCTGAACTCGTACATGTATCTAGTATACCAATAGCTATGGCTTATCAGATGGGCTCTGCTTCATCCCTGCTTCACCATGGTCCACACAAGAGCAGCTGTCTAAATTCACCAAGCTATCCATCAGGCTCAAATAGAGCGCCGAAGACAGGCTATTATAGCAGTAACTGTCATTGTTTTGACTGGGCGGGCCTTGGTAGTAGCCTGCCCTAATCCCTCAAGTAGGATGGTCTCGGATGTCTGATCACAATCTACGCCGGTCATGGTAGCCATCCCAATACTCTATAGAGAGAGAATCAAGCAGGCTGCCAAAAGGGTAGAGCCTCGAGATAAGTTATGACCTGAGCTGATAATAACCGCCCGGAGTTACTGGGAGGCATCCGAACGCATGCACTCGCCCGAGTAACTCGAGTTTTCTCGAGATTGAAAACCGAGATATTATTACTATATTTGGGCATGAAATGCCGGTAACTCTAACTCCAACTCTTTGCCGAACAGGCCCTTAGGAATCTAAGTAGTCTTACATAACGCATACATCATTACACCACCACGATGCCGTCTGCAAACTAGTACTGACGCCTTTTAGCTCGACCTCAATCGGTGCGGCCCAATCTGCCGTCATGCAATCATGCAGAACGAGAACAGTGCCGATAGGATGTACCTCTGATCTTCACTTGCGGTGACATACATATAGAGGCTTAACTGTAGGCAGATGAAAAGAGCGCCCACGGCATCACCGTTGTACCTCGTTGTACGCGCCGACTCGGAATATCATCACCTTGGACGCAAGCGAGCTCCGTGCACATGCACGACCACACAAGGTACTTCGTGCCAGGCAAGAGCAATTTGTAGGCATCGGCCGATCATGGCGTCCAATATCATCTGGGTGTTTGATAGTCACCAAATCAGCCTGCCCGTGAGCGTCGGAGTACGCGGCAAAGTGAGTAGGTTTTGGTGGAGTCACAAGGAGTCTAGCCGCTTCACAGCTGCAGTGCGCTTTCAGGGTGGTGTGATAGTATAACTCTGATAGGCGAGCAAAACTATATACGGGATATGAGACAATCCGAGATCTTCTTTTCACCTGCTTTGCAATCGACGGCTTCATCCCCGAGCTTTGATAGCAGCCGCATGCTGAGACTCGATCGGATACACGGGGTCATCGGGGTAGATCTGCCATGAGAATGGTGAGTGTAGTTCTAAGAATACCATAAGCGCCAGTCACATACGGTGTAACCGTCGTCTGGCGTGTTTCCGGCGGACAAGTGCGACCCTGCTTGCCTATCAAACGGGATGTTGTCAGTCCACTGAAATAGCAGAGCTTTCGCAATACGCCTTGAGGTGCGAAGGCTTCTCGCAGATCGAACTAAAATTGGTTTCAAACGCCAACGCACCAAATGAGGTCCCCGGTAAGGCCGGACGTGATGATGGTGTTGTACCAGGTTGTGTATGTAGACGCTTGATCATCTGTTACGCCAAATTCCTCCAGGATGACTGGCTTGTTCACCGCCTTCCCGGACGTCGCGTGGTCTGTGATCCACTGAGAGCCCCATCCAGTCGGGTCAGACGTGATTCCCCAGCTTCCCTGTTGCACATATCAGTAAAGTCGCGGTTGACTCTCCATATACGACGCACAGGGTATAGCTGCAAAGGAGATGAGTTCAGTCACCACGAAACGATATTCAGCAAGCTTACATGAGCTGTGCCGAAGTCAAGAGTGCTGATGTTCAGGTTCGCATTGAAATCAATACCCTCTGATCCCCTGTCAAACTTGTTAGACTTTGTTTTCTGAGTTTCAGCGAACCATGACAGACGCACTGGTAGGGGTAACTTGGGTTGCTCGGTTCGTTGAAAAAGCCCTCATCCCCGATGGCGACAAGGTGGTTTGAGTCGATTGACTTGATGAACGCCGAGATCTGGCTTGCCCACTGCGTGATAGTCGCGGTGTTGCACGTACCAGTGCTCGTACTGAGCACGGCTACACTCAGCTTCAGCTGTAGACCAGAGGTGCGGCAAACCTACCCAGTGCTGCCTGTGCACCTCGGCTCATTGGCAAGCTCCCAAGCAAGGATCGTCGGCTCGTTCTTGTATCGGCCAACGAAGGTCTGGATGTACGACTTGTACGCAGCCTGCCTAGCGAGTCAGGCAAAACATTTCATTCCAAAACATATTGCGTCTCAGACGTACGATGACATTGGCGTTCGTGTAGAAGTAGTCATGGTTTTGCGTTCCCGTGATTTGGGAGACATAGACGTCCATGCCACCATAATCACTCCAGTTGTTCGTGCTGCAACCGGGGATCAGTTACGTATCGTGTGCTGCAACATACAAGCTTACAGAGAGACGATGAGCCTAAGGCCGTTGGCCTTCGCAGCAGCGACGACATTGTCTACAGAACCAGATCAGCACTGGTGGCTCAAGGGTGACCAGAAATTCGTCCATACCGAAGTTCCCCAGACCAGTGGAACCCGTGTTCACGGTGGCTTTGCCATTCTGCCAAAGCTGGTAGTAGATGCCGTTGGCAGTCGTGACATCATTGAACCCCCTATGAGGCCATGGGTCAACGATTTCATCTTGTGCAACTTGATGAAGCTTACCAGGTGCGGACGGTAGTTGCTCCAGTGGCGGCGATGTCAGAAAATGCCTTGTTCATATCTGAGGTGCTGTATCCCATCAAGCCGACCCAGTACGAGTTGGCCCTACACAAATTGCAACCGCTTGAGTACACTATTGGTTGACTGAAGGAACTGCAGGTCTCTCACCCAACGAGAGGGAAGGTCTGGCCATTGAGAGTGAACTTCTGGCCAGATACGCCCACAAAGCCTGTGGCGGCAGGCGGTGCGGGAACGCTCGAGGTGCTGGCTGGGGAGGTAGATGTCGGGGCCGACGACGTGGAAGGGGGGGCGCTTGTGGTACTCGCTCCTGGTAAGCACTGAAAGTAGTACGCGTTCAGGACCGTGCACACGGTACCCGAGACACAAGCTGCCTCGCGAATGAGCATCGATGTATCCTATTGCTAACTGTGCCACATACTAGTATCTCCAGTCCAGCCAATGCCGCCGCACTAGTGTACGAACGTCAACACCATGTCGGAACGCTTCAAGGAGACCAATGGCTTACCTGTCCCCACTCGGGAGAAGCAGCATTCGTGAAACGCGCGAGCGCGAGAGCCAACGTAACCAGACCGGTGGGCTTGAGCATGGTGTCTGTAAGATGCTACGGAGCAACACCTGAAGCATCCCGTCACCATGAGGCCATATATATTCAACGGGCGGTGGCAAAAGTTGCTGCGACAATGATGCCACAAGTCAGGACACAGCCCGACAATTCTTCGCGAAGGTACATTTTGGCGAAGTTTACCCTTGCTGGCAGGACGGTATCCCTGACTGCGCCTATTGTATCCCGTGGCCAGCAGTCTGGATCACGATCTCTCTGCCTCAGCTTTTGATCGCACGAAGCGACGCACGAGGAGTCAGACATCTATGAAGCCGCGAATGGAAGGTCTGAAGGAAGGGTCCAACGTGATGCTCGCTGGTCCGTCGGGACACCGCGGACACGTGATGACGCACCTGTGCGAGAGGCACTCCGGGCCGCGTCCGCGTATGTAGTCTACTAATGTTCCGTCCTTCCATGAAGGCCAGCGGAAAAATATGCGGGACGACCTGCTTTACAGGTGTCCGCCTGTTTAGCCAAGAGGACGCTCGTGCACGCACGCTCAAGGTACCGGAGTCTGTTAGTGTAATATTATAGCAGTTCAGAACAACACGCTGGCACCCGTCAATACCCCGCTGCGATCCCATTCTTCCTCGAATCGCTGGCAGCTAAAGATATCCAATAGGGAACACGCGGTCAGCCCTCCAAAGCTCTTCCGCCCAAAGCCAATACAAACATGCTCACCCCAGATAGTGCCATCCCGGTTGACGACAGCCTGGACCACAGACGCAACCCGGTTCGTGTCCGACACTGCATCACAAGACCCAGTCCCTCAGGCGCTATACGACCACTCACGCCACAAGCAACCACTCACCGGTGACGTTGTGCCCCTTCGCGCGAAGACCCGCCAACAGCTCGGGCGGTAACGTATCATCCGCGTCGACCTCCGTGGGGAACAGCTGGTCCTGCAAACGCCCGTGCTCGATCGCCGCGCTGACGTCCATGCCCCAATCGAGGTTGAGCAGCACCTGGAAGACGGCGGGGAAGATGCGCGAGCCACCCGAGCCTCCGATGGCCAGGTAGAACGATCCGTCGTCGTATTCCATGATCGTGGGGACCGTGGAGGAAAGGGGGCGCTTCCCCGGTTCGGGGTAATTATCTGTGCCGCAAGTTCATCAGCACGGAAGCATGGATAGATGCGGTTGTGTACTGACATGGCGAAGGTTGGAGGCCAAAGGCATTAGGTCTACCGGGCGTCGAGAAGTCATCCATCTCGTCGTTGAGGATAACGCCAGTAACGGGATCCATAACTGCCGAGCCGAAAACGAGGTTCACAGTGGTGGTTAGAGCGACTGCCATACCATCCTTGTCAACGATAGATGAATGGCTCTAACAAACAGTTGAGTGAACGTCTTCGCCAGACGTACGTAAGTACCTACGGTGCCGTGATCGACGACTACGTCATATACAGGATGGTAATACTCAGGCGTATGCGTAGTATCCTGCATTGCAACCACGCGTCAAAAACAGTAAGGTCGGAAGGTCAAATTCGACGCACGTCTGTGATGTTCGGGAAGACCTGATCACTATACTCCTTCGTGGGTATCTCGGAGATGCGCGTGACATTGTCATGGAAGGTAGGATCGCCAATCCACGTACTTCAACCTAATGTTAGACCTTGTAAGATCGTTCATGGCGAGCGACATACCGAGCTGCAAAACCGACTGCAAAAGCAATATCAGCCAAGTACAATAGCCGTGAACCGGCTCGCACTCACACTTCATAGCCTCGACAAGCCGGTGGACGTTGACTGTCGTCCGGCCGTCCTCGACGAGCTCGTCGTAGTGCTCCATCAAATTGAGCATGTGCTGCAGGACCGGACCAGACGTAGGCGCGTGAGGCGTGTAGATCCTGCGTCCGCGGTAGGTGCCCTGTAACGCTCGCGAGACCCGGACCTTGTAGCCTTCGAGATCTTCGCGCACGAGTATCCCTCCGGTCGCCCGGACTTTGTTTACGATGGCATCCGCGATATGTCCTTTGTAAAACGCGTCGGCACCCTCATCGGCGATGGTTCGGAGCGTGCGGGACAGGTTCGTCCGACGAATGATGTCGCCCTCTCGGAGAAGGCGACCTTCTGGAGCGAAGATGGCTCGCCAGTCAGGCTCGTTGAGCATCAGGTCAGAAAACCACTGTCTCACACGACGCGGTCAATCTATACACCCACAACCGAAACAATGGAGGAAAATGCTAACCTGTAGCCTACGCCCCAGCTCTTTCGGGACAGCCCAACCCTCTGCCAGATCAGCTGCGGGCTTGACAAGCGTCCTCCACGGCAAGGAGCCCCACCGTCTGTGCGCCTCCTCGAGCCCGCGCAGCTCTCCCGGCACACCGATTGCGAGCCCACCCCAGCGTGAAGCGAGGGGGTTGTCAACATACATCGTCTTGTTACTCAACGCCGGGGCGGTTTCGCGGAAGTCAATCGAGAAGACCTCAGACGATGCGTTAGGCGTCGCAGGTGGGATGCGGACGGTCATGAATCCTCCTCCACCGATGCCCGAACTGCTCTCGTGAGCATGGACGTCCGGACCATCGCGTAGACTCAGAAACTCACGAGAACATGTTCGCAACGCCGATGCATAGTGTCGTGCTAACCATTGCGTCCACCGCATTCCCTCCTTCCTTGAGCACGTTCACGCCGATCTTTGAGCATATCTCGTTCTCGCTCGCTACCGCTCCATGTGTAGCGCGTATAAGGTAGGCCGGGTTGCGTGTGCCAGAGGGCACGCGAGTACGGTCACTTCCTTGCGTGTTCGAGCACTTGCCGACCGCCGATGTGGGAAGCCTCCAGGTCCAGTTATCAATAAGCAAGTACCCAGTACAGAGCGCGAGAAAGACGAGATAGAGCCATCGCGAGGCTCCCTCGCGCCATCGAGGTTGGTGAGGGGCGAAAGAGGCAGACTCGGCGATGATTCCAGGCTTCAGCATCAGTGTGTGCGGATGAGCAATCGGTGAATCTGGCTGTGGGGAAGTGCCTGCGAGCACGTCGCGAGCTCACGATAACGTGCGGCAGCGGTCGTTCGGCAGGAGCACGTAATCAGAATCAGCGTTTACAGTCAGCCCAACATTGGCCCATATTGCACGGCGGCAACACAGCGATGGAGGAAGTGGAATCTTTGAGATGGGTTGCAGGAGACATGGTGGGCGTTGAGTACGAGTTTTTTTGGACGCGATGATGGTCGATCGAGTGCTCGGTACGGCAGCCGCGGCACAGGCATTGCGAAATCGACGTACCCGATGGCGACTTTCGCTTCCCCCAGATGACGCCCGCCGGCTCTCGAGCGCCCATTACCCTTCTCAACCGCTATGTAGGCACTACTACAGCCCACTAACTATCTACAGAATGGGAAACTGTTTTGATATGAGGCCTCTTGTTATCAGATCCAGAATGCGTTCCACGATATCTTCTCCATGCACTTGAAGAGGGCACCAGGATTAATATTGATGTGATTTGTGTTCTGCATCCGAGCACGTGACCCGAGACGTCCAAACGCGTCGCGCGACTCTGTCTAATCGAGGACGCGTCTTGTTCTTCTTCGGACCTACATCCTCACTGCGCGCAGCCACGCATATACTCAATAGCTCAGACTACCCGATGCATATGGACGAGCGTAGACTCCTCATCAATGGACTCGATTCCAGCCGGTGAGAACGAGAAATGATGCCTTCCAGTGTGAGCACTCCGCATTCTGAGGGTGCTCTCCGTGTAGACGAATCAGAGAAAGGAGTTTCCTTGGTGAGCGATATGCTTGTCTTCCTCTACAAAGCATGACACTACTTTCTGCCCATAGCTTCCGGTCGATCTAACAAACGGCAGAGAACCGAGAACTTGAATTCGCGGTACGATCGCATGATCCATACTGTTAACGCCATGCATCCAACACCTATCCGGACATCCCGCTCCGAGCGGCGCTCTCGTGTAGCCTCATCTACGTCTACAGCTACCAACGATACTCCTCGGACGCCGACAGACGCATATAGCCGCCGCAGTGGCAGCAGTTTGGGCCAAGATTTTTCTATCATCAAGATGGGCAAGCCCAGATCCTCTGCGAAGGGTCATGACCCGTTCGACCCAGGGGCCTTCAGTGAGGTACAAAATAATGGTGGTCTCCCTGTACCAGCTTGGCTGAGAGGTACTATCTCTGCCTTGGAGACTCGAAACCCTCTCCGTCTTCTACTTCCGGACGACCCCGATGCACATGAACGACCTAGTCACCTTGTTTCCGAGGCGTTTTCCGACACTGTTTCTATGGATGAACCCCCTTTTGCGTTCACAAGTCCTGCTCATCCGCCAGCTCTTGACACCATTCCTACCGCCAAAAGCTCACCATATACTAACCTTATACTAACACCGACCTCTACTGCCCTTGAAGCAGGAAGGCGAGAGCGATTTGCCGAAGGTCGCGATGCAGATGTTCGAAACTCTATACACCATACCACGAATCCGGCGTTTCCCTTCTCGACCCCAGGTCCCGCTTCGACACTGCCACTACCTGCACCCCCTGTCCGTGCTCGCTCACACATCGATATGATGCCTCACTCGTCTCCTGATCTAGTGAGCTCCCATACTCTTTTTGAAGCGGGCGTCGCATCACCCTTCAAGCCTTTTTCGAGGCCCGGCCCGAATATGTCTACCGATTCAACAGCGCGAGGAGTAGTTACGACACTACATCTGCCATCCATTGATGAACCACAATATGTACAGCATCTCGTCTACTCACATGATCAAGATACGACAACTCTAGTGTCACATCCTCTATTGCCGCCTGCGTATATCTTGCCATTCTCTACCCCCGGACCTGCGGCATCTTCAACAGATCGGCTCTGTACGGCTCCTCGGAGCAAAGTGTTGCGAAACAAGCTCACTGACCTTGGGCCGGAATTCTCTCCGCCTAGTCGCTCGCCACGACGGGAGCCAACACCGGATCTGTTCTACTCTCGCCCAGCTTCGAAAAAGTCAAGAATGAAGCAGAACTCGCCATCACCACGGTCTTCAAGTTCTTCTGTGGAACGGTTCCTGCTCACCTTACACAGCAGGGACGACACCCATGCAATCGCCCAGCTCTCAGAATCCCCCTTCATAGCTAATGACCACCGCGAGGTCGCTCGCCCACACGTCGATATTGATGCTCTCGACTTCAAGTGGGAAAGATTCGATCGTGGAGATATTGTTGCAGATGCGTCCTCTGCCTCCTCGCCTCGCCATGTGCATCCTGGTTCTGAAGAAGCGTTCTGGAGCCAGCCAGCAGGGCATATACCCACCCCGGTCGCGTCTCCCACACGACTTCGCGTCCCGAGAACCGACTCTTCTCCTGCATCTTTGCGCCTCACTGGCATTTCGACCCCCGTAGCGGCCAGTCCCCACAAGCAAGCCGTTCTGAAACATCTCGGAGACCGAGAGAAGGATGGCGGCCTCTTTGCGTGGATCGTCCCACCTCGGGACGCTCCTCCACCCTCAACGCCCAAGGCGAGCGAGACCTGTAGCCATCCTCCGGCAACTGGTCGTCCACGGCGACACAACGCAGATCAGGACTTCCCTCCCGCCCCAGCATCGAGACCAGAACTCGGGGCGGCGACGGCCCGTTGTAGCCCCGGACGTAAACACCAGCGCGGCGTCGCCGACCGCTACGATCCAGAGTCAACGGAGACGAGATCAAGTCCTCCGGGGCGGCTCCCGTTCGCGCCGGGTTCTGGTATTTACATCTCGCCGTTGCGAGACAACCCGGGTGACGGGGACGAGGCGGGCGGGGAGGACTCCGGGAGTGACGAGGCCATCAGATCGGAAGGCCACACGGGAGTGAGTGCATGGGTATATTCGCATGCGCCCAAGCTGACGCTATTTAGATGCAGAACGTGCATCGACCTCGTATGAGAGTCGTCGCTCCTGCTGACCGGGGACTGTCAGCGAATGTATGTCAGAATGAGCCAGCTACCGCCGCTCAATCGGCAAACGAAGGGACTAAGGAGGACGCGAAACGATGTGCTAGCCAATTGATATCCGACGTCTCGACGCAGTCCGACGAGAATCGACGCAATATCGATGATGACATCGAAGAAGACGAGAGTAGTCTGCAGGGCTGCTCACAGGAGTCGAAGGATTCGATCGAGTCTTGGACCAACTAAGGCTGTTCGAAGTCGTTCGTTAAATAGACCAATATCACTGTTGAGGCTGAGGTCACGACATGCCACGTTCGCCGCTCGATACCCCCGACATGTAGCCTATAGTTCCGTGCTATACATGACCTGGACTGGGCTGTCGTCTTAGGAGTACGCATTACCGTTTCTAACTTCGGCAAATCATATGTCCGAACCACATGCGACTATGATAGCGACATAGCATGTAGATCTGTCGCCTCGTATCGAGAAGAATTCGGCGCACTCCCCGTATTTTGCTGTGCATAGAAAGATTAGACGAGCTTGCACAGACCCACCGCCACCTCGAACACAGGCAGCTTTAACAACTATGCAGGTTGGTCCTGTTGGAGCCATAGGCCTCAGTGGTCGCCTGAGACCCACTTTTTGCACTTGTAGACCGAGCATGCAAGCGGGAATCCCACACCCAGACTCACATATCATGCAGAAGAGTCCTGTACCACTCGTGGCGAGGAGCGAACAAGACAGTTAGTGATCTACGAGTCTCAGGATATATTCAGGGTTCCAATAGCGTGCTTCAAGTCTCGTGTGCAAGCAGCATCTACTCTACCGTAACAGAGACAAGCCTAGTCAAACCTGGGGATATAACGATATGCGAAACCTCCACGACAGCCAACATGAATCGAAAGCGATGCAAAGCAGGTATAGCACAAGAAAGCCGAGACAAGTCAGTAACGATCGGATGACTACCAATCGAACCCTCTAAAACCCGACGTCGCCGCCGTCATAGGGCTCCACATGCACGCGGGGCTCGCCCTTGACCTTCTTCAGGCGGTACCGTTCGAGCTCGTACCGCTCGTATGACGCCGCGGCGAGGCGCATCGCGCGTATGTGGTGGGGACGCGAGTTAGCCGCAGCCGCGTGAGCGCGAGATTGCCAAATGCAGGTGGCGAGGTTAAGGCTTGTCGTCGGGTGGGGAGTGCCATACCAGTACAGGATCAACTGCGCACGCAACACAAACCGGTTAGCCACCGCACTCTGGATGCAGTGTGAGAAAGGATGTCGCGAGACGTACACCACCGTTCTGCACAGCTTCCTCGTGCGCCTTCCTGTCCGCGTCGTATAGCGCTGGATGGTGCGAGAACGCGTTCGTCAGAGGTGTTGCGCACGCGAGGGGGCGGATCACGTCAGGATGTACTCACGTCCTCCGTCGCTCCCCTCCTTCCGCTTGCTGCGGAACGCGACGCAGTACCACTCGCGCTCCTCGTCCTCGGGGAGCTCCAGCTCGTTCCAGTTGAACGCTTCGTGGTATGGTACCGTGGCGTAGTCCTCGGTCACGGGGCGGAAGTGGTGCAGAGCACGGTGCAAGGACAGCGACGGCCCGTCGATAGATGGAAGCCGGGAGTCGGTAGCAAGGGGTCGTGGAGCACTGGGAGAGGCAAATGCCGGCGAAGAGGTAGGGTGATTGGGAACTATCACCCCGACCGGGAGGGAGGACAACAGCGGGGGGAGATAAAGGATCGGAGATTGGGAACGTTCCGAGAATGTGGGAAGGACGTGAGGGTCGCGGGTAGGATGCTTGCTGTCCCCTTCCTGCTTTGGTTGTATCTCCGGAGTGTTTTGTTGGAAATCCACAGGTAGCGTGACATCCGATAAGGGAGAAACGGAGTCCTGAGGAACTAGAACAGGGACAGGAGAAGCGGTCGCGACTTCGACCATATTTGAAGAAGGCTTGGAGTCAAGCAGAGATGAGATAGCTCAGGATGAGAAACTTTGAGGGAGGGAAAAGGCAGGAGGGCTCGGGATGCAGAGTCAGTCATCGTCCGCTTAATTTTATAAGAAGCTGAAATGAGCCTCTCATCACCTTGCCGGGTGGTCGCGACGTGCGTGGAGAGCCCTCGCGGGGTATGGTGCGAGGTGTTGTAAGCTCGCCCACGCGATTGCGCGATCTCAAGCTCATCGGGACGGCGGTCGCTATTATGACATACGCGTCAGCCACGGTGTAAATCCGGTTGACCACTTACGACGCGCGTACTACGAACGGTTCGCATGCCAGAAGCCAAAGGACGGACTCCTAGTCGTTCAGGATGGACGAGGACTGTAATACATCGGTCGCTGATGGACGCCGCGCAAGTGGGGACGACGAATTCCCCAACGCAGATGCCAAGTGTCTGTCAAAGACTCCGACACGGCCATATTGTCTGTGCTTAGCGGGTGAAACTAGGCAGAACACTGGCAAGTTGTTCGGCGAATGTTTGGGTGGCTATTGTACGCAAGTGAGAAACGAGTGCGAAACTGATTTGAGGCCGATGGCTGCCTTAGCCGCCCACGGAGCATGTGACCTCACCGGACGCAACAGCTCGTCGCGGCACACGGCTTCGACCAGACTTCTCGACGGTGTCCACCACACTCTCTACGCGCATTTATCCTGGACATGGCAACCCGCAAGGCTGCGGACCATACCCTCTACCATCTCAGCCCGAAGGGCTTCTGGAAGAAATTCAGTGCGCGCGTCCATCCTCTAACTTCCCGCAACTGTGCCTGACAGCATACTCGACGTTTGCAGGGGACGCCGTTGTTGTGAATCCTGAAATTTCTAGTGGCCTCCCTATCGCTAGTGTCAACCGTCAACCGCCTCCTGGGTCAAGGCCGGAGAAGTACTCCACACCTGCCACCAAGGGTTCGGAACATATCGATATGTGACGCGTATGATTGGGTCTGACCGATACTACCTCAGCCTCCGACCCCGCACAGAACCCGTACTGGAAGCGCGATGTGCGACGGGCGTACCCTCAACTTTCGGTGGTGACTCAGGCAGAGCTATCTACGCTACTTTTGGAGCATGCGCAGGCACAACAATTGTACGTTCCCTCCCCGTGCCACGGTCTGATTCATTCCACATCCTGACCAACCCACGCGATAGCATTGCTGCCCCTGGAGAGAGCCAGAAGAGCGAGACTTCGTCTGTGCCTGCTGAGCAGAAAGGCGGTGTCGACCTCACGGAGGCCATTGCCACGATTGCGTCCGCTCGCAAGGCTTATTCTGAGAGCAAGCTCCCTCCTACCCTTCCTATTCCATTCAAGAAATGGCAGCCGCAGCGCGTAGAAGACGCACCCCATGATCCCCACGCGTACTTCCCGATGCTCCTTGTGAAGTAGACTATCAGTAGAGCTCGTCAGTTGCATCCTGATCTACAAGTCATGTACGACTGACCGCGAGAATGTATGAAGCATCGGCATCAGTCTCGCAGCTTGTTCTCGCCATTTGACATCATTGAATACAACGCAGTTGGTTGGCTCAGAGCCACGTATCCTACTGCCTGCAACTTGCTGGTGGTCATGCCGTGGGAATCAGCCCAATCCGACCGTGCCGCAAGTCTCCAACAATTGTGGCTACGGAACGTAGACTTCTTCAATTGTACACCTACCCTTTGCTCGATATTTGAAACCTCACAATACTGCGTGCTTGCTCTGGACACCACTGCGTATCTGCAGTCCGCATAATTGCCTTGACTCATCATAATGTCGACTTTGGAGGACGGCGCCACCCCGGTAGTCTTAGCGAGTGGGTCCTCATCAGAGGCACAGGCCGCCGCATTCGCCGACGATCCACGCGTACACTATGACAAGACGGCTGGTACGTGGCGTTTTGAGCAGGATGACGGGACCGAGCTGGAGTACGACGCGGCGAAAGGAGCATGGGTCCCAGTGGTAAGCACCATAACATTGTGCCGCAGCATTCAACGGGGCTCATGCACCGTCCTACCCCTACAGCTCGATGACGAGCTCGTGAAGGCCCAACAGGCCGCATACTCTGTCGTTGGTGTAGACGAGGAGGTGCGTCTGCACGTCTGCTTCCCTCCGTGAATACACGTCCCAACACCACCCCTGCGCTTCGTCTTCACAGGCACCCGCCGCGCCCGTCCTCAAGCGCATCAACAAGAAGCGCAAAGAGCCCGCAGACGGGCCCGTCATCATCTCCGGAGGCAGCAAGCGCGGCAAGAAAGGCTCTGCCGCCAACGACTCCAACAACGGCGCGTCCACTTCTGCGGCGCCTCCGGAACGCAAGTCCAAGAACACCGCGGTTTACATCACTGGACTGCCCTCCGACACGACCGCGGACGAGCTCGTGGAGCGTTTTGGGAAGTTCGGACTGATCGAGGAGGACGATGCGGGGTACCCGAAGGTGAAGCTGTACGCGCGCGACGACGGGAGCTTCTCGGGGGACGCGCTCGTCGTGTACTTCAAGGAGGAGTCCGTCGACCTCGCGATCACGATGCTGGACGACGCAGAGCTGCGGGTGGGCGAGCCGAGCACGAGGATGCATGTCAAACGCGCGGAGTTCGGGCACAAGCATGAGAGCGGTAGTGGGCAGGGAGGACCGGCGAAGCCGCGGAGGACGGTGGAAGACAAGAAGAGGGCGACGAGGAGGATTGGGAAGATGCAGAAGTGCGTGCCTTTCTGAACCCACTATTGCGGACGAACGAGGAAGACTTACAAATATGTGCGTGTTCTCCAGGAAACTGGGCGAGTGGGACGACGAGGATGGTTTCGGTCCTGCAATCACGGAAGAAGATAAGATGAATGCTATGAACAAGCACGGGCGGGTGGTCGTGCTAAAGCATATGTTCACGCTGAAAGAGCTTCAGGAGGACAAGTCGTTGCTTCTCGACCTCAAAGAGGATGTACGAGAAGAGTGTTCCACGCTTGGCGAAGTCACGAATGTTGTCCTATACGACGTACGTAGCCTGCCCTCCGCCTTGTTATCACCCGCTGACTCGCGCTGCAGGAGGAGCCCGATGGTATCATGACAGTCAAGTTCAAGGATCCACTCAGTGCCCAAGCTTGCATGATTGTGAGTCTTGAGTTGCCTGCCGAGTTCAAACTGGCTGAGCCAAGATTGCGTCACAGAAAATGAACGGCCGTTTCTTCGCTGGTCGCCGTATAGAAGCCACCCTCTATGCCGGACGACAACGCTTCAGACGGAGCGGATACGGCGATAACTTCGGCGAGGGCGAACAGGGCGAGAAAGCACGTCTCGACGACTTCGCAAAATGGCTCATGGCCGAGGGCGAGGAGTGATGTATGACGTTTCAGCTATGTTATCGACATAATCCTGGAGGGGCAGCACTGGACTATGAACGTAGTCTAATATCTATGTGTATATGTGCATTGCAGCAGCTGTGCGACTATAGTAAAATCCTTCCTGTGAACCAATGTACAAGGACGAACAAGAGCTAGACGGAATCAAGAATAGATGACAATAGTAGTCCGTGCCGAAAGCATGCAGACAGCGAATTTGATAAGAACAGCAAGTATAACATTCATCTGAGATCCTCCAGGATACCCAGGCCCACCCTCTAGTGTAGCTTACCAGCATGAGCAGAGCGGCTTGGCATCGACAGTCTCCAGGCGCTACACGGGCCTTCCAGTTAGCACACTTCTAGCAGAAAAATACACCCGGTAAACCTACCTCGACGATTACTGTCTTCGTCTTCGGACTCTCCACTGAGTGATCACGGATCCAGTCCAAACTCGGCTCCTCTTCAATGACGCCCTGATAGCTCGTGAATCGAGTATGCAGCGACGAGTGTGGCGCCTCGATCTGGCTCGTGCTCTTGGACATGGCCACCAAGTCCTCTTCTGCAAAGGACATCGACAAGTCTGCCTCACCAGCCTCCTGCAGACTGTCGCGATCCTCCGTCTCGGGCACCACAGGCAACCGCTCCGTCTGAGACGACGGAGAGAGCATAAGTCCACCTTCCGCAGATGACTCGCGAGAAACCGGTGGCGAGTCGAAGGTGGACCGAGTCGGTGGTGCAGACAAAGGAACTCGGTGCAGCTGGGATGGAGCGGACGATGACTCGCCGACGTCGACCTCGCGCTCATCGTCGTCCACAATGTCATCGTCATCAACCCCCAGCCGCTTCAGCCCGGCCTCGACGGCATCCAAGCGCTCCATGTGCTCGAGCACAGTGACCCCAGTGGTCGCAGGATGCACGCGCTGGAACTTCGCCGAGAACGAAACGGGCCGCGAGATGCCCACCATGTCCGTCGACGACCGCCGTATCGGCGGGGGGAAACCGTTAATGCTCTGGCTGCGTGTTCGACGTTGCTGTGTTGGTAGTTGGGGCATGGAGACGATGGACGCGTGTGGGGAAATGGGCGGAACTTGGTTAGAATAGGAGGACGTGCTATTCGCCACTTCAGCGTCTCGGAGCATGTCTTCGGTCATGGGGATCTCGTCGTCCCATACCAGGACTTTCGTTCTACGAGTAAGCTCCAAAGGACCCTCATCCTGAGGAGAGCTTAGTACGTCCCTGCACGGTGGTAATTGATGAGCGCTTACTGCGTGCTTCAACGACTGTACAATGTTGAAGGCCTGTCCCTTAATGACCGCAATTTGCCGCTGCAGAAAGAGCTCATCAATGGTGGATTCGATTATACTAGGTTTTACTACTTACCCTGAACATCTTGGGGTGGAAGTCCGGATCTACCGCAAACAGCTTTCTCAGCTCATACGTCGTCTCCGCCCACCACATCTTCGATGTCAGCAAAGGCAAGAAGTGGTCCCTCGTCTTCTGACTGAACGGTCGCCCAATGATTGTCACCGGAAGGTACAACCATCCATAGGTATACGATCGCCACCCCTTCGGATGTTCGTGAGGGAATGACAACGAGTTGTCGATAGCGGCGATGTGTATGTGCGGCTGTGTTGTATACGGGAGACTGGATGAGTATGCCGGCGCGTATGCGGACGAGGTAGGAGCCCCGATGATAGTGTGTCCGCTGCCTATGGTGTCTGACCGCCTAAGCTCAGTCATCATGGGCATCTCGGGCCGCGATGTCCGTGAAGGCGCGACGTCTACGAGCGACTTCGAGTGATCGCCTTCGCAGAACTTGATCATGTAGTTGTCAGCGCCACGGTCAGTGTTCAGCATCAGGTAGTCTATCAAGGCGTTAGGATACGGATCCGACCACACGTACGGGAACAAAGTGATACCTAAGATGACCAATCTGCCCGGCATAGCCATTAGTTTATTGACATTCGAAAGAGTTGCATAGCAATACCTACTTCTCGAGTTCTTCTCGGAAGTTGTCTTGTAGCGCAGGCGTCCAATAGAAAGGCTCCCCTGACCGACTCTCCGTCCTATCGTACATCCGTTCGACGACGTCGTCATCCTCGTAGTCCTCCTCCGCACCGGTCTTGCCACAGACGACTTTGAGAGCACCAAGGAACTTCTTGTAGAAACTGCCCTTCCGGTGGCTGTCGTCGTCGAACGTGTCGGAGATGGCTCGACCTGGCCATGGATGCTTTCGCAAGAAGTCGGAAGCATCTGTATGTGTGTTCAGAAGAATGTACGCTAGGCCAGAGCCAACGAACATGCATACCTGTGAAGCCATGCAAGAAGTATTGCATACTGCCGATCTTCTCAGGTAGTGGCTTCCCCTTCTTGGCCGCGGTGCGGTCTAGCCAATCATAGAAGAATGCCTTGACTCTGTGCTCAGCTGCTGCATGCTGTCACGAATACTGTTACTCACCTGACTCGATAAAGACACGAGCTGCGTCCTCGGAACAATGTTGAGACCCAGGCGCTCGTCAAGTAGTGACGCAGCCGCTTCCGAGATGTAACTACGCGCCTGTAAATCTAGGGAGTTAGGGAAGCGCGGCGACTACATACCTTAGATTGGGAATGAGACAAGCTCTACCGAAGGGTATGATCCACCGGAACTGCCTATGTAGCCATTTGGTAGTCTAAACCCGAATCAGCCACCGCAAGGATACTAGCGCGGACACGCCTTACCTTCGGGTTTAGGCGTCCGTAGGGCTCCTCGTCTTTCGGCTTGAAAACACTATCACACTATGAATACTGATCGGATGTGAAGCAGCAGAGCAAGACGTACGCAACAGTCTGGACGCGGCCGTCGACCTTCGCGCGGGCATAGTACGATCCAGAAGACCCCTTGGTAATCATCTTGGGATGAATGCCTTCGCCAATGGCGTCGCGCACTGCTTGGACGTATCTTGTGCTGTCAGTTAGGAAGGGGAGAATGTCACAGCAGTGATACTCACATTTCGAAGTCGGCAGCAGTCATAGGAGGCTTGTGGTCCAAGGTCTTCACCTATGAGCATAGTGCAGGGTATGTTGATCCCCCTAAGCAGTGAAGCAGTAGTGAGAGATACTCACTGGACTGGTGTGCACCATCGACGGAGTGTATTGGGGCTCAAACACGCTGTGCCAGATCTCCTTCTTGGAATTGTCCTCGACCTTCTTCTTCCGCTTCACCTTCTGCGCTATAGATTCGGTCCATCTTGGTAGGACAGCATCTCGGTTTCCTGGAAACGCCAAATGAATGGAATGAGACACGCACCTCTTGAACGCAGTGTCCAGATTCCTCAAGTCAATGTGCACTGGTCGATGCGCCCTGCGTAACCCTCGTGCAGTAACCGATTGCGGTAAGGACTCAGAGACGTCCGCTTCCTCGTCATCGGGATTCTGCGTCAGAGGCTGGTATTCAGAACGGTCGGGTGGCATGGTCAACGTCCAGGGAGCGTATAGACGGCGGAGGATAGGAGTGCGGGGTTGCACGGTGCGGGCGGATGTGCCACGCAGGGTGATTCGTATTCGCCGTGCCCTTCACACCGATGTGATCGCCCATATATGGCAATCACCATCTTGGCCTCCTGTGCAGTTCCCGGTACCCGTGCATCGCTCCTTTCCTTACCTTCGCCTTGGACACGAATGCGCCCGCAACACAAGTTTCCTGGGGTACGTGAGTGTAGCCTGCTGCTATCCCTACTACGTCAGGATAGTCTCAGTCGGTATGAGACGCTAGCGGGCGCCAGGACAACTTACACCCACGATCTCGAGTCTGAGCGCGATCAAGGACGTACATCTCTCTACATCGGCACCAAGCATGCGGAGTACATTAGGCAACATGAGCAGCCAACAGCATTCAG
Source organism: Dichomitus squalens LYAD-421 SS1 (assembly GCF_000275845.1). Taxonomy (NCBI): domain Eukaryota; kingdom Fungi; phylum Basidiomycota; class Agaricomycetes; order Polyporales; family Polyporaceae; genus Dichomitus; species Dichomitus squalens. The sequence continues at coordinate 881,967 of NW_006766885.1, forward strand.
ATAAGCCTGCCGTCTATGTAGAATCATTGCATCTCCATCTACGAGCGCGCTCGAGTTCAGTGGAAGACCGGCGACCATGCAGGAAAGCCTCAATGCAGTTATCTGGATACTAGTTGGTGATAGACGGAGCTCAGTTGTAGCTGCTAGGCAAGCCGTGGACGAACGAATCTGAAATCTACATGCTCAGTGCTGGGCTGCTACAGCGGCCCGCGTGGGAGCGCCGTATGTGTTATTCTTGCAACCTGACGCGCAGGTCTTCCGCTGAATCCGATGAAAGATCTGGACGCTCCTCGCTGCCATCGTCAGCAGGCTGCAGTGACACCGGACCTTTTGCCATGAATATGGCGCTTCGGATGCTTCCGTAACCAGCGTCGGCTAGCCTGCTGCGCTATTCCACTAGGAATTGCGCAATCCTCGCAGCTCTTGGGAATTGCCAATACAAGGTAGGTTCAACAGTTAACCACATCTACTTGTTTGACCCAGCGGTTCGTTAACCGACGGGAGGAAAGGTCGCGTTCTGGCACAGTGCTCGGGGCGTCACGTGAGTGGTGGCGGTGAGAGCGGCAAGTGAGCATGCCTCTCCCCCAATCCTCCCCTTCCGAGTGGCTACACAATTCGGAATTCAAGACGGGCACTGCAGCTGGCCTCGTCCCATGCTGCGTCACCTTCCCTATCTTCTGTGTCAGCTCGCCAGAATGAACCCACTCCTATTGGCGGCTAGACAGCGTTTAGGTGATCCGAAAACTGGTATTCGGAATTCGCTAGTTGAACGCGTGCAGTTCCGGTCCCAATCTCTTCTCGAGGATTCCCCCCCTTGGAGTCATGCTGTTAAGCGCAGCCCTCATATATCTCCATCCCAGCGATTGTGAGGTGATCCCTCCCTTCCCCTCATTCTTTGGCTCTGATAACCCTTTTGGGCTTTGTTTTGCCCGTCATGCCTCTTTTGCAGCCAGTGTATGCTTGGAAAAGCTGGCGAGAGCGTATTCGGTGCGTACTGTCATCCTTATTATACGAAAACGGCGCCACATATCTCTCTGGCCGGGGACGCTACGTCTGACCGAGGAGCGCTTCACATTCCGGCGTCTGGTGGACGTGGAATCTGAACGAACGAGGCCTCTCGGTCGTAGATGTACCATCCCTATGGTCAGAAGGCGTAGTAAAGTACTGTTCACTGTGACCATCAGAACCTCCGTTAACAAAAACACCCTTAGGCATTTTACTTGGGCGTGGCATGCTGTGATCATGGGCACGGGCGTGGTCTCGGCCCTCCTCCACAACTTTCCTTACCACAACGACAGCCTGGCGCTCAAGATAGCAGCACTCGCCATCTTTCTGCTCAACCTCGTGTTGTTCGTGTTCGTTTGCACCTGCACAATACTCCGATATAGCATGTTCCCCGAGGTATGTTCTCAGTGCTTGCCGCTGCAGCGCGAAGGTAAGTGCTCGACAGGATAACTCACGCGACTCGTGTCTAGATCTGGTCCTTGATGATCCACCATCCTGCCCAAAGTCTGTTCATAGGATGCTTCCCGATGGGGGCCGCGACTTTGATCAATTCTGCGCTGGTGAGCACATCACGATTGTATGCTCGACCGCTCTATGCTCACAGGTTTGCAGAACGTTAACCAGGACTGGGGTTTCGGCGGAAATGCCTTCCTCTGGACGCTCTGGGGATTCTGGTGGTTGGACTCCGCTGTCTCCTACCTGATCGCCTTTGGCATGCTCTACATCATGTGAGTCTTATCATGTTGTGTCTTTCCTATTTTCTGTACTCTCTCCTAAAGCACGGATGTCTCTTGATATCGTTTCGCCTCACCTGAGTTCATGGATCCGATTGTGTACTAGTCTTTGCTTTCCATATGCACTCTATGTGCTTGCTCTTGCTCTTGGCACTGCCACTGTCTACTCCGGCCGTAGATGCAGGACGTGGATGTAGGACGTGACGTGAGACGCACTCAGGCTCCGAGGGAGTGGATCGTTACCAGCGCCAGCAGTCGCTCATGGCAGAGCATGTCATTGACGCCTTCCGTAGGATGACTCGCCAGGACCACTCCATCCCGAAGATGACCGCAACATGGCTTCTGCCCGTGGTCCCCCTCATCGTCGCGTCCTCCTCTGGCGGCCTCATGGCCCACGCGCTCATGCCGCACTCCACAACCCTCGCCCTCGTCACCTCCGCCTTCTCGTTCACTATGGTCATCATCGGTCTTAGCTTTGCGCTCATGATGATCACCGTCTATCTCCTCCGCCTCGTCACTGTCGGCACCCCCGACCCCTCCCTCATCCTCTCCGCATTCATCACGCTCGGACCATTGGGCCAAGGCGGATTCTCGCTCCTCGTCAACGGGCAGGACCTCTTCGAGATCCTTCCGCTGCACATGGGAGATGAGTTCCCCACGATCGCGCTTGCGGGCCAGATGGTTTTCGCGGGATGCTTCCTCGGGGCATACGTGCTCTTCTCGATGGGTGTCGCATGGATCCTCGTCGCGGTCATTACGATCCTCCACGTGCGCGCGGAGACGAAATTGCCGTTCTCGATGGCGTACTGGGGCCTGATTTTCCCGAACGGCGTGTTTGCGCTTCTGTGTGTGGAGCTTGCCAAAGTACTGGATAGTCCGGTGTTCAGAGCGATCGGTGCTGCGTGGTGTGGTACGTCGTCTCTCTCGTTCCCTGAAGGTTACAATATCGTCTGGTTCTCATCACCTATGTGTCCTAGGCGTCGTGTTCCTCCTCTGGATCACGGTCTTCCTACGGAGCATACCCGCGTTCATAGATGGCTCAATGTTCAAGGCACCCTATGTGCCGGACCAAGGCACGACGGGAACCAAGGTGACATTTGACCCGGAGAAAGGCCTGGGTAGCAACCCCACATCCTCGTCCACCGTCGTACTATAACTCTGACATGGATACTTGCTTCCTGAACTTTACCAGGTATAGCCCCTCCTCTCCCTGCTTACTCAAAGCGGTACTCCCCGCCCCCGACTATTTCTCCACGCCAAACTCTTTCTCCCCTCGATTTTCTCGAACTCGATACGGATTGCATCATACACATCACTAGACGTGACGGTGTCCAGTCGGTGTACGCAATCTGAACCACCCGTCTGTCTTTCCCTGTGAATTGTAGCGGATAGAGTGCTGGTCACCAGGACCCTGGATCCCTCCCCTCTAGCGCAGAGCCTCGCGTGCTCGTGCCTGTGCTCGTAGTGTCGTATTTGTGGTTGTGTATGGAGCTCTGTACTCTACCGCTACATTATATATTACTTGTGTGCTACTGTAGTTTTACTGTAATGCATTCGTCTTCATGTCTCTTGCTCTCTTCCGCGCCCGATATCGAATCTGGAACTCGGTGTCCGTCTACTACCCGAGCTCATAGAGTGGTCGCTATGGCTGCGCCCGTTCGCGGCGACGGCGGTGCTCTCTGGCCCACCAGCTGCCTCGACGTCCGTGATCGAACTGTGCGCGTGCTCCGTCTTCGTGCCCTTTCCCATCGCTGTGGCGTGGATGTCGACGTCGTCGAGGCACGGCGCGTGGAACATCGCCCCGCTATATACCAGCACGCAGGTCCGCACAAACACCCACGCCCACAGTATCAGCGTAGCGAGCGCATAGATAGCGCCCCACACGCGGAAGAACGTCCAGTCCGTGACGCGGTACAGCTGGATCGTCAAGTTCGCGTACACGCCCTGGCAGGGACGCGATATCAGCGGTGGGACCGGCACAGGAGAGAAGGGGTGAGGAGCGTGTGGCTCACGTTCGGGAAAACAAGGCTCCAGAAGGCCTGCCGGAATAGGATTTTTTCATGCCAGATCACATCGATTGTCGCTATCGCGCCATACACCAACCACAGCGAGGCCATGGACCAGAGCGTCAGGGCGAGACCGAGAGTGGCGACTTCGATGATCTGTCCGACTGTCTCCAGACGCAGGACGGCAGAGCTTCCGTGATGCAGGGGCAGGATCGAATTGAAGCCTGCGCCGAGGAGTAGGATGGAGTACCCGCCTTGCCCCAGGGGACCGAGTGGAATATACACGCTGACCACTCCACCGCCTCTAGGAACGCCGTAGATGGCTAGCCGTAGGAAATAGAGCGACAGCATCATGAACGCCAGTGTCAGCCCCATGATCACCAAGGCGGTGGAGATGACAAGCGTGATGAGGCTGTTCGACGCGGAGTAGTTGACCAGGGGTGCGGCGAGGACTCCACCGCTAGACGAGATGACGACGAGCGGTACGACCGGAAGAAGCCACACGGCGGTTACACTCTCCAGTGCGTGCTTCTGCCGCGTGAACCTAACGGGAAGTTCGGTCAGTGTCGCTTCATGAGACTGTAGAAGCTCGTGGACGCTTACTGACATAAGGTAGACAATTCCATATGCGCTCATCACCGACAAAGCGACGTCGACCCACCAGAATGCCCACAGGGTGTACAAGAAGGGTTTCCCGCCAAATCCGTCTTCTGTGTAAATGACGCCAACGGCAACGTTGATGAGAGTGGCCGCGCCCATAGGGTATGTTCCAAGGAAGAGGCTTTGCGTTGGATGATAGATCAAGGCTGGCCATATTTCTGGAAACATGGTGTAGCGTAGTATGGTAAGGATGTTGAAGAAAATAAAGAGGAGTAGGTTGAGGAAGAAGAATGTATAGGCGAAAACCTTTACAGTCCTCGAGTCGTACGCGTAAGGGGAGTTGTGCCACAAAATTGCGATGACACCGGTCCCTGTCGGAATATTGCACCGTCAGACATGATTTGAACCAGTGACTACTATACACACCCATAATGGCAGCGAACCATGCTGGCGTGAAATGTCTGAAGAAGTGACGGATCAGCTTGCAAGCTAAGCAATCTTACTATACGATCACACACCGGATGCATTCGACAAGCCTCGCCGTGTATTTTGCAGCCCTAGGACCCATGGCTGCTGGACGACAGGAAGCGGTGAATGGACCCCCCACCTTGGTCCTGGAGGCCGAACCGAGGAGTTTGCGGATGACGTCGTAAATTGCTGTAACTTCGCAATGGGGCTTCGGACTTACACTCAACTGCTCATGACACCGCCACCTCGGGGCAACGCGGCCGCCCAGCCCGCCTGAAATATTCGTGGCCACCGAGTGCCCCATATGGGTGTGAAGGTTATTACTAGGAAGAGACCAGTATGTCTCGCACGCGCTCGACGGTCAATCCCAACTGTGTCGACCAAGGGGCTGTTCTCTGGCGCGCTGACTATATGGCAACACACTAGGCGTAACAGTTTTGCGTTTATGTAGGCACATCTTCATTGATGCTAGTCTCGTGACCAGACGTTCGGAGCTTCAATCGGATGCAAAAAACCGGGTGCATCCGAGCTCCTGAACTGATGCACCCGGTTTTTCGCATCCGATTGAAGCTCCGAACGTCTGGTCACGAGACTACATTGATGCCAGTGACTCGTGAGCGCACAGCGTCATGTCACCGAGGCCGGAGGGAGGACCGTTCAGGTCTGATTGTTTGAGCGTGTTTGTCAAAACCCTCCGATCCAAACACGGACAAACTCGTCTTTGCTGGACCGGCACGCGACGTGGCAGCACGTGTTCTTTCATTCACGTCCATCATGTCGGTCGCAAGCACGGATTGGGACCTATTATCGTCCTATGCCGGTCTCCTGTCATTAGCATGCGCGTCAATATATGCTGGGTCCTATGGCTCACTATCAGTTAGGCACTCCTCATTCTGGTCACGCGACGTCGCGCTCAACTTTCGCTGCGACTGTGAACAGAGCAAAAGTTTCAAGCGACCAGGAACAGAACCTGATGAACAGGATGAACAGGAAGTCGAGAGATTGTCGTCCCAGGATGCTTATCTGTTCCCGGTGGTTCGTTATGCTTTCGCACTGAGTCTGAATGACACCGTTCAATTGGGCTATATAGGTTGGTTCCGTCGTGCTGTTCGGCTTGTATCTTATCGTCAAGTACTACGGCAAGGAGTGGATCACATGGCTGTTGCAATGGTACTTCACCATTGCGGGAGTCGGCAGCGTGGGCAAGGTGAGCACTTATCTTGAACTTATCGTGGTCTTCCCCCCTTGCCCATGCTGAAACACACTAGTCGCTTATCTCCGTGACGCGCTGGCTCGTTGGAGAGTCACGTTGGAAGAAGTTTGATAACAACAAAATCCTGGTACTTAAGGGGCCCCGCGGTCAGCTCTTCCCCCCCCCCTTTGCAATCCCGTTGCTCACCCCGGCTATCATAGAACTGCTATCGTTCTCTCTACGGACCCCATCTCTCTTCCTCCTACCTATTGGGGCGATACCCTCAATCTTGTATACTTTTGGTGGTAGTGTTACTCGTCGCTCTGCTTTGCTCACTGATATCTTGGGCTTGTCGTTCTCGCATAATGCTCTCTCCTTACTCAAACTGGATTCATTCAAGACTGGGGTGGTTCTCTTGTCGGGCCTGTTCGTGTACGACATCTGGTGGGTGTTCGGGACCGAAGTGGTGAGTGCTGTGCTACTGCTCGGAAGTTTACCTGCGAAGCCATCGCTATCTCCCCAGATGGTCAAGGTCGCTACCAACCTGGACGTCCCCATCAAGCTGCTGTGGCCCAAGTCCGTGCTATTCTCCGCAGAACGAGGATTCACCATGCTCGGTCTCGGCGACATCGTGATCCCAGGCATGTTTGTGGCGACCGCGCTTCGGTACGACTATCATCGTGCTTCCCGTCAAGGTCAGCTCGCCTCGGTTCGAAAGGCATACTTCCATGCTGCACTGGTCGCCTACGCGCTTGGTCTCGTTACCACCATGTCTGTGATGCACTTCTTCCGGAAGGCGCAGCCCGCACTTCTCTACCTAAGGTACGCGTCCTCCGACATGGAAGACTGCGGTCGTTAACCGGGCCACTGCTCGCTAGCCCCGCTTGTATCCTGTCTTTCTTCGTCATGGCGCTGTTCCAAGGAGACCTTAACGAGGCGTGGAGCTGGTCGGACCAACTGGAAGAGAAGCCCGAGCAACGTTGCGATAAGTCGGCTGCTGGCTCGATCGACAGGAACCCACAGGTGGACGCTGCGGCGAACTCCCTCAATGGCGAGGAACCCCTATCCGAGGATGCGATTACTCCGTCATTGCTTCCAGAGGAGTCGCCGGAGGGTTCAGAGGGGGGAAGCGGTTGAAAAGGAAGCGCAGTTGACTATGATACCCAGCTGTGTATAATTCCGTCTCCACTCTCACGCCGCTAATCTATACATTGTCCCTTCCCAAGCGTTTCACGGTGAGGTATGACGGTCGTGTGAGATAGGGCGCTCTGGGTAACTATCGACTTCCAGAAGCTACAGTGCCAAGACCTCCACAAATCCCGCGTCCGTTCTTGTCATGGTTTCGCGCGCGTTCCCTAGTTCTCCGTTGCTGGTTATGGTGGTTCACGGGAGTGAGAGTTCGCTCTGTCGCGGCGGGAGAGTCCCCTAGTCGTCGTCGAAGTGAGTACACCCTCCCAAACTCCGGAGTGCAACGACAAGTTTTGCACTCGGGTGGAAGTGTTCGTTGCGGTATACTGCTACCCACCGGCCCCTTTCTGGACGCGAGTGATCAGCGTTATCAGCGTTGTGCCACGTACACGTCGCTACATGGTTCGGCATCTCCTAGGAGTGTTATATTCCCTGTGGCAGTAGGGCAAGGTAGGCGTAGAGATACAATTTTTTCCTGCCCGGTCTCCGCTCAATGGATCGACATGTTCACACAGCTCGGTTTGCTCCCCTGCGTACTCGTGTCATTTGTCATCTCCTCGCTCACCACGTGTAGCACAGGTACAGATACACGGGTTCAGATGGTGAAGGTTTCGAGCAGAAACTTCCACCGCTATGCACCTGCATGGCAGATGTAAAGTGAGTAACTATATCAACTCGCATCGTCCTCGGAATTCTGATGACAACTGCGAACACCCCAGGAAGTACTATAACCACCTCATTCGTAGGGGGAGTGTACGACAATGAGAGTGGGGGGTGCCATATCGCAGGAGATAGAACGTGGAGGTGAACGGGGACATCCGTGAGGGCAGCCGGACGTGTATAATGCCAGCCGACAGCTGGTGTATCGCAGAAACGCGACAGTCCAAACACAAGAAATCCTTGAGACGAAGGCCAGAGCTCGCAGGGAAACACCAGGAGAGTTGCCAGAGACAGGAAGGGTTTATTTGATTAACACGCCAAGTTCTAGGAAAGCGTCGGGCAAGACGAGCGTGAAGGCCTGGAATATCGTCAGGCAAGACAAGTGTGAAGCCTGGAAAAACATCAGGCAAGACAAGTGCAAGGGCCTCGGAGACCGTCAGGCAAAAGCGACCAGTTCAGAGACCATATAAGCGACGAGACGGCGTTGTATCAACAACGTGACAAAAGAGACAGCAAGACAATGCTGACCAGAGGCGACGAGACAGCGTCGTTCTGAAGATATGACAGAGGGAGAGGGCGCAGAGAGACAGCGCAGAGACCACACGAGAGGCCGACAGGGACATGTGGCAGAGGGGACAAGCGAGAGCACAGCCTATGTGGAGCTGCGAAGAGGAGTATAGTCATCCCAAGGCCTGGAACCGGGTGACCTGTATGCGCCGTACAAAGGCATGGTGGTACCGACGCCGGTGTCGGTGACTATAAGCGTTGTGGAGCTGAGGAATCCGAGTCGATAGAAGTTGAGTAGGACAAAGCCGGCGGGGAGTAGGCAAAGGACATCCGACCGGAGAAGAATATGCCAGTAAGACCGGGACGATATTGCGCCTGCAGGGTTGTCCAAGATCGGGGGAGGGACCTCCTTTGTGGGCGTGTGCGACACGGACGCCGACAGTTCGGGGTGAAAACCAGTCTTGAAAAGCCCATACGAGAATACAGATGGGAGGGACACTGCGATGCACTACACAAGCGGATATCCGGAGGGGATGCGGTTCCATGAACACAGCATTGAAGGGCCGCACCATGAAAGCGACGGCTGCTCGCAGAGCCGCGACCGGTAATGTAGAGTATACACGACCCCAGAGAGTTGTCGTGGTCGTGAGGGGCAACGAATGTGCTTGAGGCGATAGGATTGACCTCGAGATGCAAAGGGGAAGACTGTTAGAATGTTGTCGATGATCCGTCGTGAGTGAGGTCGGCGGAATGATGAATATTTTGGTATGATTTCCAGGCTACTAGCAGATCAAGGTCCAGAAAGTATTGACTAGGGCAGTAGGGTCAGTATCCGGTCTGCATACCAAAACAGCTACCTCGCCGGCTTTTCCGTACACCTTGTGCAAACAAACGGTGCCCCACCGACAAATTGCATCTGCTGAGATCTTGAGTCCGCCGCATGTACGGTCGCGTGTGGTGTCGCGGCTCATTCGCGAGCCGGCAGTTTTTGCGGCTTGCGGCGTTGGCCTGGACATTGTGCCTCCCGCCATTGGACCTGGACGCAACCGATCGATGGGGATGAGATCTTTTCTTGCGTCGCAGCCAGCAGCCGAGACAGGCACCGTCAAAAAATGTTCACCGTCCGTGCCAATCCCTTTCGGTCCGTCCCATCCGCGTCTTTCGTACGTCTTGATTCTATTCCACCTTCTGCATCAGCGCTCCAGCGGGATCTGTTGACGTTGTGGTGGTGGAGCTCGCCGGGTCTCCACGCCCCCTTTCATTCTCTGTCGCTTGCAATTGCATCCAGGCTGGTAACATGCGTAGAACCGGGTTCTCTACCGGTCACATGTGATTAATGCTAATGAACAGGTCAACTGCCGGCGGCCGGTCGTCTTTGGCATACATATGGCGGGTGAATGGCAGGCGCTTGCCCACGCATGCTCCTTCTGATCGACCACGACAGTCTAGAAGGCGCAGTGGTGGCGGCCTGTGAGTCAACTTGAGAGAGAACCTAGTGGGACTGACAGGGACCGCGATTGGCCGTCGACGGAAAGTGGTTGATGCGCCAGGGGACGACTCCGTCGATCGGGAAATCTGATGGTTCTCAACAGGGGTATGTACTTGGGTAGTGCAGCTTTTTCAGAGCCGGTTACTTACACCTGCGAACTCGAGTCATGATCAGCATGGTCAGAAACGTCCGCGCATTTAGCGGTCGCTTAGCCTCTCAGCAGTATCCCGTCATTCGACGTTTTAAAGTATATTCTCGGATGGCTATGGGCAATGTTCCAAGCAACCCGTTGTACAGTGAGGTGAGATCGTAATCTGGAAGGTTGACTCGTGCGTGTCATGTGCAGCAGTGGCTGTGGAAACAGTCATTAGTCCGCATAGATTAGCTTCAGGGAGATCGTCTCTCTTGGACGAGCATTGTCCGATCTTTGCGCACGACACCGCCGCGTCTACGAGTCCACGACTCCGGCGGCCCGTATAGGCTTAGGGGTGCATCAGGAGCCCATGGAGTACAAAATGGACGCCGGAAGGATAGATCTTTTACGGACCCACCTCCGAGCGCCAGGAAAACAAAGGACGTAAAATCTTATGGTCGCACAGAGAATGAAACATCTATCCAGAGAATCTGAATCTACAGTTACGCCGAGGAGTGTTCAGATGCGCGGGGGGATCAGCGACAGCTGAAAGAGGGTTGACCCTCCGAACAAACATACTTCGGCTAGCCGCCGTCCAAGAAGGCAAGCGCCATACACAAACGCCCACACCTCTTTCTACCATGTGGTTGTGCACATGAGACCCAGCCGGAGTCGCAAAAAATCGCATAAACCAGTTCGGAGGTCTCGTACCTCTCGCAGACAGAGCAAGCCAACGAAGCCGACTTCCAGGCGTACCTGTCCAGAGTCGCCTTGAGCGAGCGGGAGAAACCGAGAGCGCGCCAGGCACGCTCGGCGAAATATATCCACTGTCGGCAGGCCGAGTCGCGTCCCGCAGCCCACGGGGCGCGCCTGCCTAGAACGCCATAGTACAAGATGCCGGCGCGATGGATCCAAAGGAACTCCAAGCATGGGAGCGCAAGCTGCGAATTCTAGCGCAGGGTTTCCACCTTCAGCTTCTCAATAACCATGCGAACGCGCCTCTTCCGCGCCGGAGACCACAATTGGACGTCTTGACTGGTGGGAGCGGCCACGAGGGTCCCCGGCCCCGGTTCCCGCATACTGCACGAGCTCCAGGACAGTTCACAGTTGACCACAATGTACAGTATAGTGCTGCTTCTCAGACGGCCGACTAGAGACGTCACTGGCGTTACCGAGACTAGTACTGCGACCTAACCGCTTCCGGCGCAAGAAGCGAAGAAGGGGGAGGCAGTCGGGCAGGGCTCTCGCACGCGAGACGCACAGGCAGTCTCATGACCTGCGCCCGAAGGGGGCGCAGGACGGCGCAGCATCGCCCACGGCAGATGCGGCGGCCAGCGCGACGACTCGGCGATCTGGGGTCGTGAGGAGGAAGCAGCGTAACACGGCACGCAGGATCGTCAGGCGGAGATTCGGCGGGTTGGGCGAGCGCGAGCCTCGAGGGGCATCTCCCCAGACCACCTGACGCAGGAGAAGGCGGGTGGTGCGAGGAATCGCTGTTACCATTGTCCCCTACCAAACCTTAGCGGCACTTACGTGTGCGTTCTCGCAGGCGTAGGGAGATGCGTATGTATTGTCGTCTCCAAGCACGTTCCCGTGGGCCGTGAGACGGCGTCCCGCATTGTGCCTTCTGGAAACGTGGCGCGGTGCGCAGGACATGTGCCGATGTAACGGCAGTGGGTCGTGCAGAGGTTGGAGACGTCGAGGAAGATGACGAAAGCTCAGGAGCTCCGGGGCCGCAGGTAGTGGCTCGCTCGCTATGTCAAACAAGAACCCAGGGGGTTGTATACGAAGTCATGCGTGGCAAGTTGTGACCTGGCTACTATGTGGAAGGTCAGGCTTCTAGTGCTACCACATGGAGCGTGCATAGCAGTATGCTGACCTTGACGCCAGGGTCCGTCCGGGGTACGAACTGGATGACGGACAGCTGTGCGAAGCTATTTCAATCAAGGCGACAAGTTGTCAGCGATCACACGCCGTCTGGCTGGTGCCAAGAGCGATGTTCTGCGAAGGACGACATCACGACAGGAGCAAATTCAAGAGACTGCGATCGCATAAGTTGTGTAAATCAACGCGAATGGTTGTAAAGACAATCAGGTCCCGGGTCAGGCAGAGACTATCTCCGTGGACTCTAGCCGACTGAAACGTCTGTGGGCGTTGGAGAGTGAAGCTGGGCGGGACATGTATGGACGTTCGGAGTTGCAGATGGAGAGGGTGACGGCAGCGAGGGCCATGTGAGCAAGGAGTGGACCTAGAGAGGCTTGAGGTGACGCCCCAAATGGGGAAAGCGAGGAGAGCCAGGGTGGAAGCTGAGTTTCCGAATGCGCTATGCGCGGAACCATGAAGCTGCATTCACGCAGTGATGGTGCACTTGGTGAATTCATGCCTGAACCATCAACCCCCCGATGGCCAGGGTCCTGGATCAAACCGGGGGTCCAGAACAATTTGAGTGGGCCATGCATGGCTGAAGACGGATCAGGGGGAGGGCCCGATGTCGCACTCGGTGGATGAACGAAAGCGAGGGGGCTTTCCGCTGAAGCATAATCGGTGTGAGCTAGAGAACTGGAAATGGTAATCAAGAATTTCAGCGGAAATCGTATGAACGGGGTTGGCCAGGACGCATTCCGGCCATTTGGGCGCGCTGTTAAAATGTTGATCTGCCGGCCGTTAGGGGCAAGACAGGCGGCCGTCTGGCAGGAGTACGCCCCGGGTGCCGCGAGTCGTGCTGAGTGCGACAGAAAGTACTGAGCGCAGACAGGTACGATGTGTGAGAGAAGCAAGCGAGTGCCTGTGTGGTCGGGTCGTGGGCCGGACTGCGTATGGTCGGGCGGAGGTTCGTGGGACGGGAAGAGAGAGCAGGAGCGGGAGCGGGGAGCGGTCGGCCGGACGGCGTCTTGGGCCCAGCTGGAATAATTATTTACCGCTTACTGCAATGCCCTAAAACGGTCGATCGGCATAATCATGAGCGGCCGCGCGCGGTTTGTTGGGCCCTCGGCCACGGTCCGTCCTCCCTTGCCATCGCTCCTCGTCGCCGCCCCTACTCTCTGCCTCTTTTCCGTCTCGTCCTCGTCGACGCTCGCCCCTTCTCATCCCGCGACGCCATCAACATCTCCCCCAACGGCAGTCGGCACAACCTACAGCGCGACCGCCCAGCACCCGCCCCCTGCTGGGTTCTTCCCGCTCACTCCGCAGTCGTGCGTTGCTTTTGCTCTTTCGCTCCAACAAACCGTTCGCGCGTGCTCATTCATCGTCGTCTGCCTTTTTTTCTAGACGGAGTCTTATGGAACTTGTCACTGGTCCTGCCAGAGGCGACTCCAATACACGCAAACAGGCTTGGCCCTCTCTGGGACGCCCCACCATAAACACCTCGGCCTTACCAGCGTCGGGCTCATCAACCACTCCGGTCAATCTCAGCCCCCCTCCTTCCTCCGTCTCTCAGTCCACTCATTCCTCCCCTTGGGCCCCTGAAACTCCTCTGGCGGCCTCGGCCCAATCTCAGACAACTGCATACATGTTGCAGCACCCTGTCTCGCCCATGTCCCATCACGCCGACATGCCTACACAATATAGCTCTCAGCCACCGGCGGGAAACACAGAGTGGGGAAACGTGTTTTCCAACCCTCTCGATCCCTCCACATTCCATAAGCTTGCTGCACAGGGCCTGTTCGCACCTCCCTCTGCGAGCGTGCCCTCGAGTCTTCCTCCGCGATCTAATCATACCCCACATGATTTTGGCGTCAATACCCGTGCGCAACAACTTAATGCGCACGACATCAGCCGCTCAGGCATCCCAATGACATGGTCAAACGTCTCTTCTCCATATGCGTCCCCTCCCGCGACCTCCCACAGAGCCTCCCCGGTTCATCTTCGTTCTGGGTCCGGCGCATCAGCCTCGTACGCTCGTCGTAAATCTCCCGGTGCTGGCGTTTCTCAGTCCTACGGCCCCGTTAACCTGCGACACCCTTCTTCTTCTATGCCTTTGCCCATGTCTCCCTACGATGCCCCAGTAGATTTCAGCCATGACCGGCGGAATTCCCTCAGTCAACAACTGGGAGCAGCGCACGTCGCTGGCTCCAGCGGACGCGGTTCCCTCTTAGCACCTGGGCTCGAAACTCACCTCGACGACCTTTCGACGACCTTCCCCTCCCACAGATCGTCCTTCGAATTCCACTCGCAGCCAGCGCATCACACCCAGCGCTTCGCGCCTGGAATCCCTCCCTCCCTGTGGATGTCATCCACTAACGTACCGTCTTCTTCGTCGAGCTATTCCGAAGCTTCGTTGTTCTCTTTCAATCAGATGTCTCATCCACGACAGTCCTCCATTTCCGAGTCCCTCGTGACTTCGTCGAGTCCTACTGCGTTGTCGCTTCTCGACTCCGGGAAGTCGACCGCGCCTACTTCTGCCTCCAGCCCGAACGAGCGTGTGTTTTCAGAGCTGTTCTCCGACCCGCTGTTTGCTCTCAGACAATCTGTGCACGAGAAGTCCGGCTCACGGCCCTTCGCGTCACCCAAGGTCTCGGGGTCCCCGGAGTTGAAGTCTTTCGATCTCGCAGGCGCGGATGCCGATCCGGAGCAGCTTGCGAGGGAAGACCCGCTTGCGACGCAGGTGTGGAAAATGTACGCTCGCCAGAAAGCGACGCTGCCGCACGCGCAGCGGATGGAGAACTTGACGTGGAGGATGATGGCGCTCGCGCTGAAGAAGAAGAAAGAGGACGAGGGGAGGGAGAAAGAGCGAGCGAAGGAGAAGGACCGGGAGGCAAAGGCGCAGAAGGGCGGTGGCCCGGGGTCCGCGCAGCCCAGCGGTGAGAAGGCGGCTGAGGGAACCGGCCCATCTACCGGTGGGGCAGAGACGGCACAGGAGACGGAGAGAGGGCGAACCATTGATAAAGGGAAGGCGAGGGTGCAGGTTGTTGGTTTTGACGGCGCAAACCAGGACGGCGCAGAAGAGAATGAGTACGTATATGACGTTATTGCGCCATCTTCCGTCTTACTGAGCTCTGTTGTCCACTTATTAGCGAAGTGCCGATGGACTGGCGTGCTATCAGCAGATCCCGTTCGCGAGCGCCTATGGACTGGAGGCCTGCGAGTCGCTCTCGTTCCCGACCACCCATGGGCGGAATGTCCGATCTTCAGAACCAGTTCAAGTTCCCTTCCTCGACGCCACCCAAGCGCGAAGTGACGTCGCCCAGCATCCCCATTCCTAGCTCCGCGGGCCGCCGCAGCCCACATTCCTCCCTCCCGTCCCAGCTCATGCTGCCCGCCGTCTACGAGTCCGCCGGCGAGCATCGCGGCCACTATCCTAACTTTGACTCGTCGTCTCTGTTTCACAGTCCCCTTGCGCACCCATCCTCGCTTCCGTCAACCGGGATCCTCGCCCGCGCGTCCGCATCGACGCAGCCATCTCCGGAGCTCAAGACGTTCCCGAAGCACGTCAGGAAGACGAGTTTTGACCACACCGTTGCCAAAGAGGGCATATTCACAGGCGTGAGTGGCCGTCATCAGGTCAATGGCAAGCCTAGGTCACCTGAAGGTCTTCTTGGCACCAAGCGGCGCGCCGACGCCCCCCACGCAGAGAGCATGTTGCGCGCCGACCCTCCCGCCGGCTTTGACTTACCTCCTCCCATCGACACCAAGGATTTGGATCACCACTATAGGCGGGAGAGTCCCTTCCCTTCTTCGTCGTTTAACTTCAGCGTCCCACCCTCATACGATTCCTTCTTCGACCTCTCCGGCGCCGCGAACAACGGCATGGGAGGGACTAACATGTCTGCCTCTCTTTCGACCCCCAAGGACCACTCGGCTTCTGAACACCAATTTGCAGATTCAATACGCGCCTCGATGAACGGGACATACTCTCCGGCTATGAGCGTCGGCGGCAGTGAGAGTCTTTCTGCCGCAGCAGTCGCCGCCTCGGCCGCTATCACGGAGACATACGCCCAGTTCAACATGACGAACCTGGGCATAGAGGACTATCAGCTCATGAACATGATGTACAGCCCCGTGACGTCCCACGACCTCAACTCGACGTTAGGCTCGAACTCGAACTCGTTTACAGTCGACCCTAATCAGATCCTTCCTCTCGAGCATACTGAGGGTATGTTCCACCGCAGTCCATCGAGCGATGGCTGGGGCAACGGCGTCGGCTCCAGTTCTGGTGCGTCCCCAGAGCCATATAACGTCTCGAACGCGTCGACGCCCCCGTCCCTGGACGGTGCTGCGGGGACGTCTCGCAGCGCGCAACCGCCTCGCAAGATAGCATCAAGCAAGCGCGTAGACAACGCCACACGCGCTGCCGCGAGTGGCGCACAGCGCAAAGGGTGCGTCTTCGTTTGGGTAGTAGAGAGACGACATAGGGCTCACCAGGGTCCACGGGTAGGAGCACGCCTGAGACGGCGAACGGTGCTGGCGGCCAGGGCCGGGTCGGAGGTGAGGATGGAGAGAGCACGCCGACGGTTTGCACGAACTGCCAGACGACGATCACGCCTTTGTGGCGGCGGGACCCCGAGGGCCAACCCCTTTGTATGTTTTCTGCTTATCGTGCTGCCCTGCCTATCGCTGATCGTCTGCGTCCCGTGCAGGCAATGCGTGCGGTCTGTTCTACGTGAGTCGCCGTCTTCCCGTCACGTTTTCCCGGGCTCTCAGCTGACGTCTTGTTGCAGAAACTGCACGGCGTCGTGCGCCCGCTATCCCTGAAGACGGACGTGATTAAGAAGAGGTGCGTCTTCTTCGCCGTCGATCGCGCGGACGTTTGGTTCTGACGGCTTCGGTGATAGGAATCGCGCGTCGGGCACGCCGCACGGGTCGTCGCGGAAGAACAACGCGAACCTGCCGAAGATCGCGGCGCAGAATCGGCCGCGGGCGTCGACGACGAGCTCGATGCCGTCGAATACGCGGCTGTCGCCCGCGAGTCGGGTGGGAGCCGCGGGGGCGTCGGCCTCGCTGAAGCGACAACGACGGACTTCCACGAGTGCTCAGATACAGTCGTCTTCGTCGAAAGACGGCGGTGGGGAGGCTTGAGACGTGTCGTGATGTGATGCTGCTGCCGATGTTGCGGGTTCTGGCGTATTATCCTGCTCTGCTTCTCCTCCATGTGCTCTATCATCTATGCTTGTAATGTGTCTAGAATACTGTGTACTGCTGTGCCCCGGTACGTCTCTCGCGCGACCCCCCACACATGTGTTCCTTTTGCGGCTCAGGAGGGCTACTACGAGTTGTACGATGTGGCTGTAGATGTTATAGATTATTGGCCGAACGGTCATCGCGCACTAGCTGTGTTGTTGAATAAGTATGCGTACCTGGTGGTAATGAGGCGCGGAAATCAGGCTGAAACGGGACGGACGGAGCCAATCGCGGAGGATCTGGTCATGGGAGAGGCCGCAGCTTTGGCAGGGACGGCGACGTGCGCGTCGAGTCGGACTCGCCCACCGTGTCCCAGGCTCCCGACTTCGTGCCCGTCCTCCACTCTGGCGTCGTTCTTCAGGCAGCATTCCCCGCGGTCGTCCGTGCCGCCGTCCTCGTTTCCCTCGGGCCTCCAGCCGATCGCGTCCAAGGACGCCAATGGCCCCGCTGGCCGACGCACCTCCCGCACCGACCTAGATTTCGAGCAGGCTCTCCGCGCAGGCGGCACCGTCCTCCTCAAGGAAGGCCTCGACGTCGATAAGCTCGGCGTGAGCGACAGCTCCAACGCCTCCATCTCTCTCTCCTCTTCTCCTTCCCCGCCTCAGCAGCGGGGCTACCTAGGCCTCCAGCCGGCGACGCCTATCATTGTACCACCCACACCCTCTCCCGGAAATAGCGCCGCCCGCTCGGGCCTTGTTACCGCCACCGACCTCACCTCGCCATCATCGTCGTCGTCGACGAGCGAGGTCTTCTACGACGCGCCCGAGGACATTGACTACCAGACACGGCGGCGCTCTATGTATCGGTCCCCAGGCACTGCAAGCAGCCCGGATCTTGCCACACTCCTTCGAAAAGCTAAAGAACGCGGCAGCGGCGCCGGGGGGAGTCATAAGGACGGGAAGAAGTCGAGCAACTCGTCGTCCAGAGAGGGTAAGTATTGCCATATGCATTCCTATCCTTTCCCTCACTATTATTGTCGCCAGCCCAATCGCCCGTTTCCTCTCCCCAAGTCACCCCTCTCCCCAGAGGCAAGATGAGGTCCTCCCAGAACCTGTCCTTGTCCGACCAGCGCTCCACTGCTAGCAGCGCTGCGAGTTCTGAATGGGTTTTGACCAGCCCAAGGTCGTTTGGGTCCATGAAGGACGGGAAGGTGATTGTGTTTGCTAGTACGCCGTCACCATAGCCATTGACGCTCTCGTTGCAACTCCAGCCTGCAAAGTCTTCTGTGCGGGCGAAGACGTCCGCGTTCTTGGGCAAAATGCTGGGAACAGGCAGTACGCGAGAGCGATCCGTGAGTCTTTACCACCCTTGTCCAACTCCAGACAATAGGATGTACGATACCTTGCGTCCACAGCGCACCCTCACGTCTTCGCCGTCCACGGCGTCCTTTGCCAACTACTCCAGCTCGCCTCTGTTCGACGCCTTTCCTCCTCCTGTTCCGCCTTTACCTAAAGGCACGTCTCGCGTACCCGCACCTGGACCTGCTGACACTGCCGACGTCTTTTCCGCTCCGCCAAGGGGGTCTGGCGACGACAAGCCTCTTCCGCCCATCAGCCATCATGAACGCCCATCGGGGGCGACAGACACATCGGACGATCAGTCCCTTGTGCTGGTCGACTACGAGCAGCGGTCTCGGTCACCCTCTCCAACCCAGACGGTCAAGCAGCGTGCCGGACAACACATCAGGACCCCGAGCAGAACTAAGCGGAGGAGCATGAGCGTCAGCGACGCAGAGATCAAGAAAGCTATGGGGTTGGGGGCTTCGCCAAGCCCGCTCCGCATCTCGACTGACACCAAGGCGCTCGAAGGTTCTCCTGGGTGGGGCACCCGTCTTGAGGGCATCATGTCGCAGTTCAGAGGTGAACTACAGCAGCTCGCGTCTCCGTCTACGTCGCTGGACCTCCGGGACCCTACGACGCCTTCGAAGCGGCCCCTCGCTCCTCGCTCGCAAAGTGACACGATCGCTCCTTTGTCTGTTCAACCCAATGGCCGTCCGACACCAAGGACGGCGGTCACAGCTCCTGCTGAGTTTGGCACCCCTGCCGTCACGCTTCAGACCGTCGCTGGCGGCGAAGAGAATCTCGTAGATGCTGGTTCCTCTGCCCCCAACTCCGCTGTGGAGCCTCCCATTGTTCCGCCTCGTACATCATCTCTAAGCACTCCTTTGCGATCGCGCGCTGGTTCCAATGCTGGGACGTTTCAGCGCTCGTCAAACCCAAAGTATGGCCCACGTTCGCCCTCGAGCCGAATCGGCGGCCCCTCTTTGCACCACGTTCATTCCGCATCTCGAGAATCCAACAGGCTCCGCGTGCAGCATCGCTCTACAGCATCCGCATCGGAGCCGTCCCTCGTCCCGGACCGGGACGACGGTCGCGTCTGTGAGTCACCTTGCGCTTCCCGCAACGTCTCTTCCATGAATAGCTTTGCTGACTCCCATGCAGTGCCGGGCCTTTCCGCAGTTTCGCAACAAGACCTCACGACGAACGACCTCGTGCTAGCACGCTTCTCGCTGCGCAGCTCGCCTGGGAGACAGCAGGAGGAAACCGCCGACCTCGACAACAGAGGCAAGGAGCTTGCTGCCCGATGCTGGGCAGAAGACGAAGAGTTCTTGCCGAAGGATAAAATCGCCGAGTGGCTTGGCGGACAGTGCGTATATGGCATAGCGGTGGTGGAGACCCGGTCCGTGTCGACGCGCTAACGGACATTGCAGGAGCCTCATCAACAAGACGGCCCTGCGCCACTACGTAAACAACTTCGACTTCTCAAATCTCCGACTGGATCAGGCATTCAGGTGCGTTGCTGCAGTGCACGCAGCGGTTCCGACGCGTGTCGCTGACATATGGCTCCGTGATAGACGGTTGTGTGCGAAGCTCTATCTGAAGGCGGAAACGCAGCAGGTGGACCGTATCCTTGAGGAGTTCGCGCGGCGGTATTGGGAATGCAACCCGTCTTCCATCCTGGGGTCTGCCAGTATGTCTGCCTCACCTGGACGTCTCTGAGTTCCAGTCTAACGCGTTGAATCTGTGCAGGCGTCGTCCATGCTGTTTCATATTCCGTGCTCTTGCTCAACACCGATCTCCATGTCGCAGAGCTCGCAAACCGCATGTCCAGGAACCAGTTCGTGCGGAATACGATGAACACCATCCAGCTTCAGCTACGACCGGACGAAATGGCGTCGAGCATCGATCTCACCTACGACGACTGGAGCAGCATTCGAGGCAGTTCTGACCCCGGCGACACTGTGCGTGCCAAGGCGAAGCGGAGCGACAGTATCACCAGCTGGAACAGCGTCACTCGGGAGGCGCTCTCGCCTTCTGCAGGCACGCCGGTCAATTCCTCCGGACAGTTGACGCTCGCATCCACAGACCCCATCGGGTCGTCCTCGGCGAACCAGAGCTCGGTGTCCGTCGGGGCGTCGAGCAACGCCGATGGCAAGCAGAGCCTGGAGAATAGTGCTAGTGCCCTGCCGCCTCCGACGGCGTCGGCACCCTCGTCTGCGCCCGGGGTCATCTTTGACCGTAATTGGGAGTTGGATATCGAGAATATGCTGAAGGTGAGGATTGAGGCTAACTTATGTGTGTCATCCTGGGATACTGATTCGTGCGTAGGAAATCTACAATGCGGTAAAGGCGCAACAGATCCTCCTTCCCACAGGCAATATGCTCCTAGCTCGATCGTCAACATCGTCGTTGAGCCCTCACGGGACGGTTCTTCGGAACCGAAGCGTCCGCACTCAGCAGGACCGTCTGACGACGCTCAAGCGCGGGAGTATCCGGGGCTTGCAGTCCATCTTGGGTGCTCAAGGCCACAGTCCGTACAGCAGCGGCAGCAGTATCGACGGACGTGCCAGCCCTGCACCGAGCTTCGCGACGTCGAACGAGGTAATGCACCTGCACCGTCACTAACCGTTCTCCGCGGGGCATCACTGATTCGTCAGAAATAGGGTATGCATGGTTCTTCTGTGTCGTTCTTGGCACCCGCGCTCGGCTTCGCGTCCAATCTCTCTCACACAATCATCCGTGAGCAGAGAGAAGACGACGAGCATAGTCTCCGCAGCGATACCTCTTCGACCACCGACATCAGCATCACTGACGAGGAGCTAGCGCTTCTCGGGCCCCCGTGGGCAAAGGAGGGTATGCTGTGCCGGAAGCAGTACTGGGAGTGCGCGGGGAAGCGGGCCAAGTCGAAGGCGTGGATGGATGTGTTTGTGGTCATCCAAAAGGGCGAACTCAGCATGTTCACATTCGGCGAGCACGGGCTGGGCGGCTCCAGTGTTGTTGGTGGCGGAAACTGGCTGGTGAGTATCAGTCAATGTCGAAGAGCCGCTCTGGTCAACATTGACCTTGAAACAGGAAAATGCGACGCCTGTGGGGACACTGCTGCTCGCCCATTCGCTCGCCCATGCGCTGCCTCCGCCAGGCTACAACCGACAGCGCCCGCATTGCATGGTGCTGACGCTGTCGAACGGCGGCGTGTATTTTTTCCAAGCCGGCACAGAGGAGCTCGTGAACGAATGGGTGTCAACATGCAACTATTGGGCGGCGAGGCAGAGCAAGGAGCCTCTCGTCGGCGGTGTCTCGAATATGGAATACGGTTGGAGCCGCGTTGCAGATCCGGTCACCCGTGGCCGCTCCATCTCGGAAGACGACTATTCTATCCGGGACACGGACTCGCAGAGCGTTCGCAGCGGGCGTAGTCGTTTCAAAGACATGGCCGCCACCGTGCGCGCGGACAAGTCGCCATGGGCTGACAGGACGTACATCAACGAATGGAAGCCACCGCTTCCGCCGTCCGTGCCGAGCACACATGACGAGGAGACCCAGCTGGAAGCGCTACAGAAGCACGTCGCGCATCTGAAGGAAGATCTGCAACAGCACAACGAATTGAGGACTCCGATGACACAGCTGGTGAGTGCGGCGCACTGCGGTCTGATGCGCCGTAGGCTCGCGTTCGGCAGTTCGCTAACGTGCATATTGTCGACTAGTACCAGCCGCGTTCGTCCAACGCCCAGAAGGCGATGACCAACTGGGAGAAGAAGTCGCAGTATCTGTTGACGGAGATAGTCAAATACGACTCTTACATTGACTCGCTCCAGGCGGCGATGTCCCTGCGGCTCAGAAAGCGAGGCGAGAAGGCGCTCGAGAAGGCTCTCGTCACCTCCTCGCCCAGCCCAGACGATGCTGCGGGGCCGAAAGCCCGATGGAAGGGTCAGCCCGACGAGGATACAATTGAGGAAAGCGAGGAGCCGCCGCCCAGTGCCGGTATCGTGCCGTCGCCTGTGCGGATGCAGCACCACCGACGTGAGATAGCGCAGGTGGGCGCCGACGACGATGTGGACGACTGACGTAGCGGACATGATCTCTGATTCTATCATCTTCTAACGCCTATGCCATGTGGATGTGGAGTCGTACTCTGAAGGGCGCGATTGGATGCAGGTCGTGTATGATCTTGTGGTAGTGATTCTTCTCTCTTTTTTGTGACGCACATATTTTATATGGATACCCATAACTCTGTAATACTGTGAACAGTATATGATGCCTTGTTGCTTCTGGGGTACGAGCGTGCAGCGCAGACATGCGGGCCACGGAGATGTCTGGACCTGTGTGGCGGTGGGCGTTGAGTAAACAGAAGGTGCCGATCGTACCCTGGATCTCGGCGACCAGTCTGGCTTCTTTTGGATACCGATCACCGGCGCCTGTCGCCGCGTACAGAGCCATCACCTGCAAACAGACATGCGGTCACTGATGTCAAACAGCAAAAGATTCATTGCTAAGTACCACTCGATTTCCGGCCTCGCCCATACAGTGCTGCGATGTCATGAACAGCCGATGGGTTTCGCATGTGCGTTGTTCTCAAGCTCAGGATCTGGGGTCCTGTTACAAGACCTATAAAGCATGGTGAACGCGATGTTGGTCAACCAGCCCGCCCTCACTCCTTTGTTGCCTGTCTCTGATCTCTTTTGCATTCGCCAGTCGAATCAGACTCTCGTAGACGTTAGTTCATCACGATGTTCAAGTTTGTCGCCTCCGCTCTTGCCCTCGCCGCCCTGGCTGGCTCCGCCCTCGCCGAGACGCACACCATCACCTTCGACAACCGGTAGGTCGTGTTTCGTGCTCTGAAAGCTGAACGAGACTCTCATTGCAAGTCTTCGACAGTTGTGGTTTCGGAACTGTATGTGGCGATGCCAGAAACGACGATCAATACATGAACTGATGATCCGCCACAGCCTACTCTGATCCAAAACGGACAAGTCCTCTCGACCGGCGGTGCTTATACTACCAACGGTCCTATCACCGCTGCTATCGCGTAAGTCACCTTACACGCATTGTATTTGCATTGCAGGTGTCTTGACGGACCTCCTTAGTTATCTTCAGACCGGTATGCTTTACCCAATTAAATGTTCGAGTGTTGCCCAGTAACGCTGACTGCTGTGATCTGCTTCGACCCCCTACAGGAAACTGCGGCTTCAACGGGGATAACTGTTTGCTCGTCGAAACGACGCTCGTCAACCCCACGTCTCCTGGCGCTGGCTCGTCGACCGACCTCAGCTTGATCGCCCCTCATGCGTTCAGCGTTACTTCAGGATTCGGCTACTACAACGGCTGCGACGGCGCGGGGGCGAACTGCGACAACGCTAACTGCCCCACTGCCTTCCGCCAGCCCGACGACACCCAGGTCCAGGTTCAGTGCGAGAGCAACGACGTAAGCATCAAGCCTCCGTTGTGCTCTGAGTAGTAGTGCTGACATACTTCGTGTATAGGTCAACCTCGCCATCACCTTCTGCTAAAAGAAGGTGACACGTCTCATTACTCATTCATGCCACGGGCTATATAGTTTTAATGGTGGAGGGTCACACATTTAATGTTATTTAGTATCTTGCCTCTGGCCCGGCGAACATAGCCGAACGTACCATAATGATATCCGAAGTTTCCGCTCGTACATGTGGGTAAGATGTTTCACGACCGATGGAGACCATCAAGAACATTCGATACGGGGATTCGAGAGGCCAGTCTTCATAAGCGGGTGTCGAGGGAAATGCACTCTAGTAGGCTGTACATAGAGCGGGTTGAACTGACCGTCGTTCATTCTGTCAGAGGTCTGCGACCAGTGTGGGCAACCGCACCGCAGCTTGGCCAAGCATGGCATATGTAGGAGGGAGTCCCTCGGAGCACTTACCGGACGTTCACCATTTCCGACAATACAGATGTGAGTTTTCGAGTAGCGCCTATTGGCAACCGGCTCTCAAATTACATAGGTTAGCGACATCCACAGAACCATGAAGGGATTGTCTCCACGACAACGATATTGGTGGTAAAGGTGAAACTCCTCATTCCTCTAGATCTTCGTGGGCTTTCATTGTAGATAAAATATGGGAGCTGTGGGATGTCACGAAGGTGCGAGTCATAACTTGAACATGCAGTTTCCTACCCGCTACCTAAACCGCACGAGAATCCTTCGGTACATGGCATGGGCCCATCATGTTGATCAGTAGTAACAGCTGGTGTGGTTTCAAGCCAGGCCCTCGTCGTGTCCACAGTATATGTACGTCACTGAAGTCGACCTCTAGTACAACTCACTCAGAGCCCACAGGAATGGTGCTAGACGGCCCCCAGTCCGAGTCATTTCAGTCGTCGTGACTAAGCCGGCTTCGGCGTTGTTTTGTCTTATTGTGCAAAGGCTTCTGATCCTAACACAACCAAACAGGTCTAAACCTCCAGTTACGACGGATTAGTGCAGGGTTGGTCTGGTCCAAGTACTGACTACAGCGGTTGCATGTCCATAAGTAGGCCCCTTTAGAAAACCGGGCTCAGCTTGGTTAGAGGGCCGACCAAGATGCGAGTGCGATCCGCCATTCAAGAAGCTGGAGGGCCCCACCGAGGGCCTTTGAGACGGTGGGGGGTCAGAGCGTCTGGCTAGCCCGCATATGGTTTGGCTCACAACCGACTTGAGCAAGTACTTCGAGGAAGCCTATGCAGGTGCAAACAGCTGTAAATCGCCCGTAGCCGCTCAATAAGGCGAGTAAGGCTTCGGTCGGCTACTCGCAATTTGGCGGGGAAAGCTAACCCTTACTGGAGTTGCACACGAAGAGGTGACATTACCATGACTTTTGTTCATACAGCTCATTAGACTCCTGGTGATCGACAGAGAGATTGCTTGAAAAATGACGATATCTAGAAGCCCTATGCCCTCTGGCGTTATACGGATAGACTCCGTTAACCTCTACATCATGTATTGGAACCCAGAGTAGGTATGGCTCTGTACGCGATTGAAAGCCTGAGAGCGCAAAGCGAGCCGAGCATCCATGCACGTGTGATCTATATCATTGACCTGTTACGGTCTGCAGGATGGAGGACCTCAGTAGTAGTGCCGAAAGTTGGGACATCGCTCGCATCCCTGCAATCGCCTTTCCCACTAACGCAGGTCCATTGAGCGATGATTCCCTAGATGACAACCTCACTACTTACCGATAGCAGTGTTGTCAGCACGTCAATCCTCTAGGCTACCATACCCATACTCAAGGAAACCAATGCTTCACTGAAACCTAGCAATTCCTTTTAGGCCACGCGTTGACTACCCTAGCTGCCCACTAGGACGTTCGATGTTTGCATTGTGGACATGCCCAAGTCAATTCGCCACCAAGGCATGGCCCTGCTGCTATCCCCTTAGTCATCGGCGACTATTGAGCACCGCGTTCTGAGCTCAACGTGCTCGTGACAGAGCTGCTGTCGCGAGCACATTGAGCTTGGAACGCTGTACTTGTACGATGCCACCGCGAGCGTGCTGCTGTAGCACCTGTAGGCGCCCGCAAAAGCAGCTACGCAATATTATCAACTTGGTGCTGCTGAGGACGACTCGATACTTAACGCACCGAAAAGTATACCGCTGAGCTCCGGGTCTTGCGGGACTGAATGGTCCCGGCCACGCTTGCTGTAAAGCCTGAGCCGAAGCGTTGGGCGATGCGTGAGACGTCAAAAGGGCCGGTGGGGACGTGGGCGGATGTGACGACGATATGCCAAGGCGGCATTCAGCATGATGACCGTGATGGGCGCCCTCGTACGCTCGACTCCGGGGCCAAGGAGGTTGCCAATGAGATGGCCTGTGAGCAGTCTTGCGACGTTTTATACATTCTTGACCCGGATGCTAACGGCGGTTTACGCAGCACAAGTCAGGACCTAGATTCCTTGCGATACGACAGAGACTCACTGTTGGTGTCGAATACATTCGCATCACCCCTCCTTCTTCAGCCATCCTAGATGTAAGTAGAGTAGAGTCCTGGCCAAGGATGAGTGAAATCTGGCCGCTGCCGAGACGGAGAATGGAGGCGATATGAGTGCGGTGCCGACCCGATCATGGCCCCTATAAGTCGATCGGTCGCTGCGGCCAGAAGCAAACATCTGTTCGATCGCGCATGTGTGCAGCAATGGGAAAGAGGCACGGCAGACGGTTCACCATTCGCAGCAGAGGTGGGGGGACCCAAGGAGCCTTGCTGAGAGGCGTGCAGGCTGGAGGCACTGATATGGGAAGCGCCCGATAACGGCAAACAGGGGACAACAGGAATCCGAACATGCGCCCGCCTCGAGGCCGCAAACTCTGGACCAAGTTCATATTCCCTTTCCTCCGCTGTGTGACCTCACTCGACCGCCCATACCTCTGTCTGTGCTCTTCCGGATACCTTATCGTCTCCTTCCTTCCTCTGTATATCTACCCTTGCTTGTCCGCGCGATCAACACCTGCTGCACGCCAGCTTAACCCTCACCCAATCCTATTGTGAACCCATCAATCATGTCTGCTGTTGGCAATGGCCAGGGCAGCTTGCATACTCTCATGATGCGGTCCAGCACTCCCGGTACGCCTCATGGCCCCTCTGTGATGAAGCTGGCTCTGATTGACTCCCCGTTTTTGCGCGCAGCATCGAATGAGAAAGGTGCGATCCTGCTTGCCTTGGCAGCATTTGCATGCGTAAACTTATGAACGCGCGCGCGCGTAACAGTCCTCTTATACCTCGAAGGATTGAACCAGAATCCGCCTGATGACGACATGCGAAGCAGTCTCACCACTTCAGACGTCCTCCGCTCCCCCCGTTCCAAGAGCAAGGCCGCGAGCAGCGTCCGGCAGCTGGAGCAGTTGGCGGGAGACGATGAGAATGGTGGTGAAGACATCAGGTCTGACGTCCAAGAGCATGCATCTGAGCTGGGCCGCACCATACCCATCCACACGACTGGCATTGTGAGTATCATCGTCCATTCCGCGTTGTCCGGCGACCCATCCTACCCGTCTTGGCCTTCCAGCCTGACCACGAGCCTGGCCCTGGCGACCCCCCGGGTCCCAAATTCGAATCGTACGGGTCTTCATTTGGTAACTTTGGACCCCTGCCCCGGGAGAGTTTCAACGGTAGGAACGGCATTGTGCGTCTTTGGTTCCTGATGCGCGTGCTTCCTTCTGGGAACTAACGCAATCACGCCTTTCCTGTAGGCCAGTCCGTCCAAGGCTGCTGCCGTACCCCTCCCCGAGACGACCGTCGGGAGCCCAGGGTCACCCACAGAGAGCCATCCCAATCCGTTTTCGGTAAGGTGCTTCTAACATACAGTTCGTGACAACGACGTCTGACAATAGATAGCAATTTGGCATGGCGCCTGTGACGACAACAGGCATCGCTGGTGCGGCGTCGTATGCAGGCGCGCCCAGCGGCGTCGGGTCTAGAAGTCGTCATGTTACGTCCGCCAAAGCATCTCAGAAGGCTCCTTCCGTCGCTGAGAATGGGGTTTGTGCATCAGGCGCATTGCGATCGCACCATATGAACTGATGTGCCACAGGTCGTCTCGCCAAAAGCCGCCTCGCGCGCACTTTCTCCCGCACGCACCGGCACGGCCGCGGGCGCAGCACCCGAGCGGCCGTGGTCGCCTCGGACCGCTGCTTCTCAGAACCAGTCTGTCAAGTCGCGGAACACTCAGAAGACCCAGCGCACGCAATATCCGCCCTTGCCGGAGTCTGTCCTCGATGACGGCCAGCGGACCAATAAGGCGTACTCCATTGCCCCTTCCGAATCTGCTTCACAGATCGGGACAAGACGCCTGCGCCAGCAGCAACAGCTCCTGGAGCAGCAGCAGAGGGAGAGGGAAGAGGAGCAGAGGGAGCGCGAGCGCGATCTGGAAAGACAGAGGCAAACTGCGCGCACGCCGTCCCATAAACCGACGAAATCGGTGAAGAGCACGACGGAAGTGAATGGGCATCATGGTTCTGGTGGCACGGGGTACGCGAAGTCGCAGAGTGCCGGTAAGGACAGTCAGTCGCAGTATCGTGTGCGCATCTCTAACATGTATCCGTTCATTCAAGCCCGGTCGCAAGCTCCGATGTCGCCTCGAAGCCAGGCAATGTCAGTGTCTCGCGAGCGCAGCGTCGCCCCTACTGAGGGCGCTCGGTCCGTCGCGCCGCCCATGTCGCCCGCGCGATCCAGACACACCGCGCACGATCCCGATACCACACCGACGCCATCTCGCGCCGCCACGCCGGAGAACCCTCTCAGTGCCGAGGAGCAACGCCTCGTGCAAAGCGTGCTTGACGTCCCCCGGACACGTACCTCTTACGCCCTGTCGGCGATGGCTCCCTCGGCTCTTGAGCCTGAGGTCCAGAACTCGCATTTCCACGATATGGAGCTATGTCAGTTGCTCCATGCGTTAGACCAGCCCATGGGTGAGCCCGTGAAGAAGGCGGTTCGGAAGGCTGTCAGGGCTCGTGTCAAAAAGCTTGGTATGAAGTATGACAACGAGGTCAGCACCCGACGTCTTCCAGCATTCTGCTCGGAAGCTAAACACAACTTACCTTCCGTAGTCCATCAAAGCCTATCGGAAATCGTATCATGATCATGACCCCACCGTACATCTCATCCCCTTGCTGACGGGCGCCAGCTCGAAGCGCTCGGGTGTTGGTCCTGCGGGACAAGAGCCGCCGGAATGGGCAAAGGAGCTTCTCCAAGGCTTCATCAACATGCAGAACCGCATCGACGCCCTCGCACCCAAGATCGAAAAGAGTCTGCGTTCTTCTCGCGGAGGCTCTTACGTAACAGAGCGCGCGAACTACTCGAACGGACACCAGCACTACGAGGGTTCTGAGATGGACGGCGGATACGAACAGAGCCAAATGACGCAGGACATCCACCAGCATCAGACAGGCGACGAGTCCATGTACGTGTCTGGCGAGGGGGAGATGATCCGGGATTCAACACATCTGCACACCCTCCCTGGTTCCATGCACCACCACGACGGCTCCATGCATGGCGCGATCAGGGAGGAGGACATCTACGAGGACGAGGAGGAACACCACTTCGCAGATACCGACGCCGACACGCGCGGACTAGACGTCGACTACGGCGGCCAGGATCGCGAGAATTCCCCCGGGCAACAGTACCTCGAGCAAGAGCTGTACAAGCTCCGGATCAAGCCTACTGGGAGTCAGTCCGTAGCCACACACAAGACGTGGGAGCTCCATAGGGATGATGGCGGGGAATACGACGAGGATGCCGACGCGCAAGCGGCCATCACCGAGTCGGGTCTCCCTGAGATCCCAGACGGCAACACGGGCGGGTATACCGACCGCCGCGGCTCGCCTCCACTGCCGCCTATCCCTGCTGACACGCATGTCGAGATGCTTCCCATCGACCACGGGCAAGTATGGCAGCAGAACGAGTACGGCAGCGAGCCGCGAATGCTACCCCCCTGGCAGCGGATCCACCAGCGTCTCTTAAGCTGGGCGATCGTGTGGCCGATGACCGAGCTCGACAACGCAGTCAACAGCTGCAGCCGCGGGATGCAGGTCGACGAGATTGCGCTGAGCATCTGGTCGACGCAGACGTACAAGCGGTACGTGCGCGCGAAGATGACCGACTCGCCGCCCGGGCGCGTCGACCGCCTGTTCGTGCCGCCGAATATGGCAGACGCGATCAGTACCGCTGTGTACAACGGCCGGCACGGGGACGCCTGCGGGATGCTGCGTGACCTTTGGGCGCCGTTCGGGCTGGAAGGCATCCCGAGGTTACTGATCGTGCTGGCGAAGCACCGGAACGACGACAACCACTGGGTTGTACATCGGTGAGTTGTCGCGTCAATGCTAGATTCATTCACGCGTAGCATCTGTGCTCACGACGTATTTCGCAGCTTCTCTCTCCCTGATGGTTCCCTGACCACCTACGATACCTACCCCGAGCGATGCTTGCCTGATGGCCGTGTGAGTCCCACAGTACACTAATGCCGCGATGCCTATCACTGACAGATGCCCATGCAGCCCCTTGGATGGTGGTTCGCCATCCGTATTGCCTGGCCAGATGCTATCTATCCCAGCCCCGATCACTTAATGCAAAAGATGGTGCGCCTCCACCGTCCGATGCAGCTCCCCATAGAGAACTCCGTCGCCGCGGCTGGTATCTGGCGCAACCTCTTGATGGGCTCAAGAGCGGAGCGCAGCCTCGATCTAGAGCGATTACGTGATCTGATCAGCACTGAGGTGAAGAACCTCAGGCAGCGGAAGATCATGGGCAAATTATCTATTGGCGCGCCCCGGCCTAATTGGGAGGACATGAACTGAGGTGCTCAGTGGGGCCCTCAGTCGGGTTCGTGCTCTACGTTCCAGACGACCTAACGACGACTACCTCACGACACGACGAAGTGGTTTCGAACGGTGTGCTTTGCTTTGGCTGCCATCATCCCACCCCATCTGCTCTGCGAGTCGGGTTGTTGGACGGACTGTGAGAGAGGGAAGCGCGTCTCGTGTACATTATCTGTAAACCATCGGCGCGCCGCTTCTCTTCCTCACGTCATCTCAATCAATTGTTTATTACTTCCTGCTTCCGGACCCCTTTCTCTCATGCAACAATGCTGGTTATGAGCCCCTTCGTATCCCGTGCTCACACCCCGATCGTACCCGAACTCTGTTATACCGCTTATTGGATCCCCAAAGAACGGTTAAACTTTACGTAGTGTCGCTTTCCATAGACCACTGGCTCGCGGGCCCTTGTCATACTCTGCATGTACCTACTCCGCGTATCGTAGTAACGAGATGACGACTTGCTTCATACCCCACTCCGTCTTCTGCGTGCCTTGCGCTAGACTGAGGCTCGCGATGTGCTGACCTATCGCCAGGCTGCTCAATCAGTTGGCAGCAGTTGCCAGAGTGACTCTCGTCTCGCCGGGCGACGTTGACTTGACATACACCGAGATCTCCATTGATGCGGGCCAACCATGTCTGCTGCTTTCCTGGGTGCACTGTCCGGTAGATGCACAAGCAGGTTAGAGGGTTGCGGGAGGCCCGGCAAGCCGCTTGGTCCAAGGAAATCTTGCAAAGAAAGTGGTAGTGGTAAGGACAACAACCGCGCCCATGGTGCGCCCCACGATCAGGTCGACAACTACTACATTCATCACCTTCTGAAGCTCCGGAGGGTCGAAGAGGACCGCAAGTTCGCTACTGACGGATCAACAGCTTCCTCAACGACCTTGCGCTTCATCCCAGACGGCGCACAATCTCTGCCGCCCTTCGTCACGTCCATGACCGAGCTCGTCGAGGTGGGCTCCACGAGGCCTGCCTCTTCCTCTTATGCGGACAGTTCAGACGGACTGGAGATGACGTATGCGGAGGGAGGAGGCCTGAGCGACACCAATTTTGATGAAGGTTGGGCTCAGTACCTCAGACTCTTCATAACGGCAACCACACGATACCCAAAACGCTGGTATCGAAGAGATTTCGCGCATGGACGCTGTATGATTCTACTATATGCCACGCACACGAGCAGGTTTACCCTATTGTACACTTGAGAGTCCGGCCGGTAACCTTGTATGATACGCACGCCCTTTACGCCAACGAGCCCTGATACATGCTCATCCATCAGCGGACCACCAATCCATACAGAGCGCGCACTCACCATAGGGTCCCACGCAGGGAGCACAACCCTCTCCTCACCCTCAAACACCTTCACCAGATCCTTCGGCGCGAGCTGCTTCGGGATAACTACCTGGTACACCCATTGCTCAAACCACCGGTCGCTCATCACGAAGTACCCCTTGTCGCCCACGTCCGGCCCCCACGAGTTCTCGACCTTGTACCGCACCGGGTTTCCCTCCTTGTCCAAGTGCACCCCGGAAATGACCATCGCATGCGTCATCGACGACTCCTGCGTGCGCAGCCGGTCGGCCTTCGAGAGCCCGAAGGAGATGTCGAACGCGGCCTCGTACGTGAACAGCGCCTGGTCCATGATCCCGAGCTGGCGGTCCGAGAACTGGCCGACGTCGCAGCCGAAGAAGACGGGGTGGCCGGCCTTGAGCTGGCGCACGACGGCCTGCTTGAGGTTGTCGATCTGCGTGTTCACGTCTTCGAGCCCGGGCGTCAGCTTAGTGCATGTTTTCCCAATACGCGAGAGGGATCGATGTGCGGATCAGCGCGGTGGGGATGAGGGACTTACAGAGCACCGGGCGGGCGCCCCAGAGGTTCCCGAGCTTGTCGACCGTGTAGAGCTTGCCGTAGTCATTCCGCGGATCGTGGATGAGGGAGAACGACTCCGCCGGCTACATGGTACGCACGCGCCGTATCAGCACCCATTGTTTGCCTCCCTCTCTTATCAGGTTGCGCGTGCGCTCGTCACTTACCGAATACTTATCATATGCAAACGCATTGTAGAACTCCTTCGGAGTCCCCGTCCACGAGCCGGCCTTCCCGCTCTTATCGTAGTAGTCCCACGTGAACGCCTCGTCCGGCTTCGGCACCGCGCCCAATGTCGCACTCATCACGACGTACACCTCCTTCAGAAGTTCTTCCTTCTTCGCGCGGAGCGCTGCGAGAAGCGCGGCGTCGGAGATTGCGGAATTGGAACGGAGGGAGGCCTTGAGCGAGCGCAGGATGAGTGCGTGCTCGCGGAGCTTTGTCTTGAGGATGGTGTTGAGGGGGGAGGAGAGGGAGGAGTGGAGGGACTCGGGATAGACGGGTTGCGGGACGATGCCGTAGGTCTGCGGGCGTGTGAATTCATGCGCGTATTTTTTGTACATGAAGGAGCGAGGAGTTGAGATGACAGCGTGAGCGGGGCGGAGAACGGGAGACAGAACGCACCTCGAGGAGGTTGACAGCCATGTCCCACTGGCCGCCATCACTGATGAGCTCCTTGGCAAGGTATTGCACGAGGCGGTCATCCACAGGCAAGTCCGCGTTCTCGATCGAAAGCTCGAGGTAGTAGTTGGCCTTGTTCAGTTTGTCCCAGAAGAACAGGTAGGACTGCAGATACAGATACCAAAATTAGCGCGCCGCTATACATGGCGAAAATGTCACACCCGTCCGCCCGCGTAACGTGTCCTCCTCCCTCCGTGTGTACGGGGCTGGGAGCTTCGGGCTTCGGGCGACCGGTTATCGGCGAACAGAACGCACCTGGGACAGCTGGAACTCCTCCAGGTTCAGCTTCTTCATCACATTGTACCGCAACACGTTCGTCGTCGCGAACAGCCAGCAGCGCCCGGAGCTCTTCTGGCTCGTGATCGGATTCGTTTTGAAGTCAAGTTCGAGGTTGAAGACATGCGCGTCCGCGACGCGCGCCTCGCGCTTGACGAGCGTCTCACGAATGTCGGTGTGGTTCAGAATCGAGCGCGAGAGCTGGAGCTTCGGCGACTGCGCTACCACGTCCTCCCAGTGATCGACGTGGCCGAGCTGGAGCGCGCCGTCTTTGGAGAGCGGGGCTGAGATGCGGACGTCGGAGAAGGACTGGAGGAGACCCTTCTCGGAGTCGTGTGACTGGCCTTCGGGGGTGGCTTGGGTGGCTTTGGACGGTGCGGATCCCATGTCGACGCTGAGTTAGGCTGGGCAACAAGGACGGGAGGTGCGTAGAGAGCTGACGAAGTCGTAGTCGACGCTGCCATAGATAAGTACTTTCTCGGGCCTCGGCGTGCCGTGCCGCTTATTGGGAGTGCAACCCATGGGCATGCGCGTTGTCGATACCTGTGCACTGAGGTTCGAGCAGTCGTGTGGGTTTTCCCCCTGTGGTACCTGTGGGGTGTTCAATGACTGTTGCGATAAATGCGAGGAGCCTGATTGGCTACGCACCATTCGTGGTATCATCGGGGATTTCGCCATAAGACGAGTAGGACTGTAGTACTATTAGTATGATATTAAGATAAGGCTACGCGGCGTACGCCTCAGTAGCATCGCTGAGCCCGACGCATTGCGAAGGACGCCGGCGGCGGCTCGGTCGACGATGTACCTGTGCTGCACCGAGTCTGGCTTGTTTCGCTTGTGGGTTTATCGGGACAGAATTCAAAAGGCGGCTGGTATCCTCAGTACTTGCTCTCACGGTGTGTTCTCGACCCGGGCCGCAGCCCGTCCCGTTGTCCACGCCTTTGACTGCCGTCACGGTCGTTCTGCTTTGAGCATCAGGCTCTTTCTTGTCGTCATGCGGGGGGCTGTATCTGTGTTGTGCCGCTACCAGCAGTCTTGCGCATCGAACACGAAGGAGTAGCGAGCATCTCTGTGCGAAGCAAATTCCTGCCACTTTTTGAAACAGCTAGCAGCTAACCGTCGCACAGTCGGTATCTCGACACCCACAGCCAAATATAGCGTTCAATCGGACCTTCTATCATAGAAGACTTTGATGCCCTGCGCGAGACCGTCCCTTTGAGCACCCGGGGTGACAGCCTCGTCCTTGGCTATCGCGTCGCCGAGATTAGTCGCGTTATTCGGTGATCGACCTGCGTCATAACCGACGATGGCGCCTTTCATTACACGCTAAAAAGCGATGGGATAGCGGTCCACGACGTCGATGAAACCACTCAGACCAAAAGCGCGCAAAAATGTCTCGAATGCCAAAATCCTGTCACGGAAAACGTTCCACGAACAATGTCCACGAGGGTCAATTTCAAGTATATGCTCGTCGCCATGACCTCAGGTAGCCCACCGCAGTACCTCAGTTGCGGCCCAGTTTCAGATACGTCCCTAGCACCTAGACGCGATACAGCGCCCGCCCTTCACTCTGTTCTCTTCCCCATTTCCATGATATCCCCTTCCAGAGGGCCAGATCTTGTCTGTGTTTCTCATGATTGCTGATACTCTCCGCAGGCCCCACCGGCCCGGTTTACTCTATTCCACGTAAAGTCGGGCAACTTGGGAGAACCGTATGCATATCTCATGATGCCTACAGTTACGATTCTCATGATCAGTGAGATAGGCAGAAGTAGCAACGAGCACTCGGAACCTACGGACACATCTGAGAAGCAGCCCAGAAGAAAGTGAACCGGCTCAATTTGTCTCTCCAAGACACATCGCAGACAAACCACCAAACCTGCCTTGTGTCGGACCGTGGACACTGCCGAGACTTGCGTCACACGGCTGACAATTCAACAGCTGTGAAGGTAAGCTCGGAAGCTCAGATGTCAGCCCTCGAAAAACCTTGTCAGCCTACCCTTGGTGTAGTTTATAATGCTTCATCTTGCGGCGATTCCTTCTGACCACCTACCGCCATCTTCCCTACATCCCGTTCTATCCCGTCTACTCAATGCACCATATCTCCAGTGGTATGATCAATAGACACAGATGGATTGCTCCTGGGGTCTCATTCAACTCTTGCCGACGCTATGGTCAATAGGTATGTCTTTCATTCTTACACGTCCTCTCATTCTGGGCAAGGCACTGATGCCGGTCTTCTGGCGTTTGCCAGCATAGATCATTGCCCTTGTTGGTTCCGCTCAGCAACCCAGACGAGCATACCACCGCCCTTCCGATGACTACGTGTCATAAGCGGGGTGGGTGGGGATAAAGCCAAACGCATCATAATGATCAAGGAGATCAGCCCAGTAAGTGTCCGACCATCGCCTTGTCCCATCTTTCTATATCCTGATCCTGTTTCTGTCGATCGCCCCTTAGGCGTGGAGTCTGCGCACACAACAACCATCTACCGGTCACCGCAAGTGATACAGTCGCCACCAAGGTCGCCTTTCGTAGTCGCTGGCATGCTGCCGTCAGGTCTTCCGAGCCACCGGAGCCTGAGGGTGTATGTCAGGGAGGGACTGACGAACTTGGGCGGTGGCTCCCCCTTGTGTAGTCGGCCCCTCCGGACTACGTGGGCGACGGCATGTGTCCTCCCGTACTTGCGATCTCGAAGACTAGGTAGGCTAGTCATTGAAGATTATCTCTGGCCTCTTTTTACTGACTCTCCATGACACATCCTTTACGCAATCCACGCCCAGTGCCTGCCGACGTACAAACCAAAATCGAAACACTCACCGTCCTGCACCCCCGTGGGCTCATGGTCGTCTCTTGGGCTTTCTATCCCTGGCGGAGCTGGCAACGTAGATGCACTAGCAGTAAAGAGATAGGACAAGCATCGTTATCGTGTTCATGTATCCAATTCATACCTACTATGAGGCATCATGCATTGAATGGGTCTCTGTATACCTCTACTCGATCGCTCGAATATCACTTCAATATCTCCTTGTAGGGGCATCGCAGGAACTGGTACTGTCTACGCGATTAGAACATAAGCAGGGAGGTGAGCACGATAGCTCAAAGCCGATGTCTTGCGTGGCTAGTTCAAACGTCGTTGTAGAATAACGCAGGCAGGTGATGATCGAGCAGGTTGACCGGTCTAGACAAGCCTCGAAGCACGGCAAAGCCACTCGATCTCGCTTCCTCGGGGAGGAGGCTAGCAATAGCTCCTGCATGTCACACCGCCAGTCACTGGCAGTCAGCCAGCCACATGTGAAGACCATATGTATCACACCTTAAAGCCTAGGCTCCGTGAAGCCCGGTTCAGCACACGATCAGCGACATATAAATAACCTCAAGTGGTGATTGGCTTTCACTATGAGCCGAAAAGCAGGCATCCAGCCTCCTTGAGCATAAGTATTAAGCGCAGTGCAGGGCGACCAGTTCTCTTTGCAATTTCAACATCATCTCCAAGTCTCCCAGCCAACTGCGTTACCCGCGCAACCGACCACCAACAAGCCTCTACATACGCACCACACCTTCTCTTCAACCTAGCGGCCTACAAGCACTAGCCCTCGCCTTCAATGTTTCTGTCCCCACTCTATCCAACCCATCCTCCCGCTTCGACGCATGTTCGGGGGTAGGCGTTCGTGTCGGTAGTCCCCGCCACGAACGCCTATCCCCGTCCGCCCTCGATCTCGCCTTCACCTTCTTCAACACGACAATCTCTCGCGACATCGTCATCGATGCCCGGTCCCCCGCTTCGGTTCATTGAAATAATCGTCCCACCTACCAACGGTCGAACCCTATTCACCGAGCGTTGGGCTGGCCGGTAGTTGGAGAGAAACCTTAGGTGCGGACTTGATTGCTTCATATCCAGCTTGACATGTATTGACTATAGTTCGCCTCTTGCAGAGAGTCTGTTTGGCGGGGAAACGGCATGCACGGCGCCATATATGTGAACCTTCAGCGACTCCAGGTTTTAGCAAGGAGGAAGCGTCCTCGGCGTCCTCGAGAAAGGCATTCCTCAGGGAACCAAGGCATAGGGCCTGGACCGTGAGACGTCACGGCAGCGCCTAGGAGAGCTCGCGAGGTGAATCTCTCCCTTTCCGCTCTGTCCCCAGGATGAGCCTGACACCTAGGCGCAGCTCAAAGTCGCTTTCCGGAGGGCGCCAGCCGTGGCCATCCCTTTACCCCAGACAAGCGGGCGGGAAAATGGACACGTTTAGGTTCCGCTCGCATTCCAAACCAACCCTCTGGCCTTCAGCCGGAGTCAGGAGTGTATCGAGTAGCACCAGGTTCCTGACGGGTCTTGGCCGGGGTATCCGCTATGTTGTCTGTGGAGGTGTCTGGGAGCTCTATGTCAGTGGGGGATAGCCAAGCATCGTAACAAAGCCCCCAACAACGGGAGAATAGCGAGGGAGTCCGCTGTGTTCTTGCTGTACAAGGATTGAATAACGAACCAACGCCACTTGACTCATACCTTGAAGGATTACCGTCTGAGATTAACCTTTGTTGTTTATTCTCCCAAAGTTTTGGAGTAATATGGCACGGCACAAAGAGGTCGGTCACAAGTTAGGGAAGTGAAGCGTCCTGCCAAAGGCCTCCAATACTTATGAGCACTGGATAGAGATCAACCGGCAGCGAACGACGAAAAACGGCGTTCGACGGCGGTGGGTGCCCGATATCTCCAAGCGTCGACATGGTCCCCTTACCAGCCTTGAGTTTGACCCTGTATACATTTCCTCGCTAGAAGATGAAGACTACCGAACCTACGAAGATCAGGGTCAGTACGGCGGTACCCCAGACTGTCCAGAACAGCCACTGAACGACACCCAGGACGCAGATGTCGAGATTTCACGGACGCACGCCGTATGATCCAACTATACGCCACGCACACACGCAGAGTTACTGTACACATACTGATACGCCAGTGTCCCTGTATGATACGTACACCCTTACGCCAAGGCGCCCTATTATCCGCTCACCTGTCAGTGGACCGCTAATCCATTGAGAACGCGCACTCACCATAGGGTCCCACGCAGGGAGCACAACCCTCTCCTCGCCCTCAAACACCTTCACCAGATCCTTCGGCGCAAGCTACTTCGGGATAACCACCTGGTACACCCACTCCTCAAACCACCGGTCGCTCATCACGAAGTACCCCTTGTTGCCCTCATTTGGCCCCCACGAGTTCTCGACCTTGTACCGCACCGGGTTCCCCTCCTTGTCCAAGTGCACCCCCGAAATGACCATCGCGTGCGTCATCTGCGACTCCAGTGTGCGCAGTCGGTCCGCTTTGGAGAGCCCGAATGTGATGTCGAACGCGGCCTCGTACTCGAACAACTCTTGGTCCATGATCCCGAGCGGGTCGTTCGAGAACTTGCCCACGTCGCAGCCGAAGAAGACGGGGTGGCCGGCTTTGATCTGACGCACGACGGCTTGCTTGAGGTTGTCGATCTGCGTATTAACGTCTGCGAGCCCGATCGTCAGATTGTTTCATTTCCATATATTAAGGGGATTCGTCATGCGTCAGAGCCCGAAGAGGATTGGGACTTACAGAGCACTGGGCGGGCGCGCCAGATGTTCCCGAGTTTGTTGATCGTGTAGAGCTTGCCATACTCGTTCCGCGGGTCGTGGATGAGCGAGAACGACTCCGCCGGCTATATGGTGAGCACACGTCGGATCAGCTATCTTTCTTTGTCGAGCGTTCTACGCCTTCTTCTATGTATTTTGCGCTCGTGACTCACCGGGTAGTTATCATACGCGAATGCCTTGTAGAACTCCTTCGGGGTACCCGTCCACGAGCCGGCCTTCCCGCTCTTATCGTAGTAGTCCCACGTGAACGCCTCGTCCGGCTTCGGCGCCACGCCCAACGTCGCGCTTAACACGACATACACCTCCTTCAGAAGTTCTTCCTTCTTCGCGCGGAGCTTCACGAGGATTGCCGCGTCGGAGAGGGCGGGATTAGTGCGTGCTCGCGGAGCTTTGTCTTAAGGATTATGTTGAGGGGGCGGGAGAGGGAGGAGTGGATGGACTCGGGATAGATAGGTTGCGGGACGACGCCGTAGGTCTGTGTACGCGTGAGATTATGCCCGTTTATGGTTAATGAAGGAACGGGGAGCGAGATGGCGGCGTATGCGGTAGTAACCAAGGAGTAAGGGAGACGGAACGCACTTCGAAGAGGTTGACGGCCATGTCCCACTGGCCGCCATCACTGATGAGCGACTTGGCGAGGTACTGGATGAGGCGGGCATCGACAGGCAGTTCTGCGAGCTCAATCGAGAGCTCGAGGTAGTAATTGGCCTTGTTCAGTTTGTCCCAGAAGAACAGGTACGACTGCAGATACAGATATCCAAGTTAGCACGCCGCTGTGTTGAGCCGAGATGCCTCACGCCCATTCGCACGCCCGCCTGCAACGCCGCCCTCCGTATGTACGACCACGGGAGACTCGGGCTTCTGGCGAACGGTCAACGATAGACGGAACGCACCTGAGAGAGCTGGAGCTCCTCCAAGTTCAGCTTCTTCTGCACATTGTACCGCAACACGTTGGTCGACGCGAACACCCAGCAGCGGCCCGTGTCCTTCTGGTCCGTGATCGGGCCCGTCTTGAAGTCGAGCTCGAGATTGAAGACGTGCGGGGTTGCGATGACCGCCTCGCGCCTAAGGAGAGTTTCGTCGAGGTTAGAATGGCTCAAGATCGAGCGCGAGAGCTTGAGCTTGGGCGACTGTGCGACCGCGCTCTCCCAGCGGTCGACATGGTCCAACCGGAGCGCACCATCCTTCGAAAGCGGGACGGAGATGCGGACGTCGGAGAAGGACTGGAGGAGGGTCTTCTCGGAGAGATGCGACTCGGCTTCGGGTGCAGGCTGAGTGGCCTTGAATGGTGCAGATCCCATGGCGGCGCCGAGCTAGATGGAAAGCAAGGGCGAAAGGACGTAGATAACCAACGATGTCGAACTCCTAAGTAGATAAGGACTCTCTCTCCGCCTCGGGGAGTCGACGCCGGTTCATCGAACTGCACTCCATGGGCATGTGCAAGAATCTGCGCGCAGCAGTGATGTTCGTACAGTCGTGCATGTGCGCTTTGCCCCTGAAGTACCTATGGTGCGCAGTGGACTATGACCGCTGCCGCGCCCGCTGTGGTTGTCTACGCACTGTTCGTGATCAGGGATATCGCCATAAGACGAGTACAGTCGACACCCTCCTAACCCATACCTCTGGCAACCCATAAACTCCGAAAACCCATAGGATTTTGGCTTTCCCAAGTCGGGATAGGGGGAATTCGACCCCATAACCCATAGGTCCCCAATACCCCATAACCCATAGCCTTCTAGGGCTCAAAACCC
Organism: Dichomitus squalens LYAD-421 SS1; assembly: GCF_000275845.1. Classification (NCBI taxonomy): domain Eukaryota; kingdom Fungi; phylum Basidiomycota; class Agaricomycetes; order Polyporales; family Polyporaceae; genus Dichomitus; species Dichomitus squalens. The sequence goes on from NW_006766885.1 coordinate 922,854, forward strand.
ATACGGTAATAGTGGGCACACTGAGATTTTGCTCATCAATAACCCACAAAATACTTGACACATTCTTCCCAGTGTCCTCCCAGTGTCCATCCACGCTTCGACCATGTTGTGGGTAGGTTAGTGTGTTCGAAATCCCATAGCGCTCCCTCAAAGGGTCAGTAGACGCCTGTTCAGCCCTCGCTAACTGGGACTTATCAGGGCGCTTATGAGGCGCTAAAGTTCTGGTAGCCCATAACCCCTCAAAACCCATATATTTGGGCCTGTCCCGAGGGCTA